>NC_062272.1:2716143-3029787 GCF_916048215.2 Malus sylvestris
ATTGGGGCCAATCAGTCGGTCCCGCCGTTTTACAAATCGTTCCTGCACTCAATAGAAAAAATTGGAATGCTTAACCTAAAGCATCAAACAAATGTTCACATCATCTTAGTGCTAAAACTAGGTTGTGCACCAAAACTGTATATAAGACTTCAGAGAAAATAAAATAAAATTTTATGGGAAGTTAACTGCATATTAGACTTCAGAAAAATAAAGTAAAATTTTATGGGAAGTTAATAGCTTGGATCTGTTCATAAGAAAACTGACACTCCACCACTGAAAGTAAAATGAAGAAGTATGAAACAACGCACCTTACTTCTCACAAAGCTGCTAATCTTGATAATGTCACATTGCATTTCATCATTCAGTATTTTTATTGCCTGAACCAAAAAGTTGAGCACTTGAGTCAGAACATTCACAAAAAAAATGCACAACCCAAAACTGATTTCCATTAAATAGAAAAAAAATATATATATACATACACACACACTGGGGTTTGCAAGTAAAGAGAAATAGTTTCATGTATTAGTGGTAGATAACATTGATCCTGAGCTCTTCACTAGGATTTGAATATCTGACGTAAAACTAATAGCTTATCATTGCTGTTGATTCTGAAGTTCTGAACAAATACTATATCCTAAAAAAGAAAAAGGAATTACATCACAAGAATAAACAGAAGTACCTTAAAAACTACTTCAAACTAGTTGATTCTATAGGAAGCTGATTCAAAGATAAGAAGATAATAACAGTAAGGTACTTCACATTTGTACCTGAGGAGCAGGAACACTTCTTGACAAAAGTTTGATAAGATCCCTAGCTTTGACAATAATATACGGGTCTTTAGTCTTCCTGGTTGTTGAGACGGTCATGGAACCCTCAACCTAACCACATTACAAACGCAACAGTTATTACGCACATAAAATCATTCAGAATTTGTCATAAGCCACCGATCGATCAAGAACAAAATTCATAAAGGTCAATAAACCAAATTAACAAATACAGGAGTTTGCACAAACAAAAGTTATTGCAACATACCAGATTCAGTTCGCACGTAATGCCGTACTCTTTCAAAGCAGATTTCACCACTGGCCAGCATTCTTGCAAGTATTTTTCTGCACAACACAATGCAAAGACTCATAGCTGAAAGTATAATAGCATAGCATAAGTCCATATAATGCTCACTGGAAAACCAAAATCACGACGGTGCAAAAGCCATATTTCAAACTAAGTTTTATCCTCTTGACCACCTGAGTTCCCCAAATTCACTTTTCACAAGAATTTCAAATACATTTTCTTAGCAACCAAACAAAGTAACAAAATTTAGCATAAGAAAATACTAAACAGTACAAAATAGCTCTGATGGAATTAGGTGAACGAAACAAATACTAACCCAAAATTTTAAACTTCACCCAAAATCCCAAACACTTATCTCGTGACTAAAACTTTGATATTTTCTTTTCTTTTCCCGCATTTTCTAGGCAGCCAAACAGATAAAAAGGGAGAGAAACAAGAAGAAGAAGAAGAAGAAGCGAGAAGGCACCTCGGTATTGAGGGAAAAGCGTAGAGAAGGAGGTGACTTCAAGCATGCCGCCTTCGTTCCAAGAAGGGTCGAACTTTTCAATCGTCCAGCGGTCAATGTTAGGGTCGTCGTCCCAAGGCTTCGGCTTGCGGTGCTTGTCCTTGCGCCTCTGCGTCTGCTGATCGCCGCCTTTTTCGCTGGTCTCCATCGTCGTTCTGCTGTTTTTTCCTTCGGCGTTTGAAACCCTAGACGTTTAAGAGAGAGACCAGTCTTGTAAAGATTAAAAAAAACCCATGGGTCTGCGTCGGCCCGTTTATCTGCCCATTCAAGTAGGAGGGAAAAAACGGCCGTCGTTATTTCGCCGGGACACCAAGACAAAAAAAGCCGTTTACTCTTTCAGGAATTTGCCGTTTACCACCTAAATTTTTAGCTGTGTGCACAACAAATCACATCGCTACAAATTTCAATGGAGGGATGTTTTAAATATGAGACGTAGTGAGTTAAATAAAATTATCATAGTAGAGTATCTTAAATATAATAGATGTTTTTTAACTACTTAGAGCATTTCTAATAGATATGTCAAATTCTAAATTAATGACTTATATGGCAACGTGAATTTTCTTTTTTTCTTCCAACCAATCTGTTTTTTTTATTATTGTGTTAATGATTTCCGGACTCACCTTGTTTTGTTGCTTTGTAATTGGTCATTTGCTAGGATCTTTTAATAAAGAACAAGACTTGGCTGCTGAATTTTCAGCAACCGCTCAAAACTTGGACACGTGTCCACATATGATTGGGTATAAGCAGGAGCGGCTGCTGAATTCAGCAGCCAAGTTAATTCCCTTAATATGGTTATAAAATGAAAATGGCAGCAAACACCCTTGATGCCAAATTCAATTACGAATGACACTTTCATTGTAACTTCTTCCATGCCTTCAAATTGTGTTGTGTGGTAGTCCACTTTGATTTGAAGGTTCGGATGAAGATGCTCTTAAGCTACAAGGTCTTTATTATAAATTTTACGTGTTAGTAGAAGATTTTATGTTCGGCTCAGTGGCTGAAAAAAAATTAAATATTTATTTAATGACGATATGAAAACAAAGCATTTTGTGTATTTTAACATACCACATTTAATTTCGCATATTCCTTCTATTTCTAATAAAAGTAATGCTAGAGAAACCAACTATTTAGATCAAATTTTGTAAATTACATGACATGGTTGTTGATGATTAACATGCTTATTTCCTATTGATGACACATCACATAATTTGTGAATTTGGTTTGAAAAGTCGGTATGTCTAACTAATATTAGTTGCTAATTATTAGACTTTACAACATATTGTGTTGTAATGTGCTAGGTGTTGTTTCTTAAAATAAAAAAAGGTTTGTGTTGTGTCATCTTTGCGTTGTGCGAGATTATATTCTTTTCAAACAATATGTCAACTTATCGTGTGTTCAAATATACATAAAACATGTCGTTATTGAGTCTCTCGAATGAACGTTGATTTGATAAAAGCTTGAGCCTAGAAACTAATTAGTATTATTTCCCTTTTTTTTATAGCTACAATCTAACTGCTAATCACGAAATATACAACTTTCTCCTTTATGTTTTGTTTATCAAATCAAACGCACGGCAGACCTCTCTCTCTCCATGTACAATATTTTCAAAGATCTCACAGCCATGATCTGGTTTTGATTAGAAAAATGATAAAAATATTATTATTTTAAAGAGAATAGAAAGTTTAAAACTATTATAATAAAGTATGAGAGTTAAGAGTTCAGAACCAGAATGCGTAGATAAAGATCAACACTATGTCTATCAAGATATTAAACCACATAGTATAATAAAAAACAATAAAAACAAAAACCATACATTTTTTATTCTGATAAACACTTAGTATCATAATCTAGTGACAATTCTCAATATTTATAAGTTAAAAATTTTAGATTCAACTTAAGTAAATTGCAAGTTCGGAACCAAATTACTATGTCAGCCGCTTACCTCAAATCTTTTATCTTAAATACATGGTTTATTTAAAAAAAATTATTCAAAACAAACTAAGGGACAAAGTGGTCTTTAACTGAAAAATAATTAAGCTCGGAGGAGAGGATTCATTTTTCCTAATCCACCAAATCAGTAAATTCAGACCATTGAAATTTAATCCAACTACTAAAGTTATTATAACTTTTAAAATAGATCCTTATTTGTTGCCGTTTCATCAAATTTTAATGATTCGAAATCCGTGATTTTGTGAATTAGAAGAAAGAGATTCGGAGGGATCTCTTTTCGTCTCCTCCTACACAGTCCCCAGTTTCAACCGTTTTCCGTGAAATTTCTCGTGTCTTCCATCCATTGAACTCAACCACCTTCCAGCTCAAACTTTTCAACCATCCAAACCACCAAACGACGTCGTACACTTTATAGATCCCCATGCCTTTATATACGTAGCGTTCATCACATTTACATCCCCCTTCACGGTTTTGCGCTAATGTCCCTTGGACGCTGTTCCGCTCGCCATTTCTTCTTCCTTCTCTGAAATTCTTAGCTTCAAATCTCTTTATTTTCCGACGACAAATGGCGGCCAGAATCGGGTCCTTCCACCACAGCTTCGCCGAGAGAAGCAAGGAACGGCTGCTCTCGCGAAAAGGGTACTCCGACTTCGGTTTCAACAGCTCCGAAGCTGGCGACGAACACGTCAAATGCGGCTGCTTCCGAAGATTCTCCGATGGGTTCAACAACTTCTACAACAATTTCCAGGACACTTTCATCAAATTGTATCAAATGGGTCGTTCCGATCCTCGAAAAGCCATCTTTGCGACCAAGATGGGGATGTCGTTGGCGCTCGTGTCGCTGCTCATATTTTTCAAGGAGCCGCTCAAAAATGCCAGCCAGTATTCCATCTGGGCAATCCTTACTGTCGTCGTCGTTTTTGAATTCAGCGTAGGTATTACTTCAAAGATTACCCCTTTTTTTTTTTGCTTTTGCGTTTTGATCGAGATTTTGTTTGTTTATGAGATTAATGGGAAGTTTAATGTCGTTTTTTTTGCTAAAGGTGCAACCTTGAACAAGGGTTTTAATCGAGCTTTGGGGACGTTATCGGCCGGCGGGCTTGCTCTGGGGATTGCAGAGTTATCTGTACTGGCAGGAGATCTGCAGGAAGTTGTAATTGTTATCAGTGTGTTTATAGCAGGTAATCTAGTTGAAAACAATTGATAATTTGATCATTACTCTACATCAGTCGAGAAAGTTTGATACATTGTTTATGATAAACCATTTTTTTCTGAATTTTGGCTGTTGGGTTTTGTGGTAATTAGGATTTTCTGCTAGTTATATCAAACTTTATCCGACAATGAAGCCATATGAATACGGATTTCGGGTATTCTTGTTGACATATTGTATCGTCTTGGTGTCTGGGACTTCATTATTCCTTCAGACAGCATTCTATCGATTGCTGCTTATTGCAGTCGGTGCCGGCATTTGTTTGCTTGTAAATATATTTATATACCCCATCTGGTCAGGGGAAGATCTCCATAAGCTGGTGGTGAAAAATTTAAGGGGTGTGGCTTCTTCTTTGGAAGGTTGGTTCATTTACGACATAATGTTGTGTGCATTTTAGTTCACACTGAGTTGCAGGACTGGTTTTGATGGTTTGATCTTTTGTTCTAGGTGTTGTTAATCAGTATCTGCAATGTGTTGAATACGAGAGAATTCCTTCAAAAATTCTCACCTATCAAGCTTCTGATGACCCGTTGTATAGTGGTTATAGATCAGCTGTGCAATCTTCAAGCCAAGAGGAAACTCTGGTATGCTGATATAAACAATTCTGCTTCTAGTCCTCTGAATTTGAACTAGAATCGCAGGAACTTTTAATTCAACTAAATCGAATTGAAATAATTTTGCAGTTAGGCTTTGCTGTATGGGAGCCACCGCATGGCCCTTATAAGTCATTTAGTTACCCCTGGGTAAACTATGTCAAAGTTGGCGGTTCACTGAGGCATTGTGCATTCATGGTCATGGCAATGCACGGATGCATACTTTCAGAAATCCAGGTAAATATATATTATTCCTCCTCCCTGTGACTTTTCAGAATGTACATAGCAGAAGAGAAAGGAGCTGTAGATAGCAGCATTAAATTCTGAATCTCCATTTATAGAGTCTAGGAGATGGATCTTGCAGTTCATGCTGTTCGTTTGAAGATAAAATGAGCTTATGACTATTGTAACCTTAAATCTTGAAAACGTAGCCTGGTTTTACGTGAATTATATTTTGTTTAAGGCAATAGTTATGTGTACTATTAATTTAGGCTTATGTTCAATTTCCAAGATATTGATCATCAGCAGCCTGCAGAAGTACCGATGAGAAATTTCTACTGTTCCCTGAAAATAACGCGGAAAAGGGATTTGAAAGTTTTTGTTTTGGCTTTGTATAGAAGAATTGCATGCCATTTCTCAGCTTGCAAAGATAAGAAATTTTTCTGAACCATGCAACATGTCAAACCCTGTAGTTGATTAAGAACACAGATTTCTTCTTAATTCTGTGTTTTTAGTTTCTCAATTGATTTATTAGTTTCTTAATTTTCAGTTTCATCATCAGGTTTTTGTGAATGTGTTTCTGTAGGCACCACCCGAAAAGAGACAGGTTTTTGGCATGGAGCTCCAGAGAGTTGGTGTTGAGGGTGCTAAATTGTTACGTGAGCTAGGAAGCAAAGTAGAAAAGATGGAGAAATTAAGTCCCAAAGACATACTTTTCGATGTGCATGAAGCCGCAGAAGAGTTGCAGATGAAAATAGACAAATACTCATACCTTCTTGTCAATTCAGAGAGCTGGGGACCTGAAATACTTCCCAAGGAATATGAAGATCCTGTGCAGTTTGTCGATAAAGACAATGAAAATAAGCAGGTGGTGATCAATTCTCTCAGTGAATATTGGGATCCTCAGAATCCAAGCACAGCCGCTGATCCTTCCGTGCAACAATGGATATCTACAGAAAGTCTGTTAAAAAAACCAATATCATGGCCGCGCCTCTCATTCAACGTGCATGCTGTGCAAGAGGAACCTGAAGAATCAAAAGTTTACGAAAGCGCCAGCTCTTTATCTTTGGCAACATTTGCATCGCTTCTGATTGAGTTTGTGGCTCGGCTTCAAAATCTGGTGGAAGAATTTAAAGAGCTGAGTGAGAAGGCAAAGTTTAAGGATCCTGTTGAAGCCAAGGAGGAGGTTGTTGGGTTCTGGACCAGACTATTCAGGAGTTTGCGGTTGAAGAATTAAAGAGTGTTTTTTTTATTCAGGTTGGTTGATACCTAATTATAATTTTGATCCAAGGATTTGGAGGTAATCACCGGTCACTAAAACAAGTTTAACAAATTGATTTCTTTGTTGGGTAACGAATTACCATTACAGATTGTATTAAAAACTGGTGTAGAAGTGCAGTGTGAGGTTTTCTCTGTTTTGAACTCTTCGATTTGAGAACATTTTGATGCGAACCAAGCTGGGAAAATCCTCGTTCTGAGAAAAGTCCCGTTGATCAGAGAAAATCTGATGAGACCAACTGATGGAGAAGAAAATAATTTGGAAGTGAAAACTCCGGTGAAGCATGAAACTGCGTATGCGTAATCAAATCGCATCCTAACTGATGCATCAGTGTATCATTTGTTTAAATTTTGGCCAAGCTTGGATCTCATTTGTTGTAACTTGTTAGAAGTTGATGTGTAATGTATGACTTATACTACATGAGACGTGCCTAAAGGTTTTTTCTTGGGCGTCAAGTTATGTTCAATAAGACAATGTGCTTGATTCTCTTGGTCTGTACCGTTGGCAATGGATAGTTTTGCTGTTGTATACGGCGGTTATATGTACCTCATCTATACGTTTGGTGGTCCAAAATCTAACAACGAACGGGATGCATTTCCTAAACCACATCACTTCTTATCAACAACACGAAAATTATACAAGTAAATAAAAATAAAAAACCTTTCTACTACACTTAATAAAATAAAAATAAAAAGTTTTTATGCGTCGTAGAAACTCTTTCTAAATATGTTCTCCAAGTGTCATTTTAGAGAACACTTGTTTTTTTTAATAAATTTTTTCACATGAGAACTTCCTATCGGTTTCAAACAGGCACTAAGAATGAAAGCTTTGCTCACATGCACCCTTTTTTTCACACGTGAAACTAAATCTCAAACGTTCACTTATGAAAAAAAAATGCGTGGAAGAGAATTTCTAGAAATGATGATTGCGCCACGATTGGGCGAAGGCATGTGAAGCCCAATAAAAGATGGGCTAGTTCACGTTCTTCTATACTTTATGGCCCACTAATACTTTCTGTAAAGATGGGCCCAAGAAACAAAAAAGAACCATAATAACGATACTCTCGTGTCGTCTCGTTTCCTCTCTCTCTCTCTCTCTTTTTCCGCTCTTAACAGATTGTCGAATCGGAGGCAGCCGGCGGGAAGGGCACTGAGATCGGTAAGGCCGTTGCCGCTTCTGAGTTTCATCGCTTTCCTCTTAGTTAATTCAAATTTTTCTGAATTTTTTTTGCTCTAACTCGATTTTTGGCATCTGTTTGATTGCTGAGAAAACTAAGTGAGAAAAATTGAAATCGAATTCTAACTTCCAATTTTTTGTTTTCGTTTCCTGAAATTTGAGAGTAATTCAGCTGAACCAATGCGTCGCTGGTTTTTGAATCCAAGATTTCATCTTCCTTCTTCATTGTCTTTTAATCATTTTCCTTATTTCCCCCTTTGATTTGAATTCTAGGGTTTGATTTAGATCTCATCGTGCTGATCTGACGCTTTACCTAATGTCGGTGTATTAATATCCTGTAAATCGTAGGAATCGAAGTAATAATCAAAACCGAATGAAAATATAGTGGTTTCATTAGTTAATATTTCTGCATATTTACTTATGATAACTTGTTTCGGTGTTTGAAGGTTGTGGAAAAGGTTTGAATTACAATGTCTATGGTTGATGAACCGCTATACCCAATAGCCGTTCTCATAGACGAGCTTAAAAATGACGATATCCAGCTGCGGTTGAACTCAATCCGCAGGCTATCTACAATTGCACGTGCTCTTGGGGAAGAGCGAACTCGTAAGGAATTAATCCCCTTTCTGAGCGAGAACAATGACGATGACGATGAGGTACTTCTTGCAATGGCGGAAGAGTTAGGGGTCTTCATTCCATATGTTGGGGGAGTCGAGCATGCGCATGTTTTGCTCCCGCCCCTGGAGACCCTTTGCACTGTTGAGGAAACCTGTGTGAGGGACAAGGCTGTGGAGTCGTTATGTAGGATTGGGTCTCAGATGAGGGAAGGTGATTTGGTCAACTGGTTTATTCCTCTTGTGAAGGTTAGATAACTCATTTTCTTCTGTGCTCAAAAGTTCATTGCTTAATTTTGTTTTAGGATTGGATGGGACTGAATGACGACTTTATTCTCGTCCTAAGCAGTATTTCCAATTGCCTCACGGCCGGGCTAGCATTCAAATTATTGCTGGGCATTCCGTGTGAATCTTTGCATCTCTGCCATGCAGATACTTCTAAATAATTAAATTGTCAGTCTTTCACAATTATATGGATCTTTTACTATATATATATATATATAGAGGTCGCACTTGGTGCGATGGCAAGTGCCTTCGCCCATGAGCGGTAGGTCTCGGGTTCGAGACTTGGGAGCAGCCTCTCCATAAATGGGGGTAAGGCTAGCCGACATTCACCTCTCCCAGACCCTGCGTAAAGCGGGAGCCTTGTGCACTGGGTACGACCTTTTTATATATATATATATATATATATATATATATATATATGCTATATATAATTCAAGGATGACATATGAAAGGTGTCGAATAGATTTGGATCATTCGATTTTGCATGTTCGGTGAAGGAATTTAGTATTTTACATATATAATCTTAAAAGTTTCAGCACTGGCATTTATATCACAACGTCAGTTCATCACTGTCGTGCAGATGTTGCATTTTGTTACAATGTGCTTGAGTTTTGTATCCTTTCACCCTCAGCAAATTTTTCGTCCAAATACTTATTATATATTTTTTTTTCTTCTCAGAGGTTGGCAGCTGGTGAATGGTTTACAGCTCGAGTCTCTGCATGTGGGCTTTTTCATATTGCCTACCCTAGTGCACCAGATACATTGAAGACAGAACTGCGATCAATTTACAGTCAGTTGTGTCAAGATGACATGCCTATGGTTAGGAGGTCTGCTGCTACAAACCTAGGAAAATTTGCAGCAACTGTTGAACCCGCTCATCTGAAGGCTGATATCATGTCTATATTTGAGGATCTTACTCAAGATGGTAACTGAACGCTGCCTTCACATTCTCAATCTTTTAAAGTTAAAGCTGCCACATTTAGTTTCATATTAGATGAAGATTCGCCAAGTTATATTTCTTACAATTAGTTTCATTTTAGATCAAGATTCTGTTCGACTCTTGGCCGTTGAGGGCTGTGCTGCTCTTGGGAAGTTGTTGGAGCCCCAAGATTGTGTTGCACATATCCTCCCCGTTATTGTTAACTTCTCTCAGGTAAACCTTGTATTTAGAATGTTGAATTCTACATTTGGTTATATTCATCCTATTTTTGCTTAAATGCTGAATGGATAGTTACAATAATAAGGCATGTGTATGGAAGCTGTTGGGCATGACACTTTGGACTGTCACTAGTAGGTTTTTTGCACTCGAAAGAATATCATTGAATGTTTTGCATCTTAACAATTTTTCATTCCTCTGAATAGGATAAGTCTTGGCGTGTGCGTTACATGGTTGCAAATCAACTATATGAGCTTTGTGAAGCTGTGGGGCCTGAGCCTACAAGGTATTTATTGTCATACCACAGCCATGTGCTAAAATAAAGATAGTAGGTTTCTAAAGAAGTTTTTTTTTTTAAATATTTGATTTATTGTGGTTGTCTTTGAAGGACGGACCTGGTTCCGGCATATGTGCGATTGCTTCGAGATAATGAGGCTGAAGTACGTATAGCAGCTGCTGGCAAAGTTACCAAATTTTGCCGGATTTTAAGTCCGGAACTTGCAATTCAGCATATTCTTCCATGTGTGAAGGTGTGTTTGATTTAATGCAAAGTTTTTCCTTTCTTAGTGGTGTTAATTGTTAACTTCAACTTATCCTTTTGTACTAGTAATTTCAATACTTTCCAATGACCTTTGCAGGAGCTGTCATCAGATTCTTCCCAACATGTCCGGTCTGCTTTGGCTTCAGTTATAATGGGAATGGCTCTTGTATTAGGAAAGGTGAGATTCGGTGTTTTTTTTTTCTAATTTATAAACACAAATAATGAACTGGAGCTGATAAGAGCTGTATATGACTGTTACATTAAATGAATATTTTTGGTTCGATGGCTTGTAGAGCTGAATATTTGTTGGAAAGTCCATACATCTGTGAAGAAGTTGGGAAAAAAAAAATGAATGAAATGTGTACAGGTCCATACTCCAAATTTGAATCCGGATGACTGATTGGTATAAGTCAATGAATCTTAAATGACATTCCTTTCCGATAATTCTCTCACTTGAAACGTAAATGTTCTGTGCCTAGAAGGTTTTACGATTGCAATACAATTTCTACTAATTTACAGTGTTGTAAATTGACTCTTGTTGTGATAATAATTGAAAAGGAGCCTGCATGCCGGTGTGAGCTGCTTGTGTTTGCATGTAAACTATTTGTCTTAGTTTTGATATATTCCACGTAGATTTGGCCTGCACATTGCCTCTTAGTTGTTTTAGCCTCAATCCTGCAATTGATGTTTTAATCTTATGATCTGCTCTCTGTGATCTTTAAAGTACATTACTTGCATACATCTCATTCTTAGGGTTAATGCAGGATGCTACAATTGAGCAGCTCCTTCCCATTTTTCTTTCACTCCTGAAGGATGAATTTCCTGATGTG
Organism: Malus sylvestris; assembly: GCF_916048215.2. NCBI lineage: Eukaryota > Viridiplantae > Streptophyta > Magnoliopsida > Rosales > Rosaceae > Malus > Malus sylvestris. Next base: position 2,727,573 of record NC_062272.1, read on the forward strand.
CGTCTTAATATCATTAGCAAGCTTGATCAAGTGAATCAGGTCAGTTTAATTCTGAGAAAGTAAATGCACTATATTTCCCCCCGTTTATGCTTTCTATGATTCTGTACATGATTTTAAACTCAATTTTTTAGACCTCAGCATTTGGTATTTTTTGGTCTTTCCTTATCAAAATATCAAAGGTTAGACCTTTTCAAGTGAATGCTGAAGCGTGTCATTCTTGCAGGTTATTGGAATCGATTTGCTGTCTCAATCCTTGTTACCAGCCATAGTTGAGCTAGCAGAGGATAGACATTGGAGGGTTCGACTTGCAATAATAGAGTACATACCTTTATTGGCAAGTCAGCTGGGTGTAGGGTTCTTTGATGATAAGCTTGGTGCCCTTTGCATGCAGTGGTTACAAGACAAGGTTAGTGTATTCCTACATTTTGAGTACATCTCACTTCATTTTAAGCCTGAAGGGAAGAAATGTTGTTCTTTGTTTCTCTTCCCCCTTCTCTCTCTGTCTCTCTATCCCTCTACCGCCCCCTCCCCCCAAAGAAAGAAAGACAGGGTGCATACTCATTAGTGCTTTCTGCTTTGGAATCTATTGCAGGTCTACTCAATTCGTGATGCTGCTGCTAATAATTTAAAGCGTCTGGCAGAAGAGTTCGGTCCAGAATGGGCAATGCAACATATTGTTCCACAGGTTTTTTATGACTTTGATTAATTCAGTTGCCACAAGTTCTGCCATGGGAGATTCCAGAAATGTTGAAAATAATGTCATTGTTTTGTCCCGATTTTACGACTTTTATCATCCTGGAAATTAGAATTATAGGTTTAGAATGGTTTTATGTAGGAAGATTTGCCAGCAACCACCTTTCTCATCACATGATTTTTTATTTCTTGTGGACGTTTGAATATACTAGTTAAAATTCACCGAAATTGTGGACAAGACAGCTTATGGCTTTTAAAGTTTGGTCGCTTACCACATTTTCAACTTTGTAGTTTTCATCATTATTTTATTCTTTAAGGGTTATGTATATTCTCTACTCTCAAAATTTTAGGAATTTGTCATTTGGGCAGGTCCTTCAGATGATAGACAATCCACACTATTTGTATCGAATGACAATTCTTCGTGCAATCTGTCTCCTTGCCCCGGTTATGGGTCCAGAAATCACATGTTCAAAACTGCTGCCAGTGCTCATCAATGCGACAAAGGACAGGTATATACACACTATGAACTCTGTGTACCAAATAGGAAAGATACGATGCTGGTGGAGTTATTCCATTCACTGGCTTAAATTCTTTGTTTTTTCCTCAGAGTACCGAACATCAAATTCAATGTCGCAAAGGTGCTGCAGTCCCTTATCCCCATAGTTGATCAGTCTGTAAGTATCTATTCGAGTCCTTTGTAATTTGTTATTTCATGTATTCACTTTCTCTGTCTTCTTTCTTCCCGGGCTTAAATTTTCCTTGACGTTGACAGGTGGTGGAGAAAACAATTCGTCCCTCTTTGGTTGAGCTCAGCGAGGACCCAGATGTTGATGTCCGGTTTTTCGCTAACCAGGCTCTTCAGGCAATTGATCATGTCATGATGTCAAGCTAGTAGCCAGGATAACTTTCAGTCTAGGGGGTTCATTGCTCATGTTGAAGATGGAAGGCATCATTTCTGCGAACTCAGAGTACGTCGTTAATGTGTTCCTCCGTTGCCGGGAGCGTCTGAGAGTAAGCGTGTGCTAATAATTTGTGCCCAACTGCCGGACCGTTTTCGGATTCCCGCGATTTTACGTTATGCCGTCGTATATGGGTAAAATGTGTAATATTAGCATTGAGAATTTGTGTCATGTTCTGCAATATTTGTTATGATGGGTCTTCATCGGTAGGAAAGTATTGTCTTAGGTTTGAAGAACCTTTTTATTTGTTGGTGAATATATCGTTATATATTTTTTTTATATTTAATATTTTGTTGGTTGCAAGAACATTCGAGATCTCCTTAATTCATCACTTAATATTGAGCTTCTGATTTGTAAACAATTTAAACTTGTGAATCAAAATTAGAGAAATGCCAAGGTGGCTCCTTTCTATGGACTTCCTGCCACTTTACATTTTAACATTAATTTTCATGTTAACGTTAGAAAACATTGTGCTAAAATCATGAGATGACAATCTCCTACGGTTTGTCTTAAAATTATATTCAATTTGAGGTCCCATATACATACCACCTATTACAAGGAAAAATCTTGGTTGAAATCCGGGAGAGATACTCGTTTTGTCACTAATTTATCACGCGACAATTTTTTATTGAATGAGTGATTCACTTTTTGAACATGTGGCAAGCATCGATCCGCCAAATGATGTGTTACTCGGTCTAAATTGATTGCAAAAGAGAATATAATAGAATCTCTCATTTCCTGCATTAATGCAAACTAATTAGTTACATGATGAGAGAAGTACGAGTCTAAGTTACACAGTAGAATCTCTCGCCTCTTTGATGCGTCTTCAAAGAGTAATGAAGCTGCCAACCCACGTGACAATGGAGTTTGGTGGGTAACTTCAGCAGAATGTGAGTGAATGGTATTCGACTATTCGAGAGGTCCAAACTGACGATACTGTAGGCGGTGGACGGTGGAGTTGTGAGAGGATGAAAGACCTACAACCCTGGGGGTTGAGGCACTGTAAACAGTTAACCTACGACCGATGGTTCGCACCTGGTGCCCCATCCCCCATCCCCCACCAACCACCAAATAATAATTGAAATCTTGGTTTTGCTGCATTGCAATCAGTTTGGTTTGGTGCGTTGTGCATGCGACATGGCCTATAAATACAACCATAGAACTACAAGGATGTTAAATTCACCCAAACCTAGCGTTATTCCATGGATCATCTTCACGACATAGAAGTGGCAGAAGGAGAAGGAGAACATATGAGAAGTATGCAGGTATTTCATAAACTACATATATATAGGGACAGATCCGTGACATCATTGTTTTTTTCATAACTTTTGACACACGTTTTTGTGAAGCCCACTCCGTAATGTATTTTAACGATTTGAATTGGCTATCTTTTAGATTTTCCCTCAAAGATCATCTCTACAAAAAATCACCTAAATTTGAAATAGTTACCAAACGGGTCCACTCCGTAATATATTTCATGTCATGCAACTTTTTTTTTTCTTCACTTTTTTTAAAAATTAAAAACTATAAATTGAAATAGTTATCAAACAGACCCTTAAATACGCATGATGAGTAAATTACCATTTCCAGTACTTCTCGGTGTGGGATAACACTCGCAAAGTATTGTAGTTTTGGTAACTTTCAGATTAAAGAATATATGATGATCGATCTAGCAATATCCAGTTAAATTTTATGCAGGTTGGAGGAGCTAGGGCATGGGAACATCGAATTACACAGTGCAATATGATCTGCGTTGTTCCTTTTAAGTTCTACAATATTCAACTCATTAACATTTGTTTTTGCAGCAAACGACTCGGCAGTAAATTCATATGGAGCACTCATTTGAGCAAGAATGCACAACTGATATTAATAGGCGAAGGTTCCCATCTGCAGCCCCGCGAAGAAACCTCAACCACGAAGTTTCACGAGGGGCGGCGGAGGCGTATTTTGGCCTTCAACTGTCAGTAGGCTAGCCGTGACTATGAGGAGGATATGTGAGTGTATATGTATATGCATGATTTTGTTTTGATGGTTATCATAAACTCACGTTAACAAATGTTTGCTAAACTTGGCCAGCGCGGCACCAACCCGCCGCATCAACCACCACACCATAATCCCTACTCTCTTTTGTCCAACTCAGTGATTGCTAATAATAAGGATTTAAAAGAGCATTTCATATCAAGAAGATCAAGATAAAGTCCGATGATGTTAATCTTGTTATGGAGGCCATTGTTGATCCTTGGCCATGCTTCACGCAAAGAAGAAACATATTTAGTCCTGAGTTAATTATGGTGTATGGATGTCCATTCCAATCTAATCAAAGCTTTTTGCGACAAACAATTGAAACCATATGGTTGTGTGATTGATTTTTCGGCATTACCCTAAACCCATTTTCCATTGGGATCAAATTTGGTTTTGGAGAAATTTTTATGGGTGCCTATAACTCACATGTTATAATTTGAGCAGAATAGTAACGTCACGTGATTGTGTTCTAGATGCACTAAAAAATTACTCATAAATTTAATATCCTGACATTACTCTAAAATATAGTTTATATCTCTCCCACACACATAAATTTACCATCTTACCACCTCTTTTCTTCGATGCTTCACAAAACTCCCAAGTTCCTATCTTTCAATATAATCCATCTCTGAAATGCAAACCAGGGTAGGCAAAACACCCCTAGAGTACAAGCACTACTACTCCTCCTCCTCCTCTTCATAGGGTTGCAAAATAGGTGGTGGCGATTAGCGCCACATGGCAGCGCCAATCGCCAATAAGCATCGGAGGCTGCACAAGCTCAGCAGAGACCGAGGTTGCTTCACCATATGGTACTTCCCCGAACTGGTCCTCGCCTCTCTCCCAAAAAATGATTGTAGTAAAATTTTACCTTTAACAATCAAAGGCTCAATCGAATTTTACTGATTCAAGTGATGGTGATCAACAGAAAGTGATTCGAACAAAGAACTTCGTGTGTACGGAGCGTCGGGAATTAGCATTACAAAGTCTCGTGGCCGCATTATGGGCTGTATTGGCACCCGCACTATCACCCACCATGAAGATTCTGGAAAAGTTGCATTTCCTTGACCACCATGCATTATTAATTGTATCTTTTTTGTTTTTTTAGGCAAGATCAAGCTTACCAATTTTTGTCCTTTTGTGCTTCTGTCCAATTTGTAGCAAAAATGTTGCTAAACATGAACAAATATTTGACCATCCAAATACAAGCACGTACCATAGCAAATCGATGCTCTTAATTGATCTTTACCTTCGTTTACGTTAAAAATTCTATGAATATGGCCGAATTCTATGGATAATTGATTTTATTTTTCATGTAAAAGTGACTGTCTGCACTAAATTAATCTAAACTACGAAAAAAGAAATTTGAAATAAAATAATTAATTAATTAAAGCCCCTAAACTTGCTAATTAAAGATAGTTAATTGTCATTAGTCATCCACATTATCTATCGTGAACAGTGCAGACGAATTTAATAAGCATAACGAATTGACATGTTCTTAACTTACGTGCATGACATATTCTTGAATTTGGATTCATTTGCAGGCAGATAATGTGCAAATCAGCATTTCTGCATCTATATCCATTTTTGACCACAAACGAAGTATTTAGTGTTCTTCGATCTCTCCCAAACTTTATGTATAAATCCCGAACTCTTCCCTTCAACAACCCAACTCGCCATTTCCTGATCAGACATACCAAAACAGAAAAAGCACTTTTGATTTCAGTACTATTGATCAATAATTCAACATGGAAATGCTCACAAACGCTAATCTTGCATTCGAGGATGAAAGTGCTTATGTCGACGACGATGATGTCTTTTTTGCCGAGATTAGAAGCCAGATTTTGGCCTTGACATCTGACAATGAAGAATTTCCGGACTCGAAAAGCGCAAAATATGACTCATTTAGTAGGAGTGTCACCAAACGTCCAGCAGGTCACATTATTTCATCATCACTTGGATATATAAGCTGGTTGGGAAATAAGAACAGTAGTAATTATGCAGTACCAGCTTCCCTTGCAAAGTTGTGGGAAAACAGCAATGTTACTGGGACTGGAGTTTTTATCCCACAAGCTGTAAAATCCAGAAGAGATTGCAGGCCAAGTAAATCACTCTAATCCTTTCTTAATTACGATTACTCTTTCCGCATAGAAAAAGAAGGATTTTATTCAATTTTAATTTATCAGTGACTAATTTTTGTCTGGTGTCCGGCAGGAAGGATGAACAACGACAGGAGAAGAACTTACAAGCGAGTGGAGAACATGAACAAGCAGTCATGAGCACAAGTTTGCCAACCTCAAATAATGTCACGCCCCAGAGTGTTTCAAAACAAAACAGATTACCGACGGGCGAAAATTTTGCAGTATAAACACTGCAAGCATCATGTGCCATAACGGAACTCGGGAAGATTTAATTATATACCATTTTCAGGATGTATTAGTTACAATTACTCTAAAATACTACCTAATTGTAACCCAATTTATTTATTTGGTCGTATCAAATAACAAAACACAAAGGAATATGCCATATTTCGCCGTTTTGATTAGGGTAGTGATTTTTTCTTTTCGTGCAATCCTCTTTGTTTTCTTGCCTTCGAATTGAATAAATCAAAACAAAATCAAAAGGGCCAAAAGAGAAAACGAAAGTTCGGAAATCAGCACACTTTTTTAAGGGAACTTTAACAAAATGCTTCCGATACTGTTCACTTTAATGAAAAACCACATTTTTACACTAAAAATATCAATTCTAGTACTATTCACTTTACCCTTTATTTTGTCTTTATCGTTAAAACTCAAAATTTTCAAATCATTTGCATTAATTTTCCTCTTTTTTACTATTAGGCGAGATTTTTGTAAAAGCCAAGGAATGGAACAAGTAGCCCCTTCCTACAATTCAGGTTCTCCAAAAATGATTCCAGTCCCCACAGACTATCTGATGCGATTAGTATAGAACATAATGCTAAAATGAGTATACATCCATCCATTTATGCTAAAGAGGACATATTCTTTTACCTTAATTACATGCTAGGTAATCACCAGTCGACCTTTCCTAATCCTCGACGTTTCGAAAAGCATCATAAGGAAAAAAAAAAGGGGGTCCGAAAAGCCCGAATCTGCAATTTTGATGGTTAACCATCTTCATGGTCTCAGCACTAGAGCTGGTTTACTAATAAGGGGGGAAATACCTAACTTTTTTTGTAGGTCCTAAGGTGGGGCGGTCGAGCTGATAGTGAACAACATTAGTCCCTAGGACGCGCTTGCCATAAAGAACTGAGTGCTCGGAGACGAGAGAAGTAGTCACTGATGACAAGAAGGGCACGAGCTGCTTGGCGAGTGGTCAGAATCCGATGCAATTGTTGCAGAGTTTGCTGTCTCAAAAGGTCAGCCTAACAAGTAAAAAAGGTGTGCAAGTTAGTTTTTGTATATCAAATGTATGTGCATAAAGATATGATAAGCGCGCTTGGTTACCTGGTGAAGGAAATTCTCAAGTGTGGCCAGCTTTCCCATAGCAATTGCCATTTGGCCCATGTAGTCCGCGACATTATCAGAACCAGTGGGGCAATGAATCGGCGAGGAAAGTGTTTCCACAAGAGATTGTTGCAAAGCTTCCATCCCTTGTGACAAGGCATCTTCAGCCTGTTGGGAGGATTGCTGCAGATTGCATATTCCCATCAACTGCTGATCTGTTAAAGGTTCGAGGTGGTTCCCAAGTATCTGAATATCCAATGATAAAAACACGATTAAAGATAGGCCTACGGTGAAGTATATACAACTTAAAAAACAAAATAAAAAAGAAGATCACCTTGAGAAGTTCAGACGAGCGGAATCCACCCAACCACATAAAACACCTTTCAGCGGGTGTCTTCCACATTCCAGAGAGCATGTGAAACACATCAATCTTTGCAGCAATGCTCTTCAACCTGAATATCTCATCATAATGTGTCATTACGCTGTCTACAAGAATCCGCAATTCATTATCTCCCATATGGGAATTCACAGCTGATCGCATATCATGTATCAGCCGCTGATGTTCTTCAAGCCAGCGTGCATACTCCAAGTTGAATGTTAAGGCCCCTGACAAGTACAATCAGTTATCAGAAACCATTGGATCAGGACATGCTTATCCAAATATCATATCACATATTCTCTACAAGTTACTCCGAACTGCAAACGATTGTTCATTGAATGCAGGAAACAAGAAATTGGAAAACCTTTACAGCATTTTATGCTTCGTTTTCTTTAATTATCAAAACTAACTAAAATCTTCATGGATCCAACTGAAATAACTTACCATTTCCTGCCACTGAATGACCATGATCCCCTGGAAGTCCATCTGCAATAAATATACCCTGCATTGAAACACCACCAGAAGAAATGAATAATTACATATATGCATACACACACACATTACCGATGAAAAATACAAAGTCGTTCACCTGCTGGCGGGCTCGCTGAAGCTCTTGCTCTAGCTGCGAAAGCCTAAGTCGACTATTTTCCAGCTGCTGGACATATGCCTATGTATCCAAAACCAAAACCTATAAATGATCCAAATATGTTCCATTCATTAACTTAAGACAATGTAACATTTTCATTCAACAGTTCAAGGTTGAAGAGGCTCGGTAAATTTGTGGGGAACATCAATTAACTAGAAGGGCATCAAAAGGTAAGAAAAGTAGAGGAAGGGAGCAGAAAGTAAATGGTTAAAAGGGTAAAATCCCACCAAAAGAGAAGTGAAAAAGGAGAGGGAGGCTAAAAAAAAAAAGCCTTTGCTATTAAAGAGAATGAGAAGGCTGAGAAGCATTTAAGGCTAACCTAATTTTTATAGACCTGGCAGTGAATCTTCAGGTTTGATACCAAGATTTTGTCTCAACATAGCTAAAAGATTTAGACGCTGGGTTACAGACCTACACCCCGGTAAACCAGTGTGTCACGCCAAACGAATAACACGATCCCATGTGTTTTAATGCTCTCACGTGACGTTACGTAATTAGTGTAAGATGTCACGGCCTAACAAGGTGTAGGGAAGCCTCTCTCGATGATTAAAAAGAAAAAAGACATTCAAATACGTGCCGATGGAAGGTAAAGATGTATACTTTCTTCCTTAGTCGACTCTTCCTTGCTGCTTCTCTGTTCTGGGCCAGCCTACGTAGTGTCTGTAGATAAGTTAGCTTAATGGGATTAGCATTTAAGATCGAAAATTACTTTCTAATTAATAAAATCACTTTGATCAATAATCCAAATATCCTAACCTTTTGGTCCCCAGTAGTTCTTTCCTTTGCCTGCTCTGTGGAATCCACTACCATTAGTGCTCCATGCTGCACTCCATGAAGCTAAAACAAAATCGTATCTCACATTAATCCACTGACACTAAAAAATTAGAAAGCTAAATAAAGTTTACAGTAAAATATGCAGATTTAAAGCAAATCAACTTAAGATATGGGCCAAGTTATTAAGGTACTAATTGAATTGAAAACATTCTGGAAGCTATCTTTTTAACTGACAAAGCGATATTCTAAATTACTATAATTTACGGGAGGGAGATTCGAACTATAATGCAAAGGAGGTGAGGCGTGGGCACAGTTCTAGCCAACTGACCGAACAAACGTCTTGAAGCTTGAAACAACATGGATGATAATCCAAAATTCCAAATTTCAAAAGATTCTCAATTCCACTAAGCCTATAGAAAGATTCCTATGAAAAAGTATGGTAGCAGTCTAGCAGACACATATGCTCATGAAACAGAGACCAAGAGAGAGATGGTGATACATGGTTTTTGTCATCGGTGTCAACATCCGTCGAAGTGTCAGTCTGCTGGCTGTTGTCAGCCATGGCTGAATTATCACCCCAATTCTCAAAGTGTCCGTTTCCGGACGACGTCGTCCCTTTCTGCTGCTGGTACATGTATGGCTGCTGCTGTCCTGTGTCCACACACCCTCCTCCTCCTGTTCCGGTTATAGTTGATTCTATGTCCAAACACCCGCCAACGTTCAAGGTCCCGTACTGCAAGCTATCAGGTACACCGCCAACATTGTTTGCTTTTAAGCTGAACATGGAGCCTACACCAGATTAAAACCCATATATTAGAGAGAGAAAGAGACAGAAAGGAGGAGAGAGAGAGAGAGAGACGGAGAGGATACTTGGGCTTAAAACAACAGCATCATCGTGAGGGAAGGCGGTAGCGGACTGTTCAAGCTCTCCAAGATCCGTAAAACGCGTTTGGTTCCGGTCACTGTCGTCTCCCCTGTTTTTTCACAGCGCAGAAAAAACAGAGCAATTGGGTTTATCTTTTACTGCTAAAAATCCGTATACTTCCATAAATTTCAAGACTTTATGTTTTTTACGCACAACCCATTTCTCATACGCCATTAAAACAAAACCCAGTAGAAGAAAAAACGTAAACATAACCAGTAAGAAGAGGGGAGAAAGAGAGACCTGAAGTAGAAGGAAGAGTGGGAGTAGAATTCTGGGTTTGTTGACGCTGCTTTGAAGCTCTGCATTTTTTTTACTGATTGGGTTGTGATTCCTTCTGCCTGTATCACTTTAAAGCAAAGAAAAGGTAAAAAACGAAGATCTTCATACGACCTTTTACAGTGGAGAAGGGGGAGAGAGAGAGCAGGGTGAGTGAAGTGAAGAAAATCTGGATGTAGCTTTAAGAAGAGGATAGCGTATCAGGACACCCTTTTTAATAAATTTTAAAACAACAGGCTTTTTATTATTGCTTTCTGACTTGGGATTTTAGCTTCCCAATACCCCCAGAGCGAGAGAGCGAGAGAGAGAGAGAGAGAGGAGAGAGAGGGGCCTTACGTTTCCTCAGTCTCTCGCTTTAGAGCGTTTCGAACACTCTCTCCAGTCTTGGCCTTTTCACTCTGCTACAAGCCTACAATCTCTGCTCTGTTTATGCTTATGAAGCAAAAGCAAAATCCAATGTATTTTGAAAACCCAAATCGAGAAAATGATGTAAAAATTGAGGAGGAGGAGCGTGGGACAACTAGTCCACTTGGCCCAAGGCAAATAAGACCCCTATGTTGTTGATTCTTTTAGCTCCAGGGTCTGTTCCTGTACTCAAGAGTATAGAGTAGTAGTGTTTAGGGTTCTTTCTCTTTTCTTCTCTCTAGAATAACTCTTAGGAAGTGGAATTCAAATCAATCATGTATTATTAGCATATCAAAATTTATGATTGTGTGTGATTAGTTTGAAATATTAATGTAATGTCATTTTATCGTAAGAGCACTTCCATCGGAGGCACATTAGGCCAGCATCCAGTAAAAAAATCAGGTTGGGACTCAATCAATCCACTCCAGCCCACAAACTTGTCTGACACCCAGCCCAAGCTGGTCTCCAGGCCAGCCCAAACTTGACTGACCAAGGGACCGGCCCCTTTTTTGTTTTGTGCCTGATGCGTGGCGTTCATGCGGTCGTGGGCGCGAGTACCCGACAGCCGTTCAAAGGCGGTGCCTGTGGCGCAGGTGCACTCACATTTCACCCTAGGTAGGCGACGTGGCCCACTGTCTGCCGTTGGATTTCCAACGGCTAGTTTTTCTAGACCGTTGTTTTTCCAACGGTAAAAAAAAATGAATTTCACTTTTGATCTGGACCGTCAGATCATAGATCAACGGTCCACGTTTTTTCCCCAAAAATTTATTCTTTTATAAAAAAAATAAAAATATTTTAAATGGACTAGGTGCCAGCGTATTTTTTTAGGGGTGGAGATGCCCTTGGCCTATTACTGTTCATTAAGGTCTATTATTGTTCACTAAGTGAATAAATGCGTTGTGGGTTGTCATATTTGTGTTAGCGGTAGAACTGTTCTAAGAGAGAAACTTTTGTGAAACACTGAGATTTCATCGCGGTATCCTAAACAAAAAATGCAAGCCAAACAAAAGAAGTTAAATTTTGTATCTAAGGTTTGAGTTGTCATATTAGTACTTAAAGTTTAGGCAAGGCATTCTCCATTGTAGGTAAAGAGTAGAGAGGAGTAACGTTTAGATCTCTTTGCATTAAAACAGAGATCCCTACGACGCTGCGTCAAATTAATCACCCATTATTATATGAAAATGTTAAAACGCATAACCGTGTGCGAGATAACGACACAATTTCATGTATTCTCTTTGGGTAAAAAAGTTTCTCTCCTCTCTTTCTCTACCTCTCTCAGTCTCTCAATCCATCTATCTCTATAGACTGTATACAATTATTATTTACTAGTAGGACTGTAAGTCCTGCAGCTGCAATATACGTACGAATCATGGGGAAGGGTGTCAGCGCGCGAAAAATGATGGATGCGAAAATCAGATTATTTTGCAGATGAGGCCAAAAATAGAACGAGATCCTCTCACGATCTTTTTATGAGGATCCTAGGTATTCTCTGTTCGTATTCGTTTACAGTATATCGTTCGATCAGAATTATTATAATTTTTTTATTTAAAATTTAATATAAACAGTATTTGACAAAAATTGATGCACGATATACGATAAACGGACACGAAAGGATCCTCATTCCCAAAAATAAGAGTAGTTTAACATTAAAATAATTTAATCATTAATCAATTCCCAATTATTTTTTTAATTATTAAGGGGTTGCTTGCTTGAAAGGAATGGCAAGACAGGCAGCAGTTGTGGTTTTAGCCGTAGAAGTGTGTGGCAGACTCAGCAGGAACACCAGAAGCCTCTCTTGTCCTGTATTTCTTGTTGTAAATATATTAGGGGTGTAAGTAGATTAACACATATTTGCGTTTTTGGATTTGCATTACATTTATTGTGCGTCCCAAAGCCGAAAAGAATATGACGCATTTCATACGGCAATCGTACGCTTTGATGGCGTGTCCCTTTCGCTCTTTCTGCCGCTGGTTTTTCGTCTTTTCTGTGTTTTTCTCTCTTGATGCTCTCTGCTCGCTCTGTGGTACTAGTTGGTGATTCAATGTGTGTGCCCCTCACGTGACCTAAGGGATCTATGGATGATACGGAAAACTGCTTCTCTAAGAATCACTTGTAATCATAAGTGTTTTTTTTATTTTTATCAAAGTACTTATTCTGTGTTTTGATTTTTCAGATACAAAGATAAATATTTTAGATAAAAGACATGCAATCTTTGATTGCATGTAACAAATGCAAATCAAAGTGTTATCTTTCCATGAATTGATAATTCACAAGTTACATACAATCGAGACATCAAAACAAAAAAACCAAGTTATGAACAAAAACAAGTGATACCTCCAACGGGTACATCCGGTTAACGGAAGTAACAAATCCATCAGAAGAAGAACCTTTGAGAGCCTGAGAGCAAGGAACAACGGAGTTGCTTCCTCAGTCTCATTGTTCTCTTCTCAACTCTAATCCAACGACGTGAACGTATATATATGGTCATAGCTCTGCCTAACCAATTAACTTCAAAGATCCTATAACAGTGTACATGTTTTATCGCAGGTAACTTTTCAGGCGGGGAGTGTTTCTTGTGTGTGGTTATCAAGGTGATGGTGGGTCAACACTTCCCTCGCTCGCGAGCTCCTATGTTGAAGACGCTGGTGTAGCATCTCCGACATCTGGTTGAAGAACTCAGCATCCCACCTGCGAATCAACAAGGGGTCTTCTGCATAACAAATATAAATAGATGTAACGGCACTTTCCACAACCACCATCGCCAGCCCCACCTGAAAATACATGATCCATGCTAAGGTTTTCTACGCTCAAGAAAATATGAACAAAATTACAAGACGATCAAAGGTCAAAATCCATCTCAACTTGAACAAAGATCCTGATTCAAGAAACTTACCAAGACCATTCCCATCAACATTGCAGTGGACCCCACCATAACCACTCTGTCCCTGTACTTAATCCATGTCCAGATCCCGGCGGAAGTTCCAGTAATAAGCCCGCCCAAAACTGTTCCCATCAATAAAACCGCACCTGAACAATCGTAGGCAACAAGAGCCTCCACTCCAGTAGACTGAAATAACTCCCAGGCATCCCTCGCTGAATGATTGAATCCTTTGCCAGAAACAGCTATCTGTAGGGAACGACGTCACTCACAAATAACTACTTCTACACAACTTAAACAAAACGGCAAGAACTAAGTGATGGTCACTTAGGGTTGAGATAGCACCACTGGAAAACGAGGATGATCAGTTTTAGGCAAATAATGTTGTAATTAGATACAAGGAGAGCAACATGTGAAGGGAAAATCAAGTTGTTAAACTTCAAATATAATCAGCCAACCTGCCTTGTACTAGAAGTCTCACATTTAAAATTATGACCCCTCTGTTTTTTACTAAAATAAATATTACTGTTGTTAATATTTAGGGTAACAATTTTGGTGTTCCTTTTAACAAGATGCAAGGATTGGTATTTGTTGTTGAATTTTGCCAATTGCATACAAAGGTTGTGAGGTTACTATGCAGCATTACTTGCAGTGCACCAGTTCTTTTTGGACAAAAATATGTTGCTTTAATCTCAATTGAAAATTAAAACGACAGCGTTTGTTAACAGAAAACTACCTGCACATAGGCATACTTGTTAAAGAAACGGACAAGAGTCTCCACTAGATGAAAGAGAAAATCAACACAGCAAAGTAGACACTCGTTGTTGCCTATCTTGGACCGGACTCCCCTGATCTGAAATATGTTTCAAAATTGTAAGAACTAAGATACTCATTCTCAAACTTAAACAGAAATATAAGGAAATCATCGTTCAGAAAAGCAAACACATGTCTGTGTACCTTCCACCGCAGTGTCCGAATGAAAGCTGTGAAAAGTGAACCATAGCAGATACTGCCAAAAGAAGTTGTGACTGCATACCGAAGAGACTTCATCAGTGAGTTTGGAGGCATTGATGGTGCCTCCCTACCACCATGGATAAGAACAAGAAACATCATCCCAGACACTATAACATGCACAGTATTACAGAGTACTGCACCCGTCCAAAATAAGCTTATAGAGAGAACCTAAGTACATGTGTGACAGCATTATTAACGTCGTTAGCTGAGGCATTTTAATTGTTATATCGCATCCATATACCAATAACAATAATGAAAGAAGAGCAAAACTTGCCAGCTCACCACAAGAAGCCACCAGCGTCCACCATCTCCAATGCTTGACGCTACAACACCAGCTGCCCCGAAGGACCATAATACCATCCATAAAAGCATAATAAGCATGAAAGCATATGCTACTCTCATAACTTCACGAAGACTCCATACCATCTTGACAGCTGCTTGCAGCACCAGCATGGTAAAGGGAAGTCTATTGATTAATAATAAAGTCAGAAAGACTGCAAAGGGATCTGATCATTCCATTTCTAATTAGATATAAATTAAGACAATCCACAAGTGCAAAGAATTGTTCCTCTTGCAGCTCAATAATGGTCCAGAAAAACAAAATTTCGAAGTCATACCTGTCCACAATTGAAAGAACATACATGAACTGCAAAACAGCACCAATCGCAAATGCAACACCCCAGAAAAATTGTTCCATCCAGAACAATAGAACACTAATCACAGCAAGATAAGTAGTCAAGATGTGAACCGCAACCTTCATCATGTGAGTCGCTTGAGAACGGAGGAAAAACAACCATGTCCAACCAAGAAGTGTCCCAACTCCCCCGGCAAGAGCATAAAGTAGCCAATAGTTCTCCGTCAACCCCCTTTCATTTTCCAAAAATCTCTGGGTGTACCTATCTATGTTTAGCCTATCTGTTTTCTTAAACCTATTGGTCCCCAGAACCGTAAGAGCACATCCCACCAAAATCAAATGAATCAGAAACACTCCCAACCAGAAAATGTCACGCCATCGACGCGATGGCTCAGCTGCCAGGGCTTGACCACCATCCACGCTCCTCCGACTCGAGACTACATTCTATAATCAACAGAAACCAAACAACAGCGATAAAATTCAGAAGCTTTCGACATCAATTCGAGCTAAACCATCAAATTCAATCAAACCAATCAAAAAGTTAAGAACTTTTCAATCATAACATAGTCAATGGAACTGAATTTAACTTAAGTAAGCTTTAAAACATAAACAATTACAGTTTACACACGAAAATTGAACTGAAATTTCCAAGCACAGCGAAAAAAATTGAGCAAAAAGCTTTATTCTTTGCAGGAATCAACGTGGTTGGAAACTTCAAAACTAAATTTAAAAACTTCAGGCGAGTGATGCAGTTACCGGATCAGCGGTGTTGATGGAGGAGGAGGTGGAGGTGGAGGAGGCGGAGGAGCTGTGACAGATGTTGTTCATGCTGAGAGGGACAAAACGACGCGCATTGCCGGAGAGAAAGAGAATTTGAGGGGCTTTCGTGCAGAGAGAGAGAGAGTGCGTGAGGAACAAGGCGAAGAAGGAGAGGGAGGTCAATGGAGGGGTTTGGTAATCGATTAATTAAATTAAATAAGGAAATAATACTAAAAAAAATGTAAAATTGGGGAAAACGAAGATAAATGGAGGCGAAGAAACTGAAACTCAACGGCTAAATCAGTAAAAAAAGAACTAGCTTTTCGGCGTTCGGCTTTCGGCTTTCGGGTTAAGGTTTGAGGTTTGACCAATAGAAGAAGCTAGTGTCCTGATTAGCAATATTGTGAAATGTGCGGGGTGTTTTTCGTAATATCGACGTCCCAATGTGACTATCTAGAAGCTTCCAGACAAGTTCGTTGGTGGGACAGTGGCAGACAATGAATTCGGCTTTTTCCTCTTTGAGAATATATTACCCACGACATAGAAGAAAATAGTGGGAATTGCAAGTTTTGTTCCTTTTGGTTGTACCACACTATTGGAGTAGTCAAAGTACCACAATGCTTCTACAAAACTCCTATATGATGTGGGATCGGGCAATTGCCTTCCCTCAGTTGTGAGCACTTGATTGTGTGGCTTACTAGATGTGGAACAAGGCTTGCAAGTATCCATACCTTCCTTATGTATGAGATCTTTACCATACTTAGCTTGATTCATAAAGATATCACCCTTTTTTTGTTAGGTTTCAAATCTGATTTACAACTACTACTTAGTACTACAGTTTAATAGTATTCTTCTTCACTTGTAAATGAGATGTCTTAGGTTTGATTATCGCCAAAAATGAATTTGAACCACATTATTGCTAGTCCATTGTGAGGCTTTGCTTGCTCCCTCATCCTTTTAGTATAAATAATATCGTTTGTCTAAAAAAAAAAAAAATTGACTAACCACTAGTTTTATTTCATTCTAATCATTTACCAATGCATCAAATGTTAGAGTTTGGTAGAGCTGAGAAGCTATCTTAATTGAATATTGCATGATTTTTAAATGTGAATAATCAATTTTTTTTTTACTTACAAATTATAATCTGACATGTTTGTGGAAATAACTCAATTAAATCACAAATACATAATTTCATATATGTTTTGTGTAGACAAGGTCGTTTGTCAAAAAAATAATGACTGACTACTAGTTTCATTTCAATCCAATCATTTACCAATGCATCAAATGTTAGAGTTCGGTAGAATCGAGAAACTATTTTAATTGAATATTGTGTGACTTCTGAAATGTAAAGAATCATTTTTCTTTACTTGCAGATTATAATCTGACATGTTTGTGGAAAGAACTCAATTAAATCACAAATAAAAAAATTCATATACGTTTATCAAATTGTGATTTGATCTTGTTTACGACGAGGAATGTATCATTATATATAATAATGAGCCAAGTATTTTCCATTTCAATTGTTACGATAGACGGAAAACAAAATAGACAGTGAGCTGGTTTCCTCTCCGGTATTTGATTTAGATTGTTGTATCATTTTCTCAAAAGCCGGCCCAATTCAAAATCAGTGGAAAAGGACCCGTGACCACCAAATGATCAACATTTTACAGATTTAAAATTAGTAAAAATATGACTATTGAAGGATACTTGGATTTCACGTTTCAATTTTTTAATTTTTTTTTGGTGCAATTCAAAACTTTGAACGCTTCAATTCAATGGCAACTACGTTATGAGTTTATACTAAACTCCAAATAAAATCACTAGTCAATAAAAAAAACATTGACGGGCTTCATTGACTTAGCATTCTTTTGGGCCAAACTTGGACTTATACATGGTACGGCCCATAACCTTAGGCCATCTCCATCCGATTCGACCAAAGGGTCATAAGACTAAAAATAATCCGTTTTGACATGAAAACCGTCTCCAACCGAGGGCTAGGCCAAGGGGCTCGTGATCCCCACCCGGCCAAAAATAGGAGAATTGGCCAAAGGGTTGGCCAAGAGCAACCAGCCCGCTAGCCCTATAGCACATCCCTCTAGCGCCAGAATGTCAAGCTTGACATTTTGCCAACCCTCAAACTCAGCCCATTTGAATGCCAACGGCGCCAACTAGCAACGTCTAACTGACGTTAGATTACTGTTGGAATTTATTTATTTATTTTTTTGACGAAATTTTTTCCTATAAATACCTTCCTACATCATTCCTCACATACTTCTCATCATTCCATACTACCTTACCTCATTTTATTTCAATTCTTCACATTCTATTCTCTTACCTCTTCCAATAATCTTTCCTTTAATTTTTTTCAATAATTTTCAAATGGTCACACCGGCAATGAAATGAAGGGTTTGGACCCGAAAAGAAGATGAAATATTTCAGGGCTTATAGATGGGTCTCAGAAGATAGTGTCAAGGGTAGTTCTTAAACGAGTGAAGGTGTTTGGAGGTGTGTGAATTCTACCCCAATATCTAGTCAATTTATTAACATTGGAAGCTGAAAATAAGAAGTGCCAAGTAAATAAGAATCTTATCTAAAATTTGCACAACCAATTATATCTCGACACGTGGCACTCGAAATCCTATCCGAAAAATGATTGAGATTATATAAAGATAAGAAATCCAGAGATTTATTTATTTGGCGACAAGTGACACTCAAATATGTCTGAAAACCTTATTTTAATATGGTAGTTTAATTTAAGGAACCATATTAATTCAATTAAAATAATCAATTATGTTTGACCTATGGTCAATTGGCCCCTCGGTTGGAGATAGTTTTTTGTCAAAGGGCAATGTTTGGCCTATGGTCTTTCGGTCCCCTTGGTTAGAGATAATATATAATATGGTATTGCACTGTTCATTAAAATAATTTCTTGCAAGGTTAGGCCATCTCCAACCGAGGGCTGGCCATAGGGCTTGTTTTAGCCCTCTGGCCCTCCAAGATTTTCCAAGATATTAATATTTTAATGAACAGTACATGACCATATTTGCCTCCGTCTCCAACCGAGGGCCAGAATGCTCGTTATAGCCCTGTCACAAAAAATCGTCTCCAACTGAGGGCCAAAGGGTCATAGGGCCAAATATAATTTATTATTTAAAAACTACAATTTAAATAATAAATTATGTAAAATTTTGTAAAATAGAAGTTATATGAAAAAAAATATGAACCAAATTTTGTAAAATATAAGTTTGAAAATTATCGAAAAAATTGAAGGATAGATTTTTGAAAAAGGAAAGAAAATATGAGAATTGAAATGGTGTAGGAATGGTGAAAATTTTGTGAGGAATGTTTAATGAATGGTTTAGGTATTTATAGGAAAAAAATAGAATTTTTTTTTTAAAAAAAAAGGCCCAATAAACCTATATATATATATATTTGAATCCAACGGTAACCGGCGCCAGCCGTTGGATTCAAATTTGTTCATACTATTCGTGTCGGTTATAACCGACACTATTTGCAATTCAAATACTATTAGTGTCGGTTATAACCGACACAAATAGTAATTAATAATATTCTGCTAGCCGTTACACTTATTCCTGTCGGTTATAACCGACAGAAATAACAAAACATTAAAAAAAAAAAAAGTCAGCCCTCTAGCCCTCTCCGATCCCGTGGGGCCTTCCCAGATTCCAGAACCCTCTGGCCTAGTCCTCGGTTGGAGATGGTTTTATGACTATTTTTGGCCCTCTGGACCTCTGGCCCCTTTCGATTGAAGATGGCCTTATAGGGCTAAAACGAGCCTTTTGACCCTGCTTCGGTTGGAAATTACTTAATTTCTTTTATGTCAACGTCCAAGCCCAGCTGCCCAAACCATTTTCTGAGATATTTTTTTTGTACATGAGTGGTTGAACATGAACTGTAAAGTTGGGTCACAACCGCAGATTCCCCAAGTGTTGTTTGCTGTCAAAGACAAGTCTAGTAGGAAGGTAACCGTTATATCTGCAACTTACCCAGATCAGTGTATGTTAAGCTTCACAGTTTTTTTCGGTTGGCAACGAAGCATAAGTCCGAAAGAAAACAAAAAAAATACATGAGAATATCACGTTTGTTCACAAAAATCCAGTTATATCTGCAACTAGCAAACAATAACGAAAAAAACCAACAAAAATAAAATAAAATAAAATAAAAAGCACCTTGGGGATCCTAAATAAAAGTTAACTAAAAAATGAAAATAACATGGACAGACAACTGAACATGGTCAAAGCATAAAACCCATGATTTCCTTACTAACATTGGTTGGGGGAGAACCCGACCACGGAATTCACTAGATCGAAACCGACACGTGTCCCTTGCTGTTGGACATTCCCAATGATTGACAGCGAAGAGGGCGTGGGCGCGAACGCAAAGCAAAACGTCCCGTCCGAGTCAACCGGTATCAGGAAATTTTTGGCCGGTAACGGTAACACTTTCCCATCGGCGAAGTGAAACGACACCGTTGGAACCTCCACGCTCTTCCTCGATGACAAGTCGTAACACGCGTCGAATAACGCTGCCCCTTTCGTAACTGGCAAGTCCTTAGTGCCTTTCATGAACGCGTCGCGAAGCACGTTGTATGTGTCCGTCTGCAGTCGAGTCACCGCCGTGCCGGAGTCGATGATGATTCCGCCGTTTCCGCTCCCGTCTATCTGGAAAGCGGACACGGGAATCGGGAGCAATGAGCCACCGACGCTGAGTCCGGTCACACCGAGATAGTAAAACGTGTCCAGCTGAGAGTTGCGGCGTAACGGAGCCGTAACGGCGTTGGGACGGAGCGGCGAGTTGAAATCGAGAGTCGATGCCGAGTCGGAGTCGCGGTCCACGAGGCAGTAGGAAAATGACGTGGCATTGAGCTGGGATGGAAACGAGAGTGAGCCGCCGCCGAGTCCGAGAAGCCCAGCCGCTCCGATGAACAAGCCCTCGTTGGTGTGGCCACAGCCGATGGCAATCTCCTTCGCCGAAGCCCCGCCTATGCTGATTGTCTCCGTCACAAAGTCGCCGACAGTGTACGAGCCGTCGCCGTACGCCACCTCGTAGAGACACGTGCCGTTCCGACACTCAAACACATCGAGGGATTTGCATTGTTGGGATTCGCACGAGAGCGGCGAGAAGGAAGTCGAGGAAGCCGGCTCGAATATAGGGTCGGCTTGCTGGTAGCAATCGGCGCAGGGTGCGCACTGCACCCAGCTGATGTCACTCCCGGTGTCAAGCACCACGTAGGCCTGACTCGGCGGTTTTCCGATCCCGACTCGGGAGAAGTACTCGCCGCTACCCTGACTCGTCCCGGAAATAATGGGGCCCTCAAAACCATCCGCATCGAGCTGTAACCCGCTGCCGGTTTCCACGGGTTTAAGGTCCGACGTGGCAACACCTCTAACGGCCAGATCCAACCGAGTGGTGAGAGATCTGACTCGGGCCGAGTCGCGCTCGAGTCGAGCCAAAGTGAGGGACTTGTAGTCGCTGTGAGAAGGCGCGTGGAGTGAAATTCGGGAGTGTAACGGTATAGAAAGCGAGCTATGGTCTTGCTGGTACAATGCCTGTGCCGTTCTACTTGTATCCTCCGCCGACAGAGCTCTTAGCGTCGTCTGAATCGAAGCGGCGACGTCGAGCACCGTCGTTTTGGAGGTCGACGGCGAGCTCCGGGAGTGGGCAACTTGGGAATGACAGTGAAAGAGGAAAGCAAAGAGAATGCAGGAGAGGAAACCCATTCCGGCCATTGAGGTGTGTTCTGGGGAGAGAGTGGGAATCCAATGCTGTTATATAAGAGGGAGAAAAGTGGGGATAAATTACTACGGGAATTCACGTAAAGGACATTGGAAGAAAACAAAGGCAGATTTGTGGGGTGGAGAGCGGAGGAGGAGGAGAGTTTGTGGATTGAATTTCACTATCAGGCTTTGTAATATTAATTGCAAAGGAGTTTTTGTTTAGGGTTTCACTATCTTTGCATGATGCTATTAGAATTGTAGTATATGTATTGGCACGAATTGTATGTAAATTTGGCATCATTTCTAATTTAACGTTTAGACCGATTTCATCACTTGAACATTAAACGGTGCAGTTTAATTAGATTGAAGCTAAAACAAGTGAATAATTACAATATTATGTTAACGGATCCCCTTGTGAACATAGACGACATTTTATGTTACAGATGAAAAATGATTTACACATACTCATTTAGACTTAATAATAGTAAACTTAAGAAAAAAATGGTTCCATAAGGAGTTCAGTTTGGTTTGGGTTCCATTATCTTTGCATGTGTGTATTTTTCTTTGGGATTTGTGATTTGCTAAAAAGATAGAGAGGAGCTTAAGGTTAAAAATCTTAATTAAATTGCACTCAAAGGATTAGGTGGTGTTTATATTGGGACTATGGGGATATGCGTCATTGTGGTTATATATAGTGCTTTCTATATCTAACTACTCTTTTTTGACCAATTTAGAGACGAATAACTGATCATCTTTGTGAGGATCCTAAGGATTCTTAACTTGTGTCTGTTTATCGTACATCGTGCAGCCAGTTTTCATCCGATACTATTTATATTTAATTAAATAAAAATATTTAAAATAATTTATAATCACACGATATACGATGAAATAATATGATTTGAGGATCCCTATGATCCTCACAAAGAGGATCCAAAGATGATCTTCATTCTTTAGAGACTAAACTAATTGAGCAACGCTACGAAGATTAAATTTTTTTTAACTAAATTTGTAAACTAAATTATGTGGTTGTAGATAATTGGATTATTAATTATGATCGGTTAACGTACTTGTTTTTTATTAGTGACACACTCTTTTGATTTGGAATTTGGTTTAAAAAATTTAATCTCCCTAGCATTACTCATGAGGCAGATTGTTTACCCTCCTGTTTGGGTGCCCTTCCCATTCCCTCCTATTTGTGCGGTCACTATTAAGCCATGTCAACATTTTATATTCTTATTGTTTTTTTGTCTGATATAGCTTAACCGTAATTATATAAAATAAGAGGGAATAGAAAATGCATCCAAACAGGGAGGCAGAATCTGCCTGCCATTACTCAAACTAATTTAAGGAGTGGTTTGTGGAGGGTTTGCTGCCCAAAAGCAAATTCAACCTGCAGGGGAATAGTGCAGGTCAAAATCCAAAAGTAAAAGCTTGAACTCATGTACGTGCCATGATTACCATTAATGATGCGGGACCCATAATCTAATTATGTAACAAACTAAGTATCATAGTCTCATGCACCGCGTGACCGTAATTATCATTTGATGTGGGACTTATGGCCTTCGGTCAATGAAACTTTAGTGCAATGAGCATATGAGATGGATTTCTTTGTGTCAGTGAGTCCATGACATACAAGTTGATAACTTATCTTATACAGATTATGGTGAGATGAGAAAATCAAATCTAGATTTCAAGTGTCAAAGTAAGGACACTAGAAGTCCCACTGTTCTTTGTTATTTAATCGACGTTTTAGTTTTTTTAGCGTCATGTATATTTTTATATGCCCGAGCTTAAGTGGCATAGAGAAAAACTTATGTGACATGTATAACCATTTTCTCTTTCATTTTTGTCAATTAAGTTTTTATATAAGACACTAATTTGTTCAACCAGACTAAAGTTATAAGGGCACCCAACAACTTTTATTAGATAAAATCAAACACGGAGCATCGTTTCAACAATAGCTTCTCCCCTTTGTGTAAGCTGTTTTAATATAAAATGAGGTGTGATAACAAACTAGGTTTTATTAGTGCTATAAAAAGCAGTTTAGGCATCGCCTAGCTGGTAGTCGGGCGGCGAGAAGGATTTGGAACAAGAAATGTTTGAGAAGTGAGTTAGAGGTTGGTAACAAGAAATATTTAATTATTCAACCAGTCGAAAGGTCCTTTCTCATGGAAAGGGATCCTCTTCTGATCCATTCCACCAAATCCACCATAATTCGGGCTTTTGAAATTTGATCAAACGGCTAAAGTTATTATAACTTTTAACTGGACCCTTTGTTTGTAGCCGTTGAATCAAATTTCAAGAACTCGTATTGATTGATTGGGTAAATTTGATGGAAGGGATCCGGAAATGATCAATTTCTGAAGCATCTTTGTTTCAAAATAAAATTCTTACCAAATAATATTGAATGACCCTTCATTTTGGTTGTTTGGACACCCGTGTATTTTACTCAGCTAAGAATTTGGGCCGGCCCTTTGTTTTCATCCTTGTGGGCTTGAAATACATTATTTTGAAATGACCAAATTGACGTATGTGGTCCACAAGCCCATGAATTAATTAATGACGTATTTCTTGAAGCATTATGACGTTTACAATGATATTCTTTATAAATAATAGATGTATGATCGATTCTCAACTGATTAAAAAGGTGGCGGACGAAATAATAGACATTCTCGTCTTTGATGCGTCATGGAATTATATTATTGCTATAAATTAAATCTTACCCATCAATAAGTCAAATAATAAGTAAATATAATCAACATATGTAATGATAACATTAGCGTAAAACTCAAAGTTGTTGATTAAGGGGATGTATTCAATTGGAAATTTGAGAGATTTTAATGGATTTTTCCGGAGTTTAACTAATTTGTAGAGATTCTATGTAAAATTTTGATTCAATTCCCTTGAAATCTCATGGAAAGATGTGAGATTTGTGGATGTTTAAAATACATTACAAAATCTCTCAATTTCCCTCTAATTCCTCTTTTCCAAATTCTCTAAATTCTAATTGAATACACTCGGATTTATAAGGATTTTAATAAACTATCTTAAAATCCTGATTGAATACACATTAAATTTCAGATAATCACTTAAAATCATGATTGAATACCCCTAGATTCATTAAAAGAATTAAAATCCCTCAAAATCTCAATTGAATACCCTTTGGTTACAAGGTTTATTAAGTAATCCCCATCTAATTGTACTTATCTTCATGGATTATTAAGTAATCCCCATCTAGTTGACTAGATAGTTATAATATAAGAATATGATTCCTTACGTTATTAGTAGGACCTTATCCTCTTTCAGTCTTTTTCTAAACATAAAAGAGTATAATTTAACTTTTTAGCAATTCTAATTTGTAGATCCGTGGAGGATATTTTTTAGTAAAAAAATCCTATTCATAGTGTTTAAATATTGATTTGGGTCTCATAAATGGAATATGCCAGCATACAATGTTGATTCTGTATCAACTTGAATGGAGCACTGCTCAAGCAAATTTAGCTAAATTTAAGTTTGTAAACACTTAAACTATCATATGGTGGCCCAGAGGTTCGAGACGAATTTCAAGTTCATATTCTGCATTGCATGTCCAAAGTTCGATTTCTGATATTGATAAATCACACGATAGTAGCCAAAGGAGACTGAATGCCTCTATGAGTCTTTCCGGACCAAAAGTTGAGTAAATCAAAATATAAAGAAAAGGAGGGAAAATGATCATCGCCGAATCCTTTTCTTAGGGATTATAGAGGTCTCGCGATCGTGACCGTACATCGTACATAGTGCAGTCAATTTTTGTTAGGTATTATTTATATTCTAACTACACGGTGTACGATAAACGATCACGATCGCGAAATTTTTAAGATCGGATTCTTTTTCCAAAAAGAGAACCCAAATTGAGAGAGTGAATGCAATGCGCGTAAGTCAACGTTTGGACTGTTTATTAGAGCTGCTGGAGCATCCAATCCTCTCCCAAAGGACTTTTTAAAACCCTTTTTTTGCCTACTTTTTGTTAGGCATCGGTTCTTTGTTAGCAGCCTGCTTTAACAGATTAAACCGCACGCTCCAGACATCCCATCCCACACGCTTTTGCTTCTGTTGTGCTGTTGTATCTCGGTTCGGAAACTCCAACGAACCAGCCGAGTCAGGCATAAATCGCCCCGCCAACCTCCCCCCCTCACTCACAGACGGCAGAGCGAGTCAGAGCGAATCCCAAACTCTGACTCACTTCTCTGCGCCAGCAAGAGCATTCAATCCTTGTTCTACGCTACTCATCGAAAAATGAGTACAGTCGTGCAGGTAATTCAATCTCTGTAATTCATCAAACCGCGTTCGTTTTTGTTTTGATCTGGATTTGTTTTAGCTTGATTGTGATGATGCTTTCGTTGATTAGGGTTTCACCAAGTCACTTGCCATGACTGTGCTCTCGGAGATCGGCGACAAGACCTTCTTCGCCGCCGCGGTTAGTTTACACGATTGCAATTTTGTTTCTTTTTACCTTTTGGTTGTTTTTGAATTGTGGAAATTGGAATTACAACCTAATTACACGCGATGAAGAAAAGAGACGATTCGAAAAGAATTTCGGCATGTTAAAGTTTATGGATTCAATACTATTAAGAACATCGAGTTTCTGCTGAATTTTTTAGTATATGTATGATTTTTCAGAGGACGTACTAAAATTTAAATGCTTTCGGTAGCAACTTATCGAGCATCATATGGTGTATATGTATGTTTTCGTATATGCATATATAAATATACTTGTGCCCGAGTTCCCTATGCGAAGTCCCTTGGGTACGAAGCGAAACTCATGAGGGCCAGAACCACATCCGAAATCCATATTCTTGTATCTGTATACTATTTTTTTTAGTAGTAATCTAACGGTGTGATGTTTTTGCTATAAGATCCTTGCGATGCGCCATCCTAGAAGACTTGTTTTGGCCGGTTGCCTAGGAGCTCTGATTGTAAGCATTTCCCTCCCACTTTCATATAGGTGGTGTACTCCGTTGTATAGATCTTGCATGTTTCTTGTTTGAGGTCTCACATATATCTCAAATTTTTGTTGAGTTTTAGGTGATGACTATTCTTTCTGTTCTTGTCGGCTTGGCTGCTCCAAATCTGGTAAGCACTCTGATTCTGCCACCCTGAAATTGATTTTCGTGGGGCTTGTTTTAAGATCTAAGGGAATTTACTTTCGTGATATAAGGGTTACTGGTTGTCCCACTTAGAGCATCGCTTAACATTCACCAGTTGACATATTTATATAATGCTAGCTTAATTTGGTGATGTTTTTCTGTTCTAATATGAATACTGAATGCTGATCTTGAATTACAGCTCTCCCGGAAATGGTCCCATCACATAACAACAGTGTTGTTCTTTGGTTTTGGACTATGGTCCTTGTGGGACGCTTTTAAAGAAGATGGGTAATGGGTTTTTTTTTTTTTTTTTTTATAATTTATTTAACCTTTTTCTATTTGTTGGGGAATTTAATTCTGGTTACCCTACAGGGGTGATGATGAGCTTGCAGAAGTTGAAGCAGAATTGGTTTGTTTCTCAATTTTTATTCCTAGCTTGCATTCAATTCAAATCCTTTCTGACTTCACCCTTTTGGTGCCATTAGGATGCTGATCTAAAGGCTAACGCAGGAGGCAGCAAACGTACTAAGGTGCTCCTCACACACACTCTTTCTACCATGTGCAATTTTGAGCTACAGGTTTATGAACGTTTATTACTTTTCAGGATGATGATGACAAGAAGCAGAGACGCTCATTTCTCTTGCAGTTCTTCTCACCGATCTTTTTGAAGGTTTTTATCTTATATGGATTATGAAATTCAAATTTTTGCATGGCTATAACTTAACCGCATCTATCATGCTCATGCCGCAGGCCTTTTCCATTACTTTTTTCGGTGAATGGGGCGACAAGAGCCAGGTGAGCATTTGGCCCATTGAATATATAATCTCATTCATTATTGCTTCAACACGATTTTGTTTTGACCTGCTACTCTTTCAGCTAGCTACCATCGGTCTGGCTGCAGATGAGAACCCATTAGGCGTGGTTCTTGGTGGAATCTTGTAAGTTTCCATCCTTTATAACCTGAACGGCTTCTGGATCTTGTAGTCACCTTGCATGCTCATTCTTCTAATTCACTTTTATCCTTTGTAGTTATTCCTTTTATTTTTATTTCTGCCCTATTTACTGATTGTGCTTCCTCTCTTTTTCTCAGAGGACAGGCATTATGTACGACTGCCGCTGTCCTTGGTGGAAAGAGCTTGGCATCTCAGATATCGGAGAAAATAGTAATATACGCCCTGCCTTTGTGCTTAACATAATATAGTTCTCGTTTTTATATATTGTGCCCGTTGGCTGTAGTCAAATATGTGGCATCAAAGTTGTAAGTTATAATTGTTTTGTTTCAGGTTGGTTTATCGGGTGGAGTTCTTTTCATTGTTTTCGGAATCCAATCCTTCCTTTCGACAGTGGAGGCATGATACCCAGAGTCTGATTAATGATTAGTAAGTATGTTGACTACATTTCGCACCATGTATTATAATTCATAGCAAATGCATGGAATCATCGTCAAAATTTCACAACGAGAAGTATACGATACCTGTTCTAGAATATGTTTTTGATGGCGACTCTTCTTCAGGGACTGAAAGATGATTTGTTGACTAAAAAACATACATCTACTCACTGCAAGGAGTAATTTACAAGCATTGATTGTTTATCATAGCGACGAGCATATCAGAAAAAGAACTGAGTCGAAGAATTGCATTGTTTTACAAGTCTGTACCAATATTGCACTCTGGCATGTTTGGAATTGCCGATGAGAACACTTCTGCTATACTCTGTTGTTGCATGCCATTCCAATTAAATCTATGTTTCCGTTGGTCTCGATATATTTATAAGAAAAACTAATGAAAATGGCTTGAAAACTGAGTTTTAACGATAAGGACAAAATAAAGGGTAAAGTAAATAATACCACGATTGATTTTTTAATGTAAAAATGTGGTTTTTTGTTAAAATGAATAGTATCGGAAGTTTTTCGTTAAAGTTCCCTGATATTTATATTATGAATGGAAATAGACTCCTGGTTTTAATTCATTTCGATGAATTGTAATTGGACAGGAGTACTCAGGATGATGAAATTGATCAAAATTTCAGAAACAAGGACATACGCAAAAGATTTTGCGTTGGAAGCACTTGAAGCCGCCTTTGGTTGTCTGAAAGTGCTTTTGACCTTCGCATAAGCAAATCCCAAACCAACCCTAAGTTGTTTAAATGTAAAGGAGCAAATTAGGAAAGCACCATCTATATAAGGTAACACAGAGTTCAGCAGACCACTGTAACTCAGAAGATAAACAGTGCAATTGCAAAACACTAAAATTAAGCCTTTTTTTTTTTTATTAAGCTACCACCCTCTTGTCTTAATTTGACCACAGGATGACCGCGATTTCATATCAGTCGGGGTATTGGGGTTATGTACACCATCTAATGCTCGGGTATTCGTCACACCAATTGGATTCTCATCACGCACGTCGTTAGCATCCGTCACCTGCAGGTTCAATTGAACTCAGAAGTCCATTGTGTCTCAGTTGCATGCAGTGTTCTTCAGCGTCGGCCTGAGCACATATGATCACTACCGACAAGCCATTGTGGTGTGCTTCTTGCATAATATTCACAGCATTGTCAAGGGTCATCCCCGGGATAACCTTCATCAGTACTTGCACAACATATTCCCGTTTGTTGAAGTTGTCGTTGTGCAGTATTACACGATATGGAGGAGCTGTCTTCCTTGATTTCCTGAACAATTTTGGGCAGTCTAACGTTAACTCTCATCTAATTTTACAAAGGAGAAACCATGAACTCAAAGGAAAACCGCAAGTACCAAATACAACCGGAACCAGGTGAATGTGAAAGGATCATAAGTTTTAATAGTTTGTCGAAATGATCAAGTTTGATGCAACATGATACGCACAGGTACGGCATTGGATAGGAGTGGTGCAAACCCATTTTGTGGCATTATGTTAAACAAAGCACTCGTATGGTGTAGCGATATAACTTTGTGTTTCCATACCTCAAATCAAACTCAGAATCACGGGCAGGAGCTGCTTTCTCTCTAACTGGCCTTTCCAATAGTCCTCCCCCTTTACCAGGTACTGCTGTTGATACAGCCACCGGAATGCTAAGATTGGTGCATGCTCCTTTACAAAGGGGGTGTCTGTCTCCTGCTCAACACGTTTTATAATAAAAACTCACCAATTGGAATCACTCGGGCATATATATGTTAAACAATAAAGAAACACCATAGAAACACACTATTCATACCAACAAATTTTTTTTCTGAGACAAAACATTTAGCAACAGAAAGCGAAAATTCAGAGGATAGCATAATCTAGATTCTAGAACCACCACAACATCTACATGTCTACGAATCTCCGGGTTCTGAAAACCCAAATCTTTAGAATTGGCTCTCTGATTGCCCTGGTGTAGATACTAGAGATGCCGGATCTTTAGGACTGCACAAAAATCCTTATAACCCTTTTAAGGAAACCAACATGTAGATGGCATTAGCATAAATGCATCCGGAGGCAGTGGCAAGTAATCCAGAAGTTGCTGCTCCCATTACTCGATCTTACATTAGCGAAAATGGAAACTCCACCACTCCCAAAACAGAACGCATAGGAAACCCGCCCAAGTTTAGACACACAAAGAACTAACTTGCATTGCACTCCCCAATCTGCCCTACCTACATCTTGCAAGATACTGGACAATTGATATAAATTTTGTTCTAACCGAAAAAGCTTTCGATTTTCGAAAAACTTTCTTGTTTACAAAGCTTTTAATTCATCAAACAATACAAATGTACACTTACACATACAATTCAAGCAATTACATAATCCTTTGGCAGCATCAACAGAACTATTTGGGAACCACGTATACAGCTATATAACAATATGGGGTTTTTCTTGGCACTTCATGTTCTGTGAAAGAAGTACAGCACTCTTCCATTTACACAGGAAAAAGAGACCCATCAGAGAGAATCAATTTTCGAGGCGTATTATACATTAAATTCCATAACTTCAATAAAAAAACAACAAAATCGCTAAAAATTTACAGGAACCAAGCTTTGAATTGAAAAATCCAATAAAATCTACTCCTAATTGTAAAGATGCTGAAGAAATCAAAGATTTTGACGGAAACCCAAAATTTGAAAAGAGGGAAGGAATTGAGAAAAATGGAGTAAACCTGGTTTGGGGTTGAAGACGTGGTTCGGGGAGAGAGGGATTCTCCCACAAATCGCAGTCTCCATTAATCTTTCTTTTGTCTTGCGCTGTGCTGCTGCTGCTGCAATGCGTCGTGCGATTTTATTTATTTACTGGATTTTCTGGTTGTGTTTTTAACCGACACAACAAGAAAATGATCGATGAATTGGTGCAGCGCTGTGCTGTTTCTGGTGGGACTTTGCTGGTTTTTCCAATTCACTGAACGTCGTCGTCTAGACCCTACCAAGTACGAATTTTTTATGAGTGATTACTTAATTATCTTAAATTTATATTCTTTTTGTCAAATTATAAATCCAATTTCTTCACCAAATAAATAAATAAATTTAATTTTAAATCAAAATTTTAAATGTGATGGGTGACCACAAGAAAAATCACAAGCTACTGATTTGGATGTGTCTATTTATTTAATTAGAGACATGACATATCACTGTTTCCACTAAATGAGATGGACAATGCAACTACAATTTAGTCATTAGTGTGAATTGATTTGAAATTTTTGAGACTTGAAGGTGGAATATCCAATCCGCTTTGATTATTTGAATAAATAATATTATTTAAGCCTCGCTAGTAATAATGTAGTTTGAATTCGTTTTTAACAAGAATTGAATATATAGTCTCTCGCTCACTTATGAATTAAAGCCTCGCTAACGAGTGATAATGTAGTACCTTTTATTGACTTGTTAGATTTCCCTTTTTCAAGAATAATAATACCCTAATATTGACAAAAGGCCTCATATTGGCCTTATCACATCCCAGACTGGCTCTACCGTAGTACGATATTGTCCGCTTTGGGCTCTGGCCACACCCTCACGGTTTTGTTTTTGGAAACTCACACGAGAACTTCCCAGTAGGTCACCCTTGGGAATGCTCTCTCGCCCAAACTCGCTTAACTTCGGAGTTCCAATGGAATCCAAAGCTAGTGAGTCCCTAAAATGCCTCGTGTTATAGAGATGAGAGCATGTGCATATAAGACACATCACCCCCTTTCTGTTGGTCGATGTAAGATTTTACAGGCCTACTTTAGCTAAAAAATAAAAAGGTAAAAGCCCAATTTGACCCACAAAAAAAAAAACCCTCAATACACTTTTGATTTTGTTTTGTCAGAATCCATTGTGATTCTTGACCATTAAATCCAACTTATAATTCATTATTCGTTGCATATATAACGAAACATACTAGAATTTCCGCAATTTTATACTAAATTGTTGCCAGCGTTTGTTTATTTTCTTCTATTTTGGAGTGACTTTTGTGAAGAACTACTTTTGAATTTCTCTAGAGGACACTGAATTAGGGGTGGGCAAACGGGTACTAGACTCGCTGGACGGGGCGGGTACATGCAATTCGGGGAAGGTATGGGGCGGGTCTTAAAATTGAAAAACACAAACGGGGCGGGTTCAAGAAATTAACGGGGCGGGGCGGGATGGGTCCAAAAGGCCCAAGAAACAGGGCCCTGACCGGACCCGTTTCTCCCAAGCCCACTTAATTTTCTGGTCCAAAAGTCCAAGTACTGCGTTGGTTTTGTGCAGTACACTAGTACTTGTACTACATTTCACTTACTTTTTTTTCACTCTTTCTTTCTTTATTTCTGTTTTATTTTTTTCACTGATTTCACTTTTATTTTTTTCACTCAGACCCTCTTCTTCTCTATCCCAAGAGACCCACGATCCCCAAACTCCATTAAGGACAAGAAGATTGAGGACTTAATCGAGAGACTGCCATCCAGTGGTTGGGCAACAACCAGTTGTCGGATGCCAATCAGTTCGAAGACAAGATGGAGTTGGAGAGCATCTGCAACCCAAGCACAAGGTGAAATTATTTAGGTTTTGTGAACTTGAAATTTTATGTTTTATCTAGGACTTGAAATTATAGATCAATGCCTCTTTTTTTTTTCTTTTTTTTCCCCCTATTTTTTCCCCCCTATTTGCAGAACCTTTTGGTCGATGAATAGGAAGAGGAAATTACAAGGGAATTGATTGAAATTACTTAGATTCAGAAACCCTAAGGTATTCCCTTTCTTTCATTCTTTGAATTCATAGCCGATGAGAAGGCAAATAGGATTTGTGGGTTTGTATGAAAGAGTTATGTGAGAACCCTAATTTAATCCCTAATTTGCCTTGAGAGTGCAGATCTTGCAGTGGTTGTTTTGATGGAACCGCCGATAATGATATTGTTCGAAGAAGCGAATCTTCAAATGAGGAGAACGAAGAGGAAGAGGAAAGACCACCAAACTTGAGGCGTGAGTGAAAGATTTGGACCCGTGGGGACTCGTAGGAACCGGCCCGTTTCAAAAGGGCCAGGTTAGGTCCGGATCCTATTTTGAAAAATCCAAAACCTGCCCCGCCCCACCCTGTTGTATTTACAAACGGGTCCGATCCGGTTTCTTCAATTTTGGGCCCGGCCCAGCCCGTGCCCACCCCTACACTAAATACTTCTTTTCCCACCATTTATGGATTATAAAAAGGGAAGTGTTATTGACACTCCAAAAATCTCATTCTACGCTTCTCACAAGTGTATTTTTCTTTCCTAATATAAAAAGTTTGGAGTGTAGAATGAGATTTTTAGAATGCTAATAACAATTCCCTATAATAAAAAAGCAAATGGACAGCCATTTCTAACATTACAAACCAGAAAACAAAGGAAAATGATGCACGGTTTGCTTTGGTAGCTTGATTAATTCTTGAAGGAAGGAGGATAACAGAACATTATTTGATATTAGTCCTTACTAGTTAATCCGTAACTTGGATAATACATAATTTTCGTCCGATTAGTGGCGTAATAATCCGCTTATATATCCTTAATTACGTGTAAAACCGATATGTTGATGCATCAGCAATGATATTACGAAAACCACCAACTGTGGAAGCCAACATGATGAACACTCCAATGAATATGCAAGCCTGCAAACACACAGTCATCATAAGACATGGATATATTGCTAACTGGTTATGTACCGATGTCGATAATCAATCGTATATCTATGCCATATCGACAATAAGTAACATTAGATTCTTTGGCTTACCCAGTTGACGAGCCATTGGATGCTGAATCTCTTTGGTTTCTTAATTCTCAGCCACATTATACAAGGAAGCTGTGGAAAAATGCTCAATTAGTTAGTTAATTTCTTGCTGAGGATGTAGTTTTGTAATTTCTGCAATAAGAAATTAAGAAAATAAAAGTGAGAGAGGCTTACAAAGTATGAAGTGGGGGCAAAACCAAATCCACCAAAGAAACCAAGAAGGTCTCCAAAGAAAGGGAAGGTGACTCCAATAAATAATGTAAATGCTGCAACATAGATATAGTAATTAAGGACTTAATTAATTAGGGTTTAATCAACCACAAATGACACAGAGACGCAGACTTATGGGAAATGGTAATCTCACCAACATAAGCTGATCTCGTGATTAGTCTAAGTGCAATTCCAGGTGGGAAGTTTACTTTTTTCATCATCATCCTCTCAAGCATGTCAAAAACAGGCATAGCATAAACCTGCACGTTTTTCAGTCACATCCTTAATTAGTGTAGTTCTACTAAACCCTAAGTTATTAGAAATCACTTATAGCCCTTCTAAAAGTAGTGCCAAACAGACCAGCTAGAAGTTTTTATATGGATTTATAAAAGTGATGCCGGAGAGGTTCTCTTGTGCAGTTAATTAAGATTTAGTTTTAATGGTGCAATCGTCCAACAAATGTTTACCACGTGTTAAAAATTTGCCCAATCCATTCAATAAACGATTGACATATGGTAAGTATTAATGACATGAGAAAATGATGAGAATCTCTCGTGTTGTTGAATGCGAATGCTGACTCGGCAGTTATACCTGGTAGCTGCCAATGACATGGACGACAACCATTAGGTTAGCAGCAGCAATGAGCCATGCAGGTTTCTTAAGATCCATGAGCATGTTATCATCGACATCTTGACCAAAAGCCCAGTACCCGATCAGGGCCACCGGGAAATAGCAAATTGCGTTGATAAAGTAGGCTCCCAGGGCACCTTTCCACATGGGAATTCTCGACGGCTTCTCGGGAGTCGATGGAATTGTGGCCTGGATTTCAAGCACCACTGCATGCCCGGCAAATGCAAAAGAGATTTGACCTAATGCATTGAAAACCCTAAAAATGTAATCTGCAGGGCTTGTTTTCTTGTACGCGTAGCTCACGTTTTCAATCCGACCTTTGCTTAAGCAACCTGCCCAGGCTATAGTTGAATAACTGCAAATTAACAACAAATTCAAGTTTTTTAGGTAAGTTTTTTATTTTTTTTGAAATTAGCCTTCTAAAGTTCTCTTGCTAGGTTTAAGAGTAAGTCTTCGGTAGGACTGCCCTACATTGGTGGGTAGGACTGCCCTACTTTGGAGTTGGTTGAGATCAAATTACAACGGTCTCATGTTTTTGTGAGATATATGTTTTATGAATGACATGGTCGGACATCCGCAACCAAGTTTTTCCAGAATTTTAGAAGGGAAATATGCACAAATATTTTAGGAAAAAAAATTGTGTAAGGTCACTTTATTATCTATTTCGTGACCCTCTACTTCTAATTTTGATTAAAAATTTGTAACCGATTCTATTTATCCATGTCTCATTTTGGGTTGATTGCTCTAATTGATGCTCTAGAACAAAACTATACCGAACTTTGACTTGAGTTTGTGTAGGGTATGTAAAAAGGAAATTGACTTGCTCACCCCTCCTTTTTTAACCGTTAGATTGATCAAACCAAAACAGTATTATCAAATATAGCCAAAAACTAACCCTTAATTTCAAAAATGTCATTTTTTATAAAATCTTTCAAATGTATCCAAAATTCCACTTAAATAGATATAAATACCCTCAAATTTAACAATCAAATAAATTAAAGGTTTTTTAGCTAGAATGATTCGTGACATTGACATAACTTCTTAATCTGGTCCTTAACAATTAATGATAATCAATAGTAGTATTCTTGAATTTGTTATCATGAATCATTTTTGTCTTTCTTTGAATTTGTCCAATCGTGATCATTTTAGTTTTTTTTGTGAAAAATCTATCAATTGCTCTGTTAGTGTGATGATGTGGCACCATGTGGGTTTCACAAATATAATCATATAACGACATGTGGATTAACTTTAAAAACTTTTTTTTTTATATTTAAAACTAAAAATGATATTAGTAAGAAAAAAGGCGTTGAAGGCATGATTGAAATTCTACTACTCCCGCTTGCGGTAACCGCAGCAGCGCTCAATGTTGGTGATGAGGGGGTCGAAAGAGATAGGGTTGTTGTGGTGGAGTGTAGAAGCGAAGGTGAAATTGGACTGAAGCTTAAGGCAACAATAGCTAAAAAGCCTTTAATTTATTTAATTGTTAAATTTGTGAGTATTTGTGTCTATTTAAATGAAAATTTGGATATATTTGAAATTTTTTATAAAAAGTGACATTTTTAAAATTAAGAGTTAATTTTTGGCTATATTTGATAAATACTCATTTGCTATGTCACAAAGTTCCATTCTGTTTTGGCTTTTAACAGATTTTGTTTGCCTAAAGCAAGCTTAAATCAGATTTTCCTTCACATGGAAAGTGAAAAATTAGAGTGAAAATTAAAATTACTACCTTAGCGACATGATGGCTGCTGCTAGAGAAACACCGGCAACAGAGTTGAAATTGGGGAGCTGGGAAAGAAAGAAATGAAGGGAACCAAAGATGAGAATCCAGTACGATTGCTTGACTGGTGTGCAATTGGCACATGCCATCTCCACAAACTTCTTCAGACACTTTCCTCCGGTGACCATGTACACTATGTCACATCCAACCTGCACAATCAGTTGTTGCGGAAGCACAATCCACGGCCCGAGCTTTGGTCCAAAGGCATGCCGCCCGAGGTCTATATATCGGTCGAATCGAGTTCCCGGAACACATTCATGGAGCTGAATCATCTGCCACATTGTGTTCAAGGTCATGCACCATGATATTGCCAGCACCATTGTCCCTGGACCCCTGAAAGAAAAAAGTTGGTAAAAGAATAGGGTTTAGCGTATAAGTATACAAAGCAGTGTATTTTCTTTTTGTCGAAACAAAGCAGTGTATTTGGTTTAGGTAAGTTGGATTGTTCTGTACCATCCTAAGTATGCCATGGCATAAGGCAGGCTGAGTACACCGGCACCGATCATGGCGGTGACGGTGTGAAAGGTGGAGTACCACCATTTGGCTCGGCGGGCGTTGTCCACTGGCTCCTCCCTCCATTTGTCGTCCGAAACGACTTCCTGCCATAGTTTCAAGCATCGACATGAAAAAATTTAGAAAATATATTACAGTGAAGATCGCAAAAATTGGAAGACCAGATAGCTTTGTGTGAGTAAAGAGTGTGGTGATGCGCACCTTTGGAGAAGTTGTAGCCATTTTGTTTCTCTCTTTCTGCAGTGAAGACAGAAACACTTTCAATGTGGGAGTTGAGTGATCGTCATCGTGTTGTGTGTATGTAGTGGTTTGATGGCCCAAAATATGGAATGAGGAAAGATTTTTCAATGTGACCGTCACACGAGATGGTACACCACGTGTCTTCATATAAACGGTAGGACATGTGTGTTAAAAGTTTAATAACTTAAAAATTAAAATTTTCCACCACTTACATAGAAACACGTACTATTATCCGTGTTCCCATCACAACAAAAAATTTCTTTGGAATGAGAATCCTCTTTGGATCCTCTTTGTGAGGATCTCTGAATCTTCCAATCATATCCGTTCATTGTACATCATGCAATCAGTTTTTATCAGGTACGGTTTCTATTTAATTTTAAATAAAAAGATTTACAATGATTTTTTATTGCACGATATACAATGAATGAATATAATTTAAAGATCTTGATCATAGAGGATCCTCACAAAGTTGATCGGAAAGGATCCTCATTCCAAAATATGTGAAGAAATGTGGAATATGTACATTTGTGAGCCCCACTCATCTTTTGCTTTTCCCGCAGAGACTTGTGCTTTTCCAAGAGTGCTTATCGGATGAGTTGAGCAAAGCAAATCATATAGGCAAAAGCGGTAAATATTTTAGGTTGAGATAACAAACCGTCTTGTGTATACTTGGCAAAATATGTTAAAGTTAAACCGTCTACTTAAAATTTTATAAAGTGACGCAAGCTAATATTGCAAACAGGATTTTACGAGACCTCACATTTGTCATATTCTGTGAGTGGAGATATATCTCGATTGAACTCTTTTATTATGTCAGTTTTTGAACATGTGAAATCAACGTAGTATCAGATGAAACTTAATATAAGAAATTCTTTGTGAGATGACTCTAAGGACGACGTGATTGGTGTAATCCTACTCAAGTTTATCTTTATCATTTTATGCATGAATCTAAATATGAAAAATCAGTTCTTTAAAACGAGTGGAAACAAATTTTACTCTCATTTTAGCTGAGATAATTAAAATTGTGATTGCATTCACTCCACCCACTTTGATGTTATATACAGAAGGAATCTAAGGACCCCATGTTGACAAGCATTATTTCTTTATGCTCCCTTGTCAAATTTTCTCTACAGAAAAAGGCCCTTGTATGCAATTATTTATTTCTACCCCAAGTGTTGAACCAATGATTACTATCACTACACTTAATGCTAAATACAATCGTTTAGACAATTATCGAGTTGGTGGGTGAATGTAGCCACCTCAAATTTCAATCACTACTTTTTAGTCAAGATAGTTTCTGAAATTGTCATAACTCTACATTTTGGTTCATGAGATTTAAAATCGATAAAACTGATCACTGAGATTGTCCACTGTCAATCACTTTGGTCTTTATGTGAAAAATCTCCTATAATTGAAGAAACCACTAGTTCAATGGAGGGATTGATTTGACAAAAATACCCTCAATTTAACAAAAATTTCTCATAGAATAACCAAAATGATTGAGAATGGATAATCTCAGTAATCACTTCTATCGATTTTAAATCTCAAAGACCAAAAACCAAAATGATGAGTTATGTCAATCTCAAATATATTTTTTTTGATAAAAAGCCCAGTTGATACTTAGGGGGGTGTATTCAATTGAGAATGTGAGAGATTTTAATGGATTTATAAATCCATGGATTTTTATGGAGTTTAATTGATTTGTAGAGATTCCATATAAAATTTTGATTCAATTCCCTCGAAATCTCATGGGAAGAGGTGAGATTTGTGGATGCTTAAAATACACTATGAAATCTCTCCAATTCCCTCTAATTCCTCAACTTTATCAAATTCTTTAAAATCAATTTCTAATTGAATACACCTGGAATGTTATAAACTTCTTTAAAATCTTAATTGAATACACCTGGATTTCTAAGGATTTTAATAAACTATTTTAAAATTCTAATTGAATACACCTAGAATTTCAGAGAATCACTTAAAATCCTGATTGAATACCCCTAGATTCATTAAAAGAATTAAAATCCCTTAAAATCCCAATTGAATACACCCTCCTTAAATACTTAATAACATTTGCTTTATAAAGAGGGAATAGTAATGATTAAAGGCCAAGGGAAGGGAAGGGATGCTCTTCATCATTCATGTATGGGAGTTGTTGGCGTGGGAGTCGTCTTCTTTCTTGCTTTCGAGTGTCCCCAGTCACTTAGCAATTTGCATGCCCAAAAGCCAAAAGTGATCGACTGCCAGGCACTGCTGACCACAAAATGAAAGGTTAACAAGTATGGTATCTTGTTTAATTGATCTTACGCTAAATCAACGTTATCTTTATATAACAGAGAAATCGAGATACGATACTCATAGATTTTACGATGGTTTTTGTAGAATTTTGTAAAACCGATTAAAATACTGCCTCTTAATAGAGCAAATGAACGAGGAGAGTTTATAACAGAAGTTGCAAAGACTCCTCTGTGCGTTGGTTAGGATCGTTTTCTGAGTAATAAGCAAAACAAAAATCTTAACGCTCGAGGGACACTAAAAGACTAGATGAAACTCCAAGCAGAATCCTCATCTGAGCACTTAATCATAAGCAAATTTAACAGTAGAACCTCCATTAGAAGAACCCAGATGCAGGTATCACTTACCAGGTATATTCCTTTCCAAATCAGCCGGGTTACTAATAATCCTCAGTTTTGATAAACCAAATATTCAGGATCCTTCTCCACGTCAGCAATCCATGGTAAAGGACTCTCCAAGTCAGCAATCTCAACACCAACATTTTGAATTAATCAACTCGCCGTCATCAAGTCAGCTACACAAGTTGGATACCTCTTCAAACTCTTCAACAGATAGAAAGGAATCACAATCCTTCCTTATCTAAAACTCCTGTGTAACTTAGTTTTGAATTTCAAATGTAATCAACTAATATGTTTATACTGTAACCTTATCTTGTAATCTATATATAATGAAGTCCATACCTCACTCATAATCAATTGAGTTGAGCTTATGCAATCAATATTTACTGTTGGAAAATAGTTATTTATTTACACTATATTTGGATGAAGAAATTTAAGATTACCAAGAAATTTTAAAATGATGGAAATTGAATTGATAGGATTTTATTTTCTAGAATTTGTGAATTTTCTTGTTTAGTTAGCCTAAAAGAACAATGAAATTGAATACGGAATTTGTTATATTTAAGCTCTCTCAATCATAGAAATTAGGAAATGACACCTATGTACATGAAATTTAAACTTGGGAATTGGAGGTCTCAAATTCCAAGTTTTTTTTTTTTTTTCACGCGGAAATTCTAAATTTCTATGTATATGAATCCAAACAAGAGAATTCGTGCATATCAATTTACAAATTCTAACTTTTATCTAAATTTCAAGTTTATTTTCTTCATCCAAATGTAGTGTTATTGTTTAGATTTGGGCTTAAGCTCATTAGAATTAGGTTTTCGTTTCCTTGCTTATTAGGGACTAGGGTTAGTTTATTATAAATAGAGAACTTTGTTATTCAGAGATAATAAGTCAGTCAAGATGTAGTCTCTTCGGTTCATGTTGCCTTCTTGACAATTCCATTTAATAAAGTTTTATATTCAGTTAATTCGTTTGTTTGTTGCGTACTCTGATATTTAACTTTTCCAACCCTAGCTTAAATTCTTTCAAGTACATCATCGGCTTGAAGAACCTACAAAAGCATCACAAATTTCTATCCAACGAGTAAAGTAAGCTAAGCTACGGTTTCATAAATTTCATTTAAAAAGATAGGCTTCAGAAACTGATAACTAAAATTCCAATCATTAGGGGTTCACTGGTTGATAGTAAAGTTATTCATATGCTAGTCCCGGAGTGTTTTTAACAAGTTGAGGCTCTTATTTAACCCATAAAACCCTCTCCAGGCATATTAGGACCTTGTGACAAAACTTGTCCCCGTGGAACTAACTGCAACCGGCCTTGACATAAGCTCGGCCATCCCCGTCCCAACCAACTGTTGTTGTTGGTGCTGTTGCTGCAATTGCTGAAGTTTCGGCAGTTGCTGTTGTGATTGAAGTTGTGAGAGCTGCTGCTGTTGTTGAATCTGAGGGTGCTGCTCTTGAATCTGTGGATGTCTCCGAGGATGCTGTTGCTGCTGACCGGGTACTTGCATGTGGTGGTGTTGTTGACCGCCTACTTGAATTTGTTGCATTTGCTGCTGCTGTTGTTGACCGCCTACTTGTGGCTTAAACACAACCATATCCTGAACCAAAGGTAGACTTTGCTTCAACAAAAACCAGGTTGTAAGAGAGTTACAATGCCGAGTCACAACCTCATTTGGAGTACCGCCACAGGCCTCGAGTTCAGAAAAAAATTTAAACAGAAGGTGCAGGGTATGCAGGGAGCCTTCAGAATTAAAAGCACCTTGTACAGGCTAGAAAGCACTTTAATCGACCCCACAAAATCTTTGAAAAATACAAGGTCCATATTGCAGGTTTCTTTTAGCACTGAAGGTACCTCACATA
Organism: Malus sylvestris; assembly: GCF_916048215.2. Taxonomy (NCBI): domain Eukaryota; kingdom Viridiplantae; phylum Streptophyta; class Magnoliopsida; order Rosales; family Rosaceae; genus Malus; species Malus sylvestris. Next base: position 2,769,306 of record NC_062272.1, read on the forward strand.
TTTGTTGTGGATTTACGAGCTAATAGTTGGCGGCCATAAATACTTAATATTGAAAAAAAACTAATGATAAGAAATTACAATCCGCAGTAAAAGAAAGACCCAAGTCAATAACAAGCTCACCCCTGGAAACAGCATTCCAATCAAGCGGTATGCTTTGTCTGAAACGGAGAGTAGTAGTGTCTGAGAGGGCAATTGGATCACTGCACACTGAAAAAAGTGGGAAATCAGCTTTTTGAGGAGAAGAAAAATAGCAGAATAGTCCTCGGTTTCATGTGTACATTCGAAGGAAATCTACTGCAGAAGGTCAAATAAATTAGAAAAACTAGCTTTCGATGCTGAAGTCTCACAAGGATGATACTAGAATCAAGAATTACCCCACTTCAAGCCAAGAGAGCCACTTAAATGCATAAATTTAGTTTATCACAGCACTCAGAGGTAATTCAGTTTAAACAGATAATTAACCAAGTTCATATGAGAATGTCACACAGAGTCTGAGGAAGTACTCTGCTAGATCAGAATTTACAGATAATCAAGTGGTAATCCAAGATGCTATATATATATATATAAGAGAAGACGATGGGTAAGGACTTTTAAGGGATAAAGTGGAAGCGGCAAGAAATTGAATAGCAAATTAGTAACGAGGGGAAAAGTGGTAAGTCCTTTTCAAATAGTATAGTTCATTCTATCATCCCTCATCCACATCCATAACAGACGGCTTGAAAAAAAAAGTGCAGCATGATATGACAAATGTCAAAAAAATTGTGAAGAAAATTAAATTGGAAATGTTGGTTACAGTTACAGATAGAATTATCAGGCTGGGGCGGGGCGGCGAGATGGAGATAGGGATAAAGTAGACAGCTTACAAGTTTCTTCTCTTGCAATTTCCCAACAAACCCATGCCGATTCATTGCCCGAAAAACTAAAAAGTCTGCCTTTCCAACATATTGCCTGAATTATAAATATTGATGAAGTCAAGAAAACTGAGCAATATAAGATCAGGAGGAAAATATTACACAGAAAAATAGAGGAGGGAATGTTTTCACTGAATGGTAATTACTTGTTATGCATGTGGTCCTCAGATATGAGTCTCACTATTCGCATTGTTGGTGGCCAGTTTGCTGCAAGCCTGAGGAATGAAAATATAAACAACAAATAAGGTAAAGGATGCTTGAATATGCCAATGACACGTTTTACCATAATCATGATGTGAAGATTTTATTGTGCACTAAAGCACCAACCAAATAAGCCCAACCTAAGTGTTCCGATCCAAATACATTCAGCCTCGTGCCAATAATCATACAGCGTCTCAAGACATTAGGATTCTAAGAATGGAGGCAACTAAAATTTTATTTTAACCAAAGAAAAAGACGGCTGCTGTGATAAGGTAGAAATATTAAGTCATAGACACTTAAGCACAATCACAAGAAATCATAGAGAATTTGTCTCAGAATAATTTAATTTCAACGTAAAAAAACTATGGTTATCCATGACAGAGACATTGGCTTTGATTCTGTGGAAATTTGGAGTTTTCCCTTCTCTGGTGATAGTTTAGCAGTGGTGTTTTGGGTGAAGAGTGGAGTTTGTGGAAATCAAAGAATTGGTGGTGAGATGGTTTCACAAAAAAAGTCGCCACCAGAAGTGCAGATGCAAGAGCACTTGTTGTTTGTTGTGAAAACGGCACATATGCTGCTGAACTATTGTTTGCACCAAGTGACTGCATCCCAGATTGCACCTGTTGAGCCATTCCTGGAGTAGGAATCATTGTACCGGTTCCAGAAGAGGCACCGGATGAACCAAGGGCACTCATCATGTTTGATACATGCATTGCCATAGGATTGTGAACCATAGTTTGGAGTCCCATAGAAGTTCCTCCAGTTAAGGCTGCTGCGTTCATAAAGTGTGCTTGAGAGATATTATTGAGGATGCAACCAACAGGACGCGAGGGATGTGTCATACCGCTCACTACAGGTTTGAAATCTGGTACATTAATTGTGGTCATCCCTTGAGAAGCAGAAAATGGTGAAGAGGTCTGCAAGCTCGGGACTCCTTGGGAAGGAGGATGGACAGATGGAATGAGTGCAAAACCAGGTCCCATGGAATTAGGGTACTTGGCTCCTAAACAAATCATATCAGAACTCTCTATATATGTACACTTTTTTTAATCAAAACAGCATAACAGAACAAAAAAGAACATAGCTTTCCTTTGCACAAAGCATAAAAGTTCAAATGAATGCATAACGAATCTTACAACTTTTACAGTAGCAGGAGGTACATTTCCAACCGAAATTGGTTGCCGATTCATAACAAGATCCATTCACTAATTTGAAAAAGGGGAAAGGAAAAGAAAGGGTAAGTCTGCAATCAAGCAGGATAAGCAAGAATTAACCATGAAAAATAGGAACAGCATAGCAATTACAAGACAGCCTATTATATTAAGATTACACAATTCCTTTTAATTTCACATTTAGATTTTGATCTACCCAATATGATATCCATTATACGTCTTATAATGCTTTCTCAATAAAGCGGGCAAATCACAGCAAAATCTATCTTTTTGGAAGCGAGTCGTAACCCTTAAGCACAAATAGATTGAACTGTTTTTTCTTCGCGGTCACAATACGCAAGTCTATTAGTATACAAGTGTAGACATCAAAATTTCGGTGAAATAAATGCTGATCAATAATTAGAATTTCAACGTTCAACAAATTCACATATCCAACCGTTCTTCAAGATAAAGCCCAAAAGCCCTTGAAGAAACTTTCAACCGTTCATCCAAGATCAAGGCTCAACGGCCCTTGGATCAATCGCACATCCACAAATAACATCTTACGGAGATCGAATCAGAGGATCAATTTTCAGAGAGATTGTAACCTCAAAATCATTAATACAAATATTATTTTGTACACGTGTTCTTGTCTTGTTTGTTTCAGGAAAATTTCGTGTTTACAACAACACTCGTTTATAAAAGACGAAAAACTGACTTTACTGACGAGCGTGAGAGCGATGCACTTCTAAGAGCATTTTAAATCAGAATTCAAAGTTAGTGCGTTAAGCAAGCTCGTTTGTTGCAAGGCATCTCCCACCAATTAAAGAAAAATAAGAACTCATTTGAATGTGCCTTTAAAATGACTGAAAGTGCTTTTGGTGAAAATCTTTTTGGGAACAATCCTTAGTAAAAATATTAATAAATCCTAAAAAAACACTTAAGTGCTTTTGAAACTCAAGAATATTTTTTCTAAAAGCGCTTTCAGTCATTTTAAAAGCACATCCAAACGAACCCTAAGAAACTTGTAAACATGGCAATTTCTACTATACATTATACATTAAATTTGACAAAAATAAAATACATGTCAAATATCAATGTCGTTTGACATTTAAAAATAAAAAATAACAATAATAAAAAAAATAAAAAATAAAGAGAGAGAGAGGACCGGGTGAAGCCCGCGTCCGGAGCCCAACCCAGATTAGACGTCGTATAAATAAATGAAAACTTGGCCGATAAGGAAACGAAAGGCAGGTGATCTCGAAAACGACCCAGCGAAGACACAGCCCATTTGGTCTTTAATAACCAGCAGGAAACCGCCACACTCCCAACCAACCAGAAGCTGATCGCTACTAGGAATCTTTCGACAATTCGCAGTTCCGTAGGATTGGGATTTTGGATTCGACGAATACGAGAATGCTTGGGATTTTCCGAAGAGCTGTCTAAGGTTTCAGTGACTTGTCGTAGAACCCAGATACTGTCATCTGGGTTTTGTTGATTCGGCAAAGATGATGCTGCACTTTAATGACCCGGCAAAGTTGAAGACCAAGAAGGTAGCTTTTTCTTCTTTTTTGGAGAGTTTGTATTGAGCTTTTTTTCTTTTTTATTGTATGGGGGTCGTTGAATTCTGAGGTTATTGCATACCCAGCTGCTCAAATTCTCCATCTTTTCGATTTTGTGCGTAAATCCAATTGGGTTTTCTGAAGTTTTTTTGGGTTAATTAAGATAAACTTTGGCGATTAATTCATATAAGTGCATGTGTCCAATAAATTATTCATCATTGTTGCTTGTTCTTTGTGTAGTTAATGATTTTGATACTAATTTCCCAATTGTTGTGCTGTCAGATTGTGTTCGAGGAGGTTTACGCTGCTCGTGATTCCGCGACACTTGAGCAACTGAAAGAATTGAGCTCTAAGCGCAGAATGCTTGAGGAGTCCATCAATGAGAGCAGCTCCATCAATGGCGCCATTGCAAGAGAAATGTCCGGAGGGCTAACTTCTCGTAATCAACAGGTAATTTTTTGGTGTGGCGCTTGGTATTTCGAAGACGCCTTAGTTTTTACTTGCAGATTAATGCCACTTTATGAAAGTTTTGACATTGGCACTATACCCCAGTTTATAGGCAAATTCTGCCTGCATTTAGGTTCTTTAATTTCGGTATGGATGCATTTTTGTTGAATTCGTGCCATTGTTTTTAGTAATCTAATACTAGTTTAATTCCTTTCTTCAATCTGAATGTATTTCAGGTTGTGAGATAATATTATGTATTTCAGGTTGTGAGATAATATTATATGGAGAACTTTTCGTGTTTTTAGTACAAATTAATTCCTTCTGTTTGAATCTATTGAATTATGTAATCCAGTCTTTGATGGCATTTGCTGTCCTACTATGTCTCAGGTTCTTCACAACCTTGAACTGTATCTTCCCTTGTTGGAAAATTTGATTTGGCACGTTGATCGGGTCAAGAGCCACCACCAGATAGTTCGATGGACTTCAGAACTTAAGATACAATGGACTAGTGTTCTTAGTTCATCTTCTTTCTTTAACTTGAAAGGATCGAAATATTTTCAAATCAACAACTTGCAGTTTGAATTGTGCCTGACCCTTTTCCTCTATGGCGCAATCCTTCGGGAGAGGGCATTAGAAGTTCTTCCTGCAGGTAGGGATAGGGCACTAGTGCTCTTACTTTCATTTTTCACTTTTAAGATTTGTATTTTTTTTTTCTTTTAAGACCAAGGATGTAAGATTAACTAACTGGTTTCTTCGCATTGTCATAGACCTAGTGCAATCTGCCACACTATTCCGAGAAGCTGCTGGTGTTTTTCATCACCTTGCTCATCAAGTTATTCCTTTTCTACAACACTCATTGGTTGGGGAAAGGCCACCAGAAGTTGTCTCATCAGTGTCTGCTGCCATGAGCCTCATTTGCTTGGCCGATGCCCAGGTCAGCCTTCCTTTCCTCGCTAGTTTTCCTTGTTTAGGTTTCGTGACAGAATTGCGGATGTTTGCTTGTTCTTTGTGATAATTTATGTTCGTTATGAAAATGTAACAGGCCGTAACAATTAAAAGGGCTGAAGAGAAGGGTACTACTGTCGGTCTTTTGGCAAAGTTGCACCATGGTATTGTAGAATTGCTTGATGAAGCTGCAGGTCTTTTGCATACAGCAAAGGAATGTAAAGACACTTCTTCGGATGTTGCAGTATGTCTATATTTACAGTTTTATTCTACGATATATTCATCTCAATTTTTGGTGAAAAATCAACAATGCTTGAACGTGTTCACTCTTTCCGGTTTCTGCAGGACTTTTTATCATCCTGCAAAATGCTACACGAGTTACAAGCCCAGAAACACTTTGCGGAAACCCTAAAGAGTTCCAACCAATTCGGGGTTGCTGTTGCAGTTCTTCGATTCACACTGACTAATGTGAAAATGAACATGCCGGGCAAAGAATCGTGGAAGTCTGTTCTCAAAGAGGAAATTGACAATTTTTCCGAATTGCTCAGAAAGCATGAACTTGAAAACGAATTTGTTTGGCACGAGAAAGTCCCCTCGGAGGAAATGTTGTTGCCAAAACCCGAAGGTAACAAAATCGCAAACATCATCCCTTATCAACCGAAAAAATGGGAAAGACAGCTTGCCTTCAAGATTTGAATGTACAAAGAGAAACCAGTTCTTGTAAAGTATGTCCTGTCTCAAGCGAAGCAACACAAAATTAAGATTAGTGGCTTCCTCGTTTTGCTCCCTCGGTTACACAAAACATGCAACGTTTTTGAGATTTGATCAGAGGAAGGTTTTGCTGGTTTGTTGAGCTGCATGTTCTAGAACTTATTTGTGTAATTGGTGCCTATAGCCTATAGGATTGCAACTTTTTAATGGATTTTGTCCTACAAAATATATGAAACTTGTACATTATATGACGGTGTGACAGACATACTAAATGATTACTCAAACTCACGCTTCACTGCTGCTTTTGATTTTTGGCTTTTGTTCACCGTAATTGTGAAGAAAAAAAAAAACTAATTTTAATGTGTTTACCAAACACTAAAAAAGACCAACTTTTATAACTGTATTTTTTAGAAGTTGTACCAAAATGGTACTAAAACGAGCCATCTGGCCAGCCATCGGTTAGAGATGGCCTAAGTACTTCACGCCATACTTCACGAGAGCACTTCTTTAAGCATATTTTAATAGAAAAAAAATTAAAGAGAGGATTCAAATTATATTTTAAACTAATTTAAATTGAAAATTATGCTATTTTCGGCCAATGCAAGTGCAACTAATTTGGTTTCATTCTTTGGTAATCCAATGACCCAAAATTAGAATAATAATACTAAAAAATTGCGTTTACTTAGAAATTAGAAGGAAAAAAGTAGTAATTATTAATTAAATTTCATGTTGTTGTGGGTGTGAGCCCGTGGCAAGTGGCGGCATAAAATCCATTTGAATTTTTTAAAGAATTTAATTTAAATTAATAATAAAGTAATCAACTTTGCGCTTCAATCGACTTCCAGGTTCTCTCTCTCTCTCTCTCAGACCTGAATTGTCAATTTATATACATATTTTCAGGACTGGTAGGGTTGTTTCCGCTGTGGTTTCTGCGGAAAACGCAGTTCAATCGAGCTTCTCTGGCACTGATGGGTTGAAGCTCACTTATTTGGAGGTGGGTTTTCAATTTTGTTATCAGTACTTCTTAAATTTGATTAATTTTGGGTATTTTATTTTATTAAATTTGTAAATAAATTTTTACTTTTAGGGAAATAATTGGTTGTGGGATGTGGGTGGGGCGAAAATATTGGTGGATCCAATTTTGGTGGGTAATTTGGATTTTGGAATCCCCTGGCTTTATGATGCTGCCAAGAAGTTTTTGAAGAATTTCCAGGTACTCCTTTAGTTCCAAATACAATTTTCTGAAGTGAATTGCCTTCGATTTTCCGTTTTAATTACGCAAATGCTGCTATTATTTTGTAGAATGTTGTGGAGTTGATAGGCCTGTTTTGATTGGGTTTGCAACTTTAGTGCAGCTAAGTGATATTCCAGAAGTTGATTGCTTGCTTATTACCCAAAGCCTTGATATCACTGCCATTTGAAGACGTTAAAGCCCCTCTCCGAGAAGTACCCGAATCTTAGAGTTATAGCTACACCAAATGCTGAGGCCTTGTTGGATCCCCTTTTCAGCAATGTAAGTATGGAACTAGTGTTTCCTTTTATGACTGCACAAACATTTCATGCCAAAGTCATATGTTTCGTAACAACTGAAGTTACCGAACCTTAATGCCATTTGGTTCAACTTGGCTCAATTGTTTCTGAAACTTGCAATACCGGCGTTCAAGATAACTTAAGTTCAGAAGCATAATGGCGTATTCTATATTTCTATTTGAGATTTACGCTAATGCTTTAAGGTCACGTATTTAGAACCTGGTCAGAGCTCTGTCATTGAGGCAAGAAATGGTTCTACAGTCAAAGTTCAGGCCACTGCAGGGCCAGTTCTAGGTCCTCCTTGGCAGCGCCCTGAAAATGGGTAAGGTTTTGCTTTTTGATTGCCATTGTGACAAAAGTGAATTCCATTTTCAAGGGACGCTACAGTTCTTTTCTGGTGTAATATGACTTGTAGTCTATATAGTTAAGCGGATTTTAACTAGATGTTATCTTTTATATAATATGTGACCAGATATCTTGTCATCACTCCAGAAGGAAAAAGTACACTTTACTATGAACCCCATTGTGTATACAACACAAGTTCACTGGAGAGCAAAAGGGCTGACATTGTTATCACACCGGTCATAAAGCAGCTTCTGCCTTACCTTGGTCTCAGGACAAGAAGATGCAGTTCAACTTGCAAAGCTGCTGAATGCCAAGTTCAAATTCTATTTACCTTAATACTAACATGTTGATGTAGATAAGGATTGTTTTATTGGACGCGTATCAACGCCTTTGTTTTACATTTTGTAGGGTTGTTGTCCCGATGACAAATGGGGACTTGGATGCCAAAGGGCTTCTTCCTAGTTTAGTTTCGGCTGAAGGAACAGTCGAATCATTCAAGGTTGTTTTCTTCTTCTCATGGTATTTTTGTTGTGGTGAAGTATTAAGATTTTTTCCTGCAATATTATGACAATTGAAGATGTGGTTATATTATGCAGGAACTTTTGTCCAAGGAATTACCAGATGCACAGGTACTGCAGCCAACTCCTGTTGTCCCGTTACAAATCCCGCTACGTCCAAATCTTCCGTGATATGTTTTCTGCAGATATACAGACACTGTAGCTCACTGAAAATATGTACACATCTCATAAAATTCGTAATTTGTAAATGGCTTTATTTTACTGATACAAATCCATTGTTTCCCTTTTAATCTGTCTTCAAATGCAACTCCCAATGGGCTTGGCCTCTGAGTTACATAAAGTGAACAAAATTCCACTTGGAATAGCTTTTCGGACAAGTGGAGGCCCAATACTCTTGTTACAACTTTTGCTAGTAGTGGATCGATGGCACTTTAAAAATGGCATGCTTACCAATTAGCTTTTTTCAACGAACGATAAGATAATTTACATTAACTTATGGAGAGAAAAATTTGAAAATAGAACCTCGGGTGCAAGGGCAAGTGGTCTTAACCAACTAAGTTACAATCACTTGCCCAACTAGCTATTTCGTTTAGTAAAGTTTTTTCTTCAAATTTGAAAGGAGTGTCAAACTGATATTACATGTTACACAACTCAAAACCTACACGAATATAAGATCTTGTATGCACGAATAATGCATTTAATGTATTTTTGTTCATGTTTTGACAAATGATATGTCAATGATTATTTACATGTTTTATATCATTTTGTGTGTCGAAAAGTTTGTGGGTTGAAAAGAACACAACTCAAATATAAAAAAAGGAACTTTAACGAAAAGCTCCCGGTACTGTTCACTTTAACGAAAAACCACATTTTTACACTAAAAAGTCAATCCTGGTACTATTCACTTTACCCTTTATTTTGTCCTTATCATTAAAACTCAAAGTTTCCAAACCCTTTTCATTAGTTTTCCTATATAAAAATGGGTAAATGCGACCATAACCCGTTGCTATCCCTAAAAGAGGTCGCAATTAAAAAAAGAATAATGGAAAATACACATAGAATGGATCAAATATGATTGTAGTTTGCATAAAACAAACCAGTAATGAATTTGGACGAGTTGGCGTCCTTGATCAGGAGAGATTGAACCATTCCATGAAATTGCACCAAGCTATACATAAATGCATTTGGTCTTGTTTGTGTCCACAAGGGGATGAACATCTCATCGCAGCAAGTATTGACTTGCTAAGTTAGATTTACGAGGCCTACAAGTTCATATATAATAACTGCATCATATAAATTAACACGTTATAAGCGTGTGACGGTGTGAGTGACTATCGACAATTGATGCATTATGAGTTCCACTCGCATTAACGACAAAGAATCAAGTCACTAAGTGTCGGCAAGGCCCCAAGCTCTTCTCAAAGAGCTTCGTGTGATGCATGGGATGGGGTGGCACCAACCAACCCCAGCGTTTTGTATGTCCTGATAATCCAAAGAGGTCTCTGATATTGTTCCTTCATGGTGTTGCTGGCAACCACATCAGGCAGCTAGCCAGCACATCAATTTGGACTTGTACCCCGATCAACAGCCACCTCTCTTGTAATATTCACTTCGATCGGAATATCATTTGGGTCGACTTCATACTGTAATATTCGAACAAATAAAGGACAAATTAAGCTGTTAAAGATCTATATATGTAAACAAAAGACTATATGCGTATATATTTATTGGCAAGAGACACATCAAAATGACAGTATATTCACGTCGTCGAAGTCTTTGACATTGAGAGGGTGGAAGTTGGATAATAATGTAGTTTACCGGTGTCGAAGTCAAATGGAAACTGCATGTATGCCATGTAATATTCATGCAATTATATCAAATTTTGGCACCTAGCTAGATATACCGTATATCAAATATTTCTGTTTTCATTTGCAAAGTGCATGGAAGATGGAATTCACCCATCTATTCAAGCAGGAAAGTGTCGAAAGAAAAAAAAGTTTTCATTGATAGTCTGGGATTGATATTTAATCTCTCCATCATATCCACCGTTCAACTTAGAGAGAGAGAGAGAGAGAGTTAGTTCTGCATGATTCATGCAGGTAATAAAATATGAGCAATTCACCCAATTAACAATTATGCATGCCTTTGGTATGGGAATGGACAAAATTTGTAATCTTGGGCATATTTGATAAGGTAACTAGAATATGCTTGGGAATATTTCAAGTGATGGTGATCGCATCAGTCAAAATTCTATTTATTAAGATGATGAACATTATACAACTTGAGGATAGTAAGCAAAAATACCGTCGAATATATGCTCAATATCCTCTTTACAAACCAGAAAACGACTTTAGCATTGATTGCTTAATTCTTACCATTCTAATTTAATAAACAGCAAGAGGCACTTGGCCTTAGATTCCCCTGAAGGGACACTCTCTCTCTCTCTCTCTCTCTCTCTCTTCTTTTGCTTGGACTTATCCTCCACAACTCACCTTCCAATTCCAAGCATCCATACCATAGTCCATGCCCATTTTCTAGAACACCTTTGACGATGTTCCTAAACTGATCAATATTTCTTTTGCGTGCTTGAAAATACAAATAAATCTTGTACTTCTTCTGGAAAATCTGATATGTGGCTTTATGTCGGTCATGCTAAAAGACTTCTAGGGTTTTTGTTGTTCCTTTAAAATTTTTGATCACTCGAGAAAGATCAAGCGTTGCTTGAGTGAATTCGAGTGTGGTTATTATCTAACAAAAACTAGGGTTTTAGTTTTCCAAATCCCACAACACGAAAACTGGTCAATAGATAATGACGTTTATTTGTGTCTTTTGGCTCTAAATACACAAATAATTTTGTCACTAAAGATCGAGTTGTTTATTTTCTTTATTTGCTGTGTTGTCATTGATCGTAAGGCACAAGTTTGCTTTTTGTGTCAATATGTAAAGGCATGCTAAGTTCATCTGCTCTGCAAAGACCCCTTTAAATCCTAAAATAATACACGACCTAGAGCAAAAAAGAAAAACAATAAAGAAGAACATGAAAGCTTCATCGACATCTGATCAGAAACCCTAGACTTTTAGACAGACGTGACCTTCGTTATAAACTATTGTCCCACATCAAACCGCATATACGACTTCCCATCTGTGATCGAGCTGTGAATTATTTGTATGCCAGTTATGTTATGAAAAAATGAGGCCCCACATGAACCAATTAGCCTCAATTAATTAATCTGACCTAATTATCTAATCCGATCTAGTCTTTCTTTATTCATATGATGGAATCTTCGACAAGTCAAGATTCTTGAGGATCAGAATACCCTCCCGATTGGTACTTCTCCGGAAAGATAAGTTTAAAAGTGGAGAAGCAAATTTCATTTTCTATAAATATTTGAAAATTATTTAAATTAAAATTAATGTGTCTAAGTTACTTAGTCCTACGGTCCAATATATTCCTCTTCATTTGTAAATGAAATGTCTTAAATCAAGTTCTCGTCAAATACGAATTGGAACCAAATTAACATGACTATCTTGTTGTGAGGCTCAATCTGCTGTCCATAATACAATGGAATATCCGAATGTGAACGACCGTAATGGTGTAGTTACATATTTATTTTGTTTTCTTGTATACAAAATAATTGAATCGCAATGAAAGTAGCTCCAATTACACCTTGTCTTCGTTGTTTTTTGTATTGACACACACAAAAAATGATAAACATTTTCGGGGGCGTAGCTAGTCGTACATGCATTCCTAAATCCGCCACGTTTTTCTAAAAGAAGATAGTCACCGTCGGTGCTTATGTGCAGAAGATCTTAAGGATTGATCAAGATGACGAGATTTAATTTAAGTCGATGTCTTATTGTGGACGTGAACATTGTGCGTAATTATGTTGTCATTAAGCTAATCTAAATGGGTGTTTAGAATTATCACGCCTTAATTTGTAGTTTAGAATGAAAGGTTTTGGTGATCTGTACAAAGTATTGGTCAAATATTAAGGACAAGATCTAGAAATTAGAGATTTGCATTATTGTTCATCTTATTAAGTTACATATGCCCCAATGAAATTATTGACCCTTCATGATTTTCTGAAACTTATCTTTAACCATAGGAATTTGGAACAGTCAAATGCATGTTACAATTTCTTGGAATAGGATCCTCTTCGGATTCACTTTGTGAGGATCTTAGGAATTTCCACATCCTAGTCGTTCATCGTACATCGTACGATCAATTTTTGTCAGATACTATATGTAATTAATTTTAAATAAAAAAAAGTCAAATGATTTCTGACTGCACGATACACGATGAATAGCTAAGATATGAAGATCCTGCGGATGGGATCCAATTCCCAATTTCTTTTCAAATGATCAGCATAACTTTTATTCAAAGGGATTTACATTTTTTAATAAAATGTATACTGGTTGCGGAGCTTATTAAAATCGAACTTCAACGATCTCTATTTTTTTATAAGTTTTTATTGACAGACCATTCTTGCAAAAAATCATCTTAATCTGAAACTATTTACTCATTGGATTATAAAGATGAAATTTTAATGTTTCTTGAACATAATATTCGTCAATTTTTTCAAACTCAATTAGATCTCTAACCATTTCCGATTTGGCAATACTTGCAAGGATAATCCATAAAGTGCAACATGAAAATAAAGTGCAACATGAAAACAAACTGATCGGATTGTTGAAGTTCGAAACATGAAATGTGCCCCACATGACGTGTTGATATGTCACCGTCTCACTAATAATTTTTTCCGTCCAGAAAAGTTATCCAGATCTAGCTTATCCATAACTCAAACTTGATATGTGGTGGATTTATTAGAAAACATTTTACATATGTGAACACATGTTTTCCATGTACATCCACCAAACCATTAAATTTCATCATTATTTTTCTTCCCTGGTGCGAAGGAACAAGGAACAATCGCATGAGGCCCAGTCTCCACGCAACCACATTTTCTATGATTAATTTGTGGGCAACAATGGCCGAACAGGAGGTTTGAGTAGATCTGCAACATCTGTGATTTTCCTTATTTTCTTGGGTAGGAAGATTTATCGTGGGTCAAGATTCTTGCGTTGCCATTTTTATATTTTTTTGGTAGACTTTGACGCAAAGAAGAGTACTATTCCACTTCCTCCTTGTCATTTGTCAATAAAGCTATAACTCCCTCTTCAAGTCATATATACCTTTCACCAAACCTTAAGCCAGTTGGACAAATTCAGATGTGGAAAATTAGCCACTAGTAAAAGTAACTCACAAATGAGGTAATTATCACGTAAACGACACGTTAAGTTCGCAAAATGCGTTATTGTTACATGATAAAACCTAACTCTGATATCAATTATTAAGAACCAATGAATAGAATTTGCCTCTAAAAACCGACTTTAAGCATATGATGCGAAAGAATTTTTAAATCATGTCAAGATAACAACTGTTTTTACAATATATATTGTCCTCGCATCCAGATAATTCAAACATACAATCACCTCCAAACTCGTACATATTCATTAGACTTTCATATTCAATGTCAGCTGAAAAACATCTATAGGATATAACAAACAATATAACATTAACATTATTTTTGGTCTTGCCCTCGAAATTCTGTATATAACTTATTCAAATTCAAAACTTCTACTGTCATTGTCCCTCGTATCCAACACCTCTACATCTTCATACTTCGTAAACAGGAGGGAACAACAAAACAGGGTAAGAAACAAAGGTCAGAATAATGGGTGTGGTGGTAAATCAGAAACGACTTTCTACAAGGCTGGTTACAAAAATTTTACACCATTCTCACAAATTTAAAACGCAGGGGATGGAGGGGTGTGAGGGGAGGATGATGTAGCGGTCGAATTGGAGTGACCGCGGCCTTCGTTGTGGCTGACCCTTTCGTCTGAATGAGAGGGTTCGGGTTGCTTTAGCCGCAGTCTTTGGACTGGTGGTGAGACCTGTGTGACAGCAGGAGTTGAAGCCACAGGTGCATATATTCCATTATTGGCTGCCTCCCCGGAAGCAGTGGTTGCTGCCACTGCTGCGTAGTCCTGGGGTGGCACCCAAATGCCTCCCACAACCACAAATTGTGGTGCTTGTGCGGCGTTGTTGTTGCCGCGAATTGTTGGAGTCGGTCTTCTAGTGTGTAAACGATATTTCTGCAAACAACGAAAGACGATTGAAATTAGGCTCTGCAGAATCAGCTAAAAAATTCACAATTTATTGTTGATCGGACAAGACAATGCATGCTTCTTATGTGCCTATGTTTTAAAGGACATCCACTCTTGCTTGCACATAGAGAGGCACCTATAGTGATGAATTAAAACAGATAGATAATCACATATACAAACCTGCAAATGGCTTTTGACTTCATCATTAGTAAGTCCATCAACCTTCATTAACTCTCTAATTTGTTTGGGTGTAGCAGCTGAAAGAAAAAACCAATCACATAGCACATCAAACACACATCCAATACAATCCAATCCAACATGCATCCAACCATATTAAATAACATATCCAACTAAATTAATCCCAATTCCATACCATGTGAACCACCAAGCTGTTGAAGAGCATTTAAGAACCGGCGGTGCAATTCCGGCGACCAGTTCCGCCTTTGTTTCCTCTGACCCAGTCCATCTTTCTCTTCTTTCTTGTTGTTTTCACCACTGCCTCCGCTCACGGTGTCCGTGGTAGAACTAGTCGCCGCAGCCGAGGAAGGTTGTTTAGCCACCGGTACATTAGTCTTCCCAATGCTTTTCTCCTTTTGGAAAGGCTGAAAAGCACCCCCATTTCTATTTACCTCCATAACCAAAGCCTTCCTAGGCAATTCCTGCAATGACCCAACACCCCAAAAATTAATACTTTCCTACTCTTTCACCTCAAATTTTCTCGGCAACCAAACAAAAGGGCAGTCACAAAATTCACCAAAGTTGATAAAGGTAGAGTCTTTTTTGTACCTCCTTGAGTGGTGCATCTGGGGTTGTATTCCAAAGCTGTACAGATCTAAGCCAATCTGATTTTTTCTTATCACCTCCTGCAATCTTATCATCCTTCTCATTGTCCTTAGCCTCCTGAGACTCGTGCACTTCATCGTCCTCACTATCAGAAGATGAAGTCCTTTTTAATGGAATAAATTCCTCAAAAACATGCCCCTCACTCGAAGTCTGCTGAGAACACTCAGATTGTCCATGCATATAATCTGCGGTTGTATCTGAAACCGGCTGCTTGCACCTCTCAATAGCTGCAAAAATACCCAGAAAAACCCAAATCAGAAAACACAAAACCAGAACAAACCCACAAAAATTCAAGCAAAAGAAACGAACTTTCCGACCTAGAACACAAAAATTAAGCTAAAAATTGAAAAGGGTCTGTGTCGCCTGCAGTACCTTGAGTGACAAGCTCGAAGCAGAGAGGGAGCTCTCTCTGAAAAACTTGAATCTTATGCCTCTCCTCCTCCAAAGCCTTGACATACTCACGGAAACCTAGCTTTGAAGAAGCCTGCATTTCCTCTGTGGACTCCATAGCTGAAAAGCTTTTGCTTTTCCTTTATCTTTTGGGTTTCTGGGTTTTTCAGATCCTCTGTCTTTATCTGGTCCTTTCCGTGGACTCAAAAATGGGGGTTGAGAATGTAGGATGGGTGAGATTATAAGGCAGCAGGTGGGTGTGCGGGTGTGGGTGTCCAGCGCATAGATAGAAACGAACAAGGAGAATTGGGGCAAATGAGAGCTTCTTCTCAAAGACGCATATGGGATCCAAGCAGAATCACAAAACGGAATAATCCACAAATTAGAATTAGAAACCCTAAAAAAGGAACAAAAGATTGAATTTTTAAGGCCTTTTAGAGAGAGAGAGAGAGAGAGAGAGATGTCGAGGTCGTGCCGTCGCGTACAACGAATCTGTCGGAGGTTGAATATTCGATGGTATTCGCATTTTATTCGCTTTTCTATGCCTATCCTGTGGGCTGGCGCTGACGTCACCGCCCTTGGCACCTAATCTTCTTTTATTGGTGCGGAGAGCGTGCTCCACAAGCGTTCCCACGACGCGTGTGATTAGGCGTCAATGGACGTGGCCCTTCACGTCCTCTGAGGGCCAACTGCTATCCATCCCCATCCACACTGCCGTCTGTTTACGCTACGTTTCATCATTACTGCATCCACGCGCTTCGGTCAGTCGCTGGCCAATGGGATTCTGAAACGTTCATATTCTCAGACGGATCGAGAATATGCATCCCGGGATTCTGGATGGGCGGCGATTCCATGGAGCTGCGCGTTCAGATTCGGCAGACGGCTTTATATTGGTTGGGCTGCGAATAAAATGGATCCTCACAAAATAGGCCCACTAAACTTCATAATTCCTCAATGAGACGTTTGTTTGCGCTCACTAAGTGGGATTGGACTGGGCATGACTAGCTGTTAGTCCAATACCGTGTTTGTTCCATGCTGGGACTAACATTAATGAGACTAAAGGGGACTAGCATGAACAAAATCCTTCACTAAGAGCTCTTAGCGAGACCCCCCAATAACCATGGGACTAGCTAAGACTATCCTCTCTCGTCCTCGTCATGCTCAACAACCACTCCCAATAGACTCATCGTCATCTCCGGTCACCTAGATCATAATAAAATATTAATAATTTATATATTCAATAATATAATATTAGAATTTGTTATTATTCAGCTTCTTAATCCAATATTGCACCAAACGCTTCACTAAGTTAGTCCAGCTTAGTCTAGTCTAAGCCAGTCCAACTTAGTCCTTGAAACTAGTCTAGTCCGAGATAGTCCGGCGCAACAAACGCTCCCTAAGAATCTTAATGAAATTTTTTCGGTACTGTTCACTTTTTAATGTCAATGATATTTTTACCTTTAAAAGTTACTTTTTCTATTATTCACTTACACCTTGATTTTGTCATTTTTATTCAAACTAAAGTTCTCGAGGACTTTTCATTAATTTTCCTTAGTTTCCCTTGGTTATAACATAGATGTATTTTTTGTCCCCAAAATCAAATATTATGTGCTACGGTAAAATTATGACTTATGTTGAACTAGTGGTTCTTTCCATTAAGTTCGTCAAATTCTCCATTAAATTGCGGCAAATGCGAAATTTTGAATAAACATTGCATAGCCCATTGGATATGGCCCTCTAGTCCCAACATAACCAGCTGAGTTGGTATTTTTTTTTTGGGAACTTTAACGAAAAGCACCCGGTACTGTTTACTTTAACGAAAAACCACATTTTTACACTAAAAAGTCAATCCTGGTACTATTCACTTTACCCTTTATTTTGTTCTTATCATTAAAACTCAAAGTTTTCAAGCCATTTTCATTAGTTTTCCTTTTTGTTTTTCGCTTAACTTTGATTCTTGAAGTGTTTCCAACTAACGATATCCTTACTTAAAACATGGGGAGTCTTAAATTAAGGAGGGGAATAATTAATGGGTATATGATAGAGTTGCTAATTTTTTATGCATTGAATTTCGATTTTTTCTGGACAAATCCATTTTTAGTGAACACATGAAGTCAAGAATTATAATAATTAGATAAACACAATGTTCTATAAAAAGGGCCTAGGCGATAGACGGTGGTGAGCTGAGGCGTTTTCTTGCAAATTGGATGGGCTCTAGGCGGAGCTAGACAGTTTTTTTTTTAATGAAATTAAAAAATAAAAATAAAAAAATCAATCTAAGTCTAAGTGGATTAAAATTGTGAACTTGTTGTACATGTGTCATCCTACAATAATCCTCACCATGGTTATATGGCATATATGCTTAATGTATTTTTAAATTTTAGACTTGTTGGATACTCTTTTTGTATTTTATCATTTTTTTTATTATCTTATTCATGAATTTCATACAAGTATAATTTTTTTGTAAGTGTCAATATGCACTTATTTACAAGATATATAAGAAATTTACTTAAATCCGTCTACGTCATCTAGGCGCTAGACGTCAACTCGCCGCCACGCTAGTGCTTACGTTTTTTAAACCTTGGATAAACATGTCATAATGTTATTAAGTAGGGAACTTTAACGAAAAACACCCGGTACTGTTCATTTTAACGAAAAACCACATTTTTACACTAAAAAGTCAATCCTGGTACTATTCACTTTACCCTTTATTTTGTCCTTATCATTAAAACTCAAAGTTTTCAAGCCCTTTTCATTAGTTTTCCTTATTAAGTATTTGGTAGCAGGATCAAAAGTGCTTAAAGTTGCCGAACCATGTGATCAACGTGAATGATTCTGATCTTGTGGGGCACTAAATGTAATCAAATCAGCAAGTATAAAAGTAACCAGATTTTTTTAACTAAAAAAAAAAAGTAACCAAACTTTTTCTTTCCGTCAGTGTTGATGTTGAAAAACAATGGGCTGAGCTTTTAAATTGCAAGGAAAACTAATGAAAAGAATTTGAAAACTTTGAGTTTTAAGGATAAGGACAAAATAAATGATAAAGTGAATAGTACCAAGATTAATTTTTTAGTGTAAAAATATGATTTTTTGTTAAAATGAACAGTACTATGAGTTTTTCGTTAAAATTCCTTTAATTGTATGCCACAAGTTTATAAATGGAACCCCAAAACGGGCCTGCCGAGATACAAAAGAATCTCATCAGCCCAGCATAAAACGTGGTGAAACAAAAACCCTATCCAGGGCCCAGAGACAAACACATCCATTTGTTGCTGCTCCTCCTTTCATGAAACCTTTTGTTAGGAAAGATTTTTCACTATGCTCATAATACGGAGAGGTACGCCATATGTTATTATACAAGTTAAGAATTTATTTTTTTTAATTGTCTCTCCACTTGTATAATGAAACATGACATATGGGCCGTGTCAAAGGCAAAATAAAAAATTCTCTCCCAAAGTTGTGTGATTTATAGTATTCTTTGCTCCATTGCACAAGAAGTTATATTCAAACTTAAATGTGAAATGTAATGGACAGTTTAAAAAAGTTATTATGCCCTTTTTCTTTAAGAACACATAAGAGATTAATTATAGTTTGATGATTGCATGCGACCTTTTATTTATAAACAAACGATATTATTTACACTAAGGGGAAGAAGGTGAACTAAGCCTTACAATGAGCTAACAATAATGTGGTTCAAATTCGCCTTTGGCGAAAATCGAACCTAAGACATCTCACTCACAAGTAAAGAGGAATACCACTAGACCATAGTACTAAGTGGCTACATACAATCTTTTTTTTTTTAGTCTAACGATATATTTTACACTAAGGGGAGGGGAAGCTCGGTTAAGCCACACTATGACCAATCTAATTTGGTATTGAATTTGTCATTCACGAGATTCGAACCTATGATCTTTCACATACAAGTGAAGAGGAATACCACCGGACCGTAGTACTGAATGACACATACGATCTTTTTAAAAATGTTAATAACAGCTCCGAACTTATAAACATTGACTCAAATTTAAGTTTGAGATAAAGATCACATTTTTCTTTTGATTAAAATCCAGAATTTAGGTCTTAGCGTTGGCAATGACCTTGGTAATGTAAGTTTTATTATCAAGTTATAAACATTAAATTAAATTAGGTATGAACTTGCAAATGACTTGTAACTCAATTCGTTAAGTGCACTCATCATTATACTGAGTTTTCGTGTTCGATCCCTACCTCCTATATTGCTTATATTAAAAAGACACACACAAGGTTTCTTTTTATTTGTTTTCACACTCTCCACAAAATAAGATTCTACTGATCAAAAATTTCAAATTTAAACATAAAAAGTAATTACACAGACGGAAGCACATAGAGATCCCTGTATGGGGTGGAGTCAAAAATCAAATCTTAACGTGTGAAAGGATGGAGCTGGGACTGGGACTTGAACAGTAGTTAATATTAGAGGGAGGGAGTGAAAAGGGGGAGGGTGGGAGCTCATTGCTCAGCTGGGGACTGTGACAAATCAATGGGGGCGGCTATGAAGTCTGATGAGATGGGCACTGTTGGCTTTTCCCAGTTTCCTTTTTCAGACAAGACGAAGGTTTTGGAAATTTTTACTTTGTCTTTCCTGCGTTCCTAGTCTCACATACACAAATTTTGCAATGCAGTGACATGCGTGACCAACAGCTTTGTCCTTTTAGCTCCTTAGCACATGTCATTCAACAACAATCCTAGGGACTGCATTCACTACTATATATACATATGATAAGGAGACTTTCTTAAAGTAAGACTCTTTATAAACTCTCTTAATATATACCTCATTTTAATGTTATTTTTTGTGTCAACAATATAAAACAATGTGCCAAAAACATAAGGTAACTGAGAGTAAATAGAGAGTCCCACTTTTGAGAGAGTCTTATTAGCATTCATTATATACATACACCCAATCCAATATATACACACACAACATTTAATACTAAATGGTAGGAAATTTTAATGAAACACTCATGGTACTGTTCACTTTTTAACATTAAAGACATTTTTATCTTGAAAGTCACTTCTGGTACTATTCACTTACACATTTATTTTGTCATTTTGATTAAAACTAAAGTTTTTGAGGACTTTTCGTTAGTTTTTCTTTTTAATTATTCACTCTATGTTTTGATGAGTTGCACTTTGGGTTAGGAGAGATTCTCTTATGTAATTAGTTTGCTAAGTGGCATTTGTTTATTGGATGGGTTGTGCCAGCTTTTGATAACGTGACAATTATTATTGAATAATGACGCCACTAAAACTAAAACATGTTTGTATGTGAGAATCTCTCTCGAATTAGGATAGATCATTCATGACTGTTCGAAGACAAATGTTGTTTTGCCTTATGCTCTATTTCAACCATATATACAAGTATCTTTCTAAACTCATTGCTGCTAAGGTATTTAAGAGATATACAACTTAAGTGGTTAAGAGCATAACTGTACCCATGAAGTAATGTGTTTAAAACTACAATTCCTTTTGTATATAAAAAGGGTATCTATAATAGTGTATTTGCAATAGCATATTATAGACTTAATAGGTAGTCAAAATCCATTTTGTACTAATCTTGTTAAATCACAAGGCAAAACGGCAAAGATTTAAAGTGGTACAGGAACTTTCTGCAATTCGAATCGAACCCACATGCAGGCACTTGACCTTTGTCTCAGAGAAGTATCTGATTCTGATGAGCCATCAATTAATCACCAAAACAAAGTTCATGTTCAAAAGTAGCACCATGCATATTATAATAGTGATCTATATTTATAAAATTTATTTAGCTAGACTCCTACGCTTATCAAACTACCATTCTCTCTCTCTCTCTCTCAGCTGCTAGCCATGCATGCATGCATGTTTTCGAGAGCACACTAGTTTTGTCAATTGATTAGTCATCTCATGATCATGGATCCACCGATCCAGTGCTAGTGGGTTTCTTAAACCTGATAAGAAACTTAAAAGTGGATCTATAGGGAAACCTATACTGTTTTTACCAGTCCTTTTTTGGTAGTCCATTGCCGTGGGGTTATGTGAACGGGAATTGGATTGATGGAGCGCTTCGGGAAGAAGCATGATGATGAACTCTGTCAACTTACAGTTTAACGTTAATTATCATATTAACATTATAAAACATCATGTAAAAAAACATGAGGTAGTACTGTAGCAGAGAGTCCTATATTTGAAAGTCTCTCCTAAGCATTTCTCTTGTTTTATCTTTTTCCTTTGTATCAATTTCTATCATGTCTAAAGATTGATAGGATGGTTTGAATTACAATCCATCTACACTTCCTGTTTCGGGCGGTATCCAGTCAAACTATGTCACTGCTGCTGCACCAATCGTTCTGGTTGGCCGTTCATTGTTCATCTAGAAAACAGATATGTATGTGGTACAGCAACGTGTAAGGGTCAGTCCATAATTATTTTGTTTTTAATTTTCATTTTGCTCTACAATAAAAGATAAGTAAATGTGAAAATAGAGTAATGGGAAAGGATAATGGGAGAGATTGTGGGAAAGAAGAGGAACAAATGTAGACACTATATATGCAAAAAAAAAAAAAAAAAAAAAAAAAACACATTCGAATTGAAAATAACATAAACTTGATTTTAGTTTTTGATTTTTAATTTTCATATCATTTTTTTCCACCATCCATCCTCCATCCTTATTCCAATGTACACCATTTTATTCCTCATTCTTTCCACACTCTTCGTTTTCTTTTAAAAAATAAAATATCTACAATACAAAAATAAAACACTAAAAATTAAAAACGAAATGTTTATCAAACTCACCTTAATTAATTTGTAGGAAAATTAATGGGGTGTTGTCAAAAGTGAACATAGCTTTTTTAAATTAGCTAGCATGTTGGAATGAGAAACAAACTGTTGACACATTGAGTTTGGAGGTGCCAAGACAAAAGAATTGTCTCATATATCTTCACTTTCTGTTGAATATTGAGATTTTGCACATATACGTACCACGATGGCACTTGTGCAAGGATTTTTCTGAGATTCTAATTGAAAAAGTATATAACATAAGCAGTAGTCTTAATAGTTGAATGAAATGTTACTTTTAAGCAGCTGGGTAGGGTGTGAAGTGAGCTCTCTTTACTTTCCTACAGTGCAGGTGGCTTGCCCTTAAAGAAAAACAGTACCACCCATGCCAGTTCTTGTGCATTTCATTTTTTCAAATCTTACTTCATATATATGCACTTCAAAAACAAAAAGTAAAATTTGAAAATTAAAATGGTAATGTCCCTTTCCAGTTTCCACCAAAATTAATAATATTCGTATTATTTGGCACACTATCACTATCACCATGTCTTTTAATAACAAAAGTTGGGGAGATAAACTCACGCCTTCCAGTCTACAGTTCTCCATGGCCTCCACATACTGTATGCCAATATATGCGTGCATATCCATAGATTCATCTTTTAAAATCTCTGTATCTCTGTCTACTTTTGGATTGAGAGAGAAAGAGAGAGAGTACATAAGGGCAGAAGATGAATAAAGTAACGTACGGATAATGCTAGGAAAATTAAATTTTGGAAATTAAAAGATATGGAAGTTGATAATTGATTTATTACTTAAGTGTTGATAAATGTGTTTATGCCTATTGGTGACACATTATTTAATTTCTAAATTTTGTCTCCAAATTTAGTCTCTCTAACACTATTCTAAAATAAATAGGGAGAGAGAGAGAGAGAGAGAGAGAGAGAGAGAGAGAGAGAGAGGGGCAGAAAATATTATAGAGAGCTAAGCCAAGGACTCGGGAATCCAGCATTAATTAGGGTTCCGGCGAGGATCCTTTTCCTTGGGGAAAAGCGAGTGAGAAAAAGTAAGGAGTGGTAGTGTTTTTGTCTCAATGCATTTTGCATTCTTTGCCGCTGCCACTACTCTCCTCCAGTTTTTATCTCCTCCATTCCCAAACACGCCAAAACCAAAACGTCTCATCTCATATTGTTGCTCCTTTTCAATCCAATCCAGTCCACGTTCAACTTGCAGACCCCTCCCCTCTCTCTCTCGATTTATTTTCCAGTATGCATGTATCACCGTTGCGTAGTGTTATAATTCAAATCAAATTGTAAAATGTTAAAAATAGATATCTCAATAAGTTGGTCAATGGCCTCTTATACATAAAAAAAATACATCACGTGACAAGTGTTTCAGATATACAGAAAATTTTATCCTTTTTCACTCCAATTTTATCTTCCAATGTCACTAACAACAGGCCACTCACTGATAAATTTGAAATTGGTAAAGATCCTGCGCCTGAAATATAGTGAAATCCATCGATCCCACAACACAAAAGAATCAAGCACCCCCCAATAGATAAGTTAACATAATAAACTTTCATTTCTTTATTTATTGCCTTTCTGCCTTTCTCTCTAGTCCCCACTTACCTTCTCCACCAACAGCCCAAAATCTCACTCCTCTCTCTCTCTCTCTCTCATATAAACAAATAAACCAAATCACCACCACCATGCAAACTCCCTTCACTAGTACTACCATAGATGAAGATTTTCAGGATGAGGACTCCATTTTTCTCTCTCTTGGCCCTCCTGGACTGGATAATCATGTCCCCAAACAGTACCACCTCATCTACCACCACCAGTCTTCTTCCTCAACTCAGCCTGATCACCACCAAACTTTTTATCATGATTATCCAAACCCTAATCCTGATCCTGAGGACGGCACTGTCACTGTAGCTCTTAACATTGGGCCACCGAGTAGTGGAGGCGGTAGGCCAAGCTCATCGTTCATCAGCAACCCTAACCACAACCACATTGGCGGTCCTGTGGAAGGGCAGTACTGGATTCCCTCTCCTGCACAAATCCTCGTAGGCCCCACCCAGTTCTCTTGCCCTGTCTGCAGCAAGACATTCAACAGATACAACAACATGCAGGTAGTACTCATCATCAGCATAATTAGTAACACACAAATCAATACCACTACTAGTAAGTAATTACTAATAATGGCTGTTATCTAATTTTAGCAATTGGTTTCTCTACAGAAAGCATTCCTCATGATTTACAAAACTTGCATTACAGTTTGTTTATTTCTCCTCTCCTTTTCAAAATTTTCCACTCCAAAATCACAAATTATGAGTGGAATCATAGTTATACTGCCCTAATTTACAGATTTTTAATTTTATGCAACATTTGTGTTACAATTTGTTTATTTCTTCCGTGTTTATGAAACTCTTGTGTTACAATTTGTTTATTGCCGTTTATTTCTGCTCCCAAATTGTCATCTTGCATTCAAAATCACAAAAAAAGAGTGGAATCATCAACATCTTTTACCCTAATCTATGTATTTTGTTTAGTTTGTGTTTACCCTCTAATTATTTGTATGTAGATGCATATGTGGGGGCATGGATCAGAGTACAGGAAGGGACCAGAATCCTTGAGAGGGACAAAGCCAGCATCCTCAGTGCTGAGACTTCCATGCTATTGCTGCGCAGAGGGGTGCAAGAACAACATAGAACACCCAAGGTCAAGGCCACTTAAGGACTTCCGGACACTGCAGACACATTACAAGAGAAAGCATGGGACGAAGCCGTTTGGGTGCCGCAAGTGTGGGAAACCATTTGCAGTGAGAGGCGATTGGAGGACTCACGAGAAGAACTGCGGGAAGCTCTGGTTTTGCATTTGTGGGTCGGATTTCAAGCACAAGAGATCGCTCAAAGACCACGTTCGTGGGTTTGGTGATGGACATGCACCTTATGCTGTGGAGCTGTGTACTGAGCCTGAGGAAGAAGATCACATGGATGACGAGGATGACGATAACAATGACGATGATTTGGTTATTAATTAGTTAATACACAATTACTTGGAGTTTAACTTTTTGGATTAGCTAGCTAGCTAGGTATAATTAAGTAATTAGGGTTTTGGTTAGTAGTGAGTGATGGGACTGTGACTGTCTCTTATGTTTCATTTATGTCTTTTTCTTGTTTGTGAGAGAGTGCGGGAGTGAGAAGAGGAAGACAACAAACAAGACAATGAATGGCCAGGGTTTTACGCATTTAATGTTGGAAGTGGCAGTTCAATTCTTCAATTAAAGTACGTACCTTTTCTGATACCTAATATATTTTTATCTTTTGAAAAATGAATACATGTTGAGAGGGAGAGAGGGAGAGAGGGAGAGAGGGAAAGTGGTCAAGTAAATTCAGTGACTACAGAACACGGAGAGGAGGGCAGATAAATGTGCAGTGGAGTCACAGATTCTACTGTTCATAGCTTTTGCATTTGGAGATAGCTAGTGAAAACAAAATACTAAAAAAATATACTAACACTTGGATCGAACGACCGATTAGTCCGTCCATATATTTTATATTCTGAGTGAGGGGAAAGTTTCTGGGACCACTGAAAAATTACTGTATTTGGGGTTTCACTCAAGGGTTTTCCTTTTTCCTTTCCAGAACAACTACAAACAGGTACTACGAAACGTTTTCAGACTCCTGTGGCTGTGAGCTTTGCCCTTTAATCTTATCTATCAATTTTCTGCATGCATAAATGGGCCCTTTTTCCTCCGTCTCCCAGTTATGTATTTATGACCCTTTTTTCCTTCGTCTTTTTCCCAGCTCATCCTTTCTTGGCTTTTTTTTCTTTCCTTTTTTGGTTTTATATGTCATATATGTGTGCAGCAGCTGCCATACAACTCCAAAGCACGCATGTGCATCACGAGATTGTTAATTTAATCGTTTTTTAATCTGCTAATTAATTAATTTGTGTCCGTGTGCAGCTTGTGTGAATGCTAGCGCGTTGCTTTTAATATTGCGTGCATGCAATATTTAGTTCTTCTTAAACGTTTTTATGTCTGCAAACATCGACCTTGGAAAACGAGGCCTCCCATCAAATTCATGATACTGCTATTAGCTAAAAGACTCGAATGACTTGTACAGCAGTTTATGCAATTTTCTTGTGGTTATGTACATCTATATTGTTATATTATATATATATACACACATAAGTATATAATTTGAAATAGAGGTATTCATCAATTCCCCCCCTAAACTTGTGATCATTGGCCAATTCCCCCCCTCAACTTTAATTTTGGCCAATTTCCCCCCTCAACTCTCATAATTAGTCAATTTCTCCCCTCAACTTTAATTTGGCCAATTTCCCCCTCAACTCTCATAATTAGTCAATTTGCCCCCTTCTGTTAAATTTTTTTAATTTTCCATCTATTCTTTTTTTTTTTCCTTTCAATCTTTCTAATAACTTCCAACAAAGTACTAAAATTAACATAAACTCACCTACATAATATAGGGTAAAATGTACAAAAACATAATACAATTAGTATGTGATATGGGTTGATTATAAGAAAAAGTTATGAATCGGGTTTAAAGCATGTAGAAGAAGAAATAATAATCCTAAACTCATGGATCAGACCTATTTCAATAAAATGGGTTATTCTTAATAAGGAGTCGATAATTATGAATTGACTAGCCATTTTTGCACTAAAGCTCAATTCTCCGCAATTTACTTGAACTTAGCTTTCACTTTTATAAAGAAAATTGTATTCACATACAAAAATGTACACATCAATCATTTTCGTTATCAATTTTGTATGGTAAAAAATCAAATAAAATTACTCCATACTGATTTATTATGACTAATAATACTATCTATGATAAATTGTAAAATTCTAAATTTTAATCTATTTGTAATAGGATAAAGACATAGGAAAATGATTAACATACATCTTATTTAGTTTCTTACACACACTTGTTTAATTATGATCAAATTAAAAAATTAACAGTAGGGTGCAAATTGACAAATTATGAGAGTTGAGGGGGGAAATTGGCCAAAATTAAAGTTGAGGGGGGAAATTGGCCAATAGTCACAAGTTCAATGGGGAAATTGATGAATACCTCTTTGAAATAATCGTGTATATTTTCTGAAAGTTAAAAGTAAAATTGAAAGAAAAAGAGATGAAGCTTTCCCAGCTGGTTTCAGTTGTTTTATGTAATAAACAGCAGATTCTGGGTCAAAAATATTTTCTGGGCAACCAAAAAAAGACTGGTTGGTTGAG
The DNA here is from genome assembly GCF_916048215.2 of Malus sylvestris. Lineage (NCBI taxonomy): Eukaryota > Viridiplantae > Streptophyta > Magnoliopsida > Rosales > Rosaceae > Malus > Malus sylvestris. The sequence continues at coordinate 2,797,076 of NC_062272.1, forward strand.
TACTTTGGAAAAAATAATGGGGACTCTCATATGGCCAAGTACAAAAAGTGATGGCTGATACATCATACATGTATATAACAGGCTGAGGACCTGAGGGCTTGCTAGCTTGTGATATATCAGATGTAATTAGATGCGCATGCAAACATAAATAAGAAGAGGCAGAGGATCGTCCGGATGCTGAGCAATAAGATCTAATTCAGGCTAATTTAATTGATTTTGTTAGTTGGATACTTGAATTACATATGTCTGCCAAGTTCAATGGACATAAAACCCAAACGTACAAGGTCCATGTGATTTGTACAGACTCAGTGCAAGTCACTGGTCGAATTTACTCAAAAGACCAATACTTTACAAGATATGATCGAAATGTAGATTTGATGCCCTAGTAACTAGACGTTGAGAATGAATCTCATATCGATGGGAGGATAGACCTTCAATGAGCTAATAAGTAAGTTTGGTTATTTTCTATATTGTCAACTAATTTTATGGTAGAATCTCAACCTTTTCCATTAGATAGTGTCTTCGAACCGCGTATTCCATTGAGCAAATGAACACACAAAAATGTGATTTCTTCTTGAATTGTAACGTTTAGTAAACTAAAAAGTTAAAAATGACACAAATAAAAACATAAGGACAACAGGAGAATTTGAAGTCAACTACAGAAACCAAAGTTAAAGGAAAATTTGAAATATGTCTAATTTTATAGGCCTACTTTTGAAATGGGTCCAATTTTTAGTGATTTTTGACTTTTGAAATAGGTTCAATTTTTAGTTAATTTGGAGGACCCATATCAAAAGACCCCAAAGTTAAATTAGCCTTCTTTTCTAGTTGTGGACCGTTTAGATGGGTATAAAAGGCAATAATAATTAGGCTTAGTTGCAGGACCATTAGGGCAGCCCAATTGAATCAATGCAGTATTAGTTTTCAAATGGATGGACCGACCCATATGCTTACATTTCCAAATAAACCCAACCCAGTATCTGGTCCTTAGCCTTACTTGGCCCAGTTTTGGAAGGGCATGTGGATGACCAATTTGTTCAACAAGCCTCTTGGCTCCTCAATCCCTTCATGATTTGAATGCTCATTTAGAACTATTTTTAGAATGATTGAAAGTGTTTCACGTGAAAATATTTTTTGAACCACTATTTAGTAAAAATGTAAGTGATTTTGAAACCTAAAAACATTTTCTCTAAAAACGCTTTTAGTTATTTTAAAAGTACTTTCAAATAAGCCATCGTTTTGTAACTTTTTTTGTGAATCTAGAAAAAAATGTAAAATATTCTGCTTGAATTGTAAATGAAAAATATTCTTAAGCACACCCATGCTTATTTTTTTACAATTCAGTTTAATAAAAGGAAAACTAATGAAAATGACTTGAAAACTTTGAGTTTTAACAATAAGGATAAAATAAAAGGTAAAGTGAATAGTACCATAATTAAATTCTAGAGATGATATACCCACCCACCAACACTATTTCTCCACCCACTTTTTAATGATACTTTTAATGATAACTCTAACCTTTGTAAAATGACTTATAAGGCCATCTTTAACTATTTTATTCTTTTGTTTTTGTATTAAATTCTAAAAATAAAAGGAACAAAAACATGAGCCCAGCAAGTTGAAACCACCACACACAGCACCAACCAAGTTGAATCCGCCGTTTTCCTCATCTCTTATGTCAATTCCTTCCTATCCGTTTGAAATCTTCATCAAACACCATAGACCCATTACAATTACCTTAAGAAACCTTACTCTTTTTCTTTTTCTCTCATACCCATTTATAGTTTCAGCAATCCGTGTGGAACTGTGCTCAGTTAATCTCTCTTCTACGATTAGTCTTCTACTTGAGTTGTAATGAAGAGAGCGACTACAAGGTCGATCGAAGATGTTGCTCATCCTCATAGTCTTGATTAAATTAGAGACAGAGTTGGCTGGCGGTGAGAAGGGGGTTGCTTGCCGTCAAGTGGGTGGATGTGTGGCGGTGGCTAATTTTCTTTGTAAGGGATAGTTTAGGAATATCAGTGGGTGGGAAAAGAGTGTTTTTCGTTTTTACCTTTTGAGTGGGGTGGGAAAATAAGGTGGGGTCGGCATATAGGATTGTGGAGTGGATCTAATAGCTCTCTTGACTTTTTAGTGTAAAAATGTGATTTTTCGTTAAAATAATCAGTATCGAAAACTTTTCGTTAAAGTCTCATTTAATAAATCGAAAGATAATTAAAGAAGATAGATAAACACGTGCAATAGAATAAAAGTGTCTGAAAATTATTAGTTGAATACATACTCAGAAATGCTTTAAACTAATATAGGATAACAAAACATGAACACAATAGATAGGGGAAAAAAGGTAAATAAAGAGAGTGAAAAAACATGACTAGGTGAAAACCGAGGTTGGTAAAGACAATGTGAGATTACAGCAGAAAGTCCACCGCCACTAACTCGTCCTCTGCTTCCTTTTTTTGGCAAATTCCACAACCACCGTGGTTGATCAGTTGGTAAAGTTTTTGATGGTGGCACTGGGCTCAGTGGCCTTGGCGGCTGCCGACGGCTCGACGCTGGGAGACGGAGCGACCGGCTTCCCGGTAAGCTCAACCGGCAAATCCTTAATGCCCTTCAAATAAAACGTGTAAAACAGCTTGATGGGAAACACAATCTGCTTCACCTTGACTTGTCCGTACACTCCCTCGAAGATCCCAGATCCACCGGTCACGGCCATGTACGTGTCCTCGTAGGTCAGATAAGCTCCCTGAACTGAAATGTGGCCGTAGTCTCCGAAGTAGAAGCTGTAGATTGCCTCGTACCTGTCTCCTTTTTTCTCGGGAAAGTTTTGGATCAAAACGCACAGGCCTGCTGTGATTCCAAGACGTTTTTCCAGGTCGCCGGAGTAGATCTTGTTGCTGAAGGGGACGAGGTCGCCGAGGGAGTTGACTTCTTTCTTGCTCAGTCTTAGGTATGCTGGGCTGCCTCTGTCTCTCTCATTGATCTCGTACACATTCAGTTCTTGAACTTTTGCTGGAAAATTTTAAACGTAATTGATCAGTTGCGACTTCTAAGATTAAGCTTTTCTACAACTCGTTCAAGAAGCACTTATGTTAATAATCACTTTTGCTAGAAGCGCTTTTATCATACAACGGCTAAATTTATTTTTTTATAAAAAATCCAAGTACTTCTTAGAAAAGAACTTGGAAATAGTTCTACAAGTCAAAAGCACTTTTGAGTTTTACTGCCGAATTAATTCAAAAACACAACTAGCACTTCCAAAATTCCAATCAAGCTAGTACACAACGTTTATGATTATTAGACAACGCTTTTAGCCATTCGAGAAGCAGTCACAGACGGTGACTAAGTTAAGAATTGATCAAAGCAATACATAAAGACATCACAAGTTAAATATAAAAAAAAAAAACCATGATCAGAAAGTGGTAGCTGGAAAAAGTGCTTACTGGGTCGTGAAGAATCAGAGTCAGCTGGTTCCTTCTTCTTGCCGAAGAAAGCTGAGGTGGTGAAGTTTCTGGGGGTTGAAAGGGATTGCTTGGTCGATGCGGATTTAAGGGTTGGGAAGGAGCGAGAGAGACTGAAGCCCAACAGTCTTTGAGCTTGAGAAGATGGAGGAGGAGACCTGATCGAGTTGGAGAAATGGAGGGAGGAGATCGCTTCGAGAGAGCTTGCAGACGCCATGGATGGCAGAGGAGATGGAGTCCAGTCTCTGGAAGAGAAGGTGGATCGGAAAGCAAGTGGGAAAGTACTGGCAGTGACGAGGATAAATTAGAATATTGGTATGGTGTTGGAAAATAAATAGTGAGATGGTAGGGGATTTTTATAGTATGATGGCTTTGTTTGAATAAGTTTATCCAACAGCATCCTCTTGGATTTTTTGGTGAGAGTTTTGGAAATTTGTAAATTGTGTATGTTCATTGTATATGTTGTAGTTAGTTTTTGTCAAGTATTGTTTATATTTAATTTTAAATAAAATATTTAAAATGATTTCTTATCGCAAAATGTACAATGAACATATATAATTCACGGATCCTCAAAATCCTCAGAAATCTCGGAATACTCACAAAGAAGATCCGGCGAGGATCCGGATACTGAGTTTATATATGGTGTTGAACACGTGGGCTTCTTTTTTGTGTGACAAGTGGATGACGGTGCATGGTGTCGGCGGGTGCATTATTTGGTCGGAGAAACATATTTTGTGGCAATCCAACTAAGATTTTGTTTCCTTAAGCTTAAACCTATGACTTTTTCTGGACGGAGTCCAAGCCCTAGTCTGTTTTAACCTGTGAACACATTAACTTATGCTCACAACTTGAAGAGAACTTTTGGTTAAAAACTTTCATGTCATGTCACGGTTCTTATAGGATACACACGAAGGATACTCTTTTATGTTAGTCTTCTTAAGGTAGATCTCTAACTTTTATTTGTTGCATTTGACAAAACTAAAGCCTTAACTTATCATATGATATGATCGCGACTTATTATCCCACCTCCATTTTAAGCCATCGCAAAACCTAACTTTTAAGGCTGTACATTTGCTCACTGCCCTAAAATGGTTTAAGGAAAAGAGTAAGTACAATTTTTTTTTTTTATCGAACGAGTGATTATCCAATTGGCTTGGCAATAACAAAAGAATTACTAGCAATACCTGCTGCTCTCACTAAAGTACATATACATAATATCGATATATCACACTCGCGGCTGATGATTTTAAATCAAGCATGACATAATCAAATCTCCACTATAAATTTCAAAATTCAAATTCATCTAACAACAATCGACGAGAGTTTTTCTTGGTTAGGGAGAAACAATTATTTACAATTGAAAAATCTCAATGTTAAATAATTATTTACAGGCATTTTGCGGTTCCATAAGCAGTTGCATACTTTGCACTTTCGCTTGGTCAAACATGAGACTCTCGAAGGTGACTGGCCGCCTGCCCTCGGCTGGGGAAAATTCATTCGTCCTAAAAACACGTGCTGAAAGCTACACCACCGTGGAGACTTGGACGGTAAGCGAATGCTTGTCCACGACAAACATGGTCGGTAATTTTAGGGAAGAAAAGGAATAGTACCAGGTTAACATGTTGTCAAAATCTCAGCACCGGTTCTAGTAATCAGAATGGTATGTTCAAACTGCGCAGCCGGGCTACCGTCCGCGGTCAGCGTCGTCCAATTGTCCGGCCACGTTTTACACTCGATGCTTCCCATTGTAAGGATGGGTTCTGCAGCAAAAGAGAAATAACATTTTGTGTGATAAGGATCATAGGTCAGAATTCTACTGTCGCATGCTCAAACTTAGGATCTTGAATTTATGCCGCGTCGCTTGTAGTAAAATTTATGCATGTTTTACCGTCAAATTTACAAACTTGAAGAAGATAAAGTTGCAGGTATATTGATTTCTGAGTATGGAAAGTAATGCACTCACCAATGGTAAATGTTTGACCTTCAACCATGGAACCAGACTGGTCATTACCTGTCAAAAAATACATGACAATTATAAGCAGCTCATGTCCCGGAGGTAAAGATAGTAACGAAGGTTTAATATCGAGTAGTGGCTTACGGTGATGTAATATTAATGGTTCAGAATGAAATACAGTCCCTACACCGTGCCCAACAAAGCGCTCTACTACGCCATAACCATATTTTTCAGCATGTTCGCTGAAAACCAAATAAGAACTTATGAACAACACAAGGAATTGTGCATTGTTGTTCAATGGTGTAAAATATGCAATTCTTTCGGTTCGAGGATTGACAATTAATCATCTAAAAGATGTCCAGAATAAGTTTTAGTCCAATATATCACAAGGAGGCGAATCAAACCTAATTCTCTTTCCAATTTTCTTGAAGCTAGCACCGTCCTTGCAAACTGCTATGCCTTTTTCCAAGCATTCTTGGGTTACCTGCCACCAAGATAGATTGGTAATGCATAAATTGGACGTCTGTAACAAAATCAAAGCTTAATACGGAATAGATATGTAGTATATTCCTAAACAGATTCGAAACTCGGATGGATGTGAATGATAAAACCATGCTTCTGAATAACGACAAGATGCAACACTATCAAGCAGAAAAAGTTTACCTTCACTAGTCGTTGGATTGATTCACTGACCTCCCCACAAAGAAAGGTCTTTGATGTGTCTCCATGATATCCCTGTCAAAGTAGACAGCACGAATGTACTGAATCAGACCATTCATTATTGAATAATAGGAAATGGTACAAGAACTCAATGAACGAAAATACCCTACTGATTGCATCATACCATTTGTTATCAAATAAAGGAAATCAAGCTTTGATACCAACCATTTTAATGAATTCACACATTAAACTACAGATAGCTGGCAGATAACTAGTATTTGTAAATGCAGAACTCAATAGATAAATAATCAGGAATCTACGTTAAAATCAAAATTAAGCGAATGACATAAAACATTTTCTGGGAGCCGATTTGGTTAGAGAAAGGATACAAATGAGCTAAAATGACGAAAGTCATAAAATCAGGAGCGTACATTTAGGTAGACCGTCACATCTATGTTGATAATGTCTCCACTCTGCAAAAAAGATTACCATTAGTGAGGTATGACATGAACACATGTATGCAAGGAGCAATGTGCAATGTAGTCTTCGAAACCTGTAACTGTCGAGAATCAGGAATTCCATGGCACATGCACTCGTTAACAGATGTGCATACACTCTTCGGAAATCCTCCATAGCCAAGTGGTGAGGGATAGGCACCAGCATCAACAATCATCTGGTGCACTGCTATGTCAATTTCATTAGTTGTTATTGACGGCTGGAAGGATGTAAAAAGATGTTAATAGAATATCAAAAAACTCCTATACATACAATTAAAACGCCAATGGCAACAAACATAAGTTGTATCAAAGGAGTAAGATAAGACATAAAAGAATAAAAAGTACATTTACTATTTTTTATAAGAAACAAAAAGCTCAAGCTTCAAATATCCAAAAAAAAATAATGGAACTGCAAACCTAAATTCAGATAGCGGAAAATTGGTAACTAATACGAGTAAAAACTGTGGTTAAACCCAAAATTTAAAACATAGACCTGCAAGGTTCTAGAATTTGACATCGAGTTGCACTCACTAACTTAGGAAGTCAATTGAACTGAAAATCTGTGGAAGTCTCAATCTGTCAAACATATTTTTCAAGTGATAGTTTGGCACCACCGAACATACATGTACAAACCTTGTAGACAAACACAATTTGACAGCAACTAGTAAAAGCTGAGAAGCTTACCCTAACCAACTTTCCTGCAGATTCTAAGACGCGAGCAGCAAGCTCGCACGCAGCTCGCATATCAGCAATGCCTTCAGAACCAGGAAATTGATGTTCACTGGCAATTTCTGGCAATATAGATGAACCAACATAAGGAGGCCTAGGAATGTGATCTGGAACTGGAAGTTGTGGCGACACCCTTCCACGCCTCAATGGCGGCCTTCTTCCAATCTTTGGCGCAAGCTGCCGAGTCTCACGCTCTCTACACATTATCGAATCATCAAATGGTTGTCACATTTCTCATTAACTCAAATTATCAAAATTATCACTAATTGCAAGCTACAGTATTCCAATTTGTATGAAATCCGAGGTTTGGGGGAATTGTAAGACTTGGTTGGAAGAAACAGGAGCGGCGCGTACCTTTTAATTCTCATGGCCTCCTCCAACCCCGAAAGTCTCCGAGCAAACACAACGAGGTTCTTCCGACAAAAGGATTCTTTTCCTGAACACATAGAACATATAAAACAACGTAGCTAAACCAAACGATTACGAGGAACATTCACAGAGGAAAACAAGAGAAACCAGACCATAGGTGGAGAGGGAGAAGCTGAGTGGGGACCCGGCGAAGAGAGTTGACTTCGTTGAACTTAGTAAGACTTGGCCTTGGCAGCCATGAGAAGGAGCTGAGAGTTGCAGACCTCCGGCGACTGCCATTTTCTCTCTCTGTAACTCTTGCTCTTGCTCCTCCTTGCACACAGAGAGGAAGAGGGAGGTGGGAGAGAGTGGATAACGTAACGGGAATCAGTGGCCTTTTGGGTTGGTTTGAAAATTTGGATGAAAAAAGGGGCTTTTTGCAATATATTGGGCCTCGACCATTCGACGTCGTTGTGTTCGGCAAAGATGCTTGGACTTTGGGCTTTTTATTTTTGACCAAGGCCCAAAACACTGCTTGTGGGCCTTCCACGAAATTGAAGTCCAACTTAAATTCGATGCTTAAATGTAACGACTACAATGGCATTTTCATTTGCCTGTAATGAAAATTGGAATTATTTCGATTTTTTAGAATTTTTACTTTTACCATAATATGATTATTGAGATATTACACACGAAATACAAAAGTGCAGGATTCTGACTAAAAATCCATAACGTAGATCCATGAAAATTAGAAATCATATGAATTGGATGGTTGGTTTATCTCACTCTTAATCCTTATTTTACTTTCTTGATTTATGATTTCTCTCGTTCTAAGTAAGTAAATATGCAGACAAACAATTCAATTCCAGCCGACTTTTATAAAAGAAAACAAAAAGGAAAATTCGAGTCAATATGTTCGGTTTTCAAAGTCAACTCAACATACATTTTTTTGTTAAACCCAATTTCATTTTTTTAGGCTTTTTAGCCAAAATGGTCCATGATATTTGCATAACTCTTCATTTTGGTTCTTGAGATTTGAAATCAATATAAATGGTCTCTGAGTTTGTCCACCATCAATCATTTTGGTCATTCCGTGAAAAAACTTCTGAAATAAGAATCAAAATGACAAAAATACTCTCAATTTAATAAACAATTGGTCAAAATGATTTAACAAAAAATTGAAGGTATTTTTGTTATTTTATCTTTATTTAATGGAGATTTTTCATGAAATAACCAAAATGATTGATGGTGGACAAACTTAGGATCACAATCCTATTAATTTCAAATCTCAAAGTCCAAAGTGATGAGTTACGCAAATCTCAAGAACCACCTTAACTAAAAAAACCTTTTTTTAATTTGTCCAGTTCGATCCGGTTCACCAATTTACGTACTAGTCTGCCCACCCAGCCTAACCCTAATGGAATCTAAATTTGAAGAAAACGCGTTCATATGGAAGGATGGGCCAGGCAATGGCGAGTGGAATATTAAGGTTGATTGACAGGAGGAGAAAGTTGAAAAAACACAGCCAAAAACCAACAACTTTACGACCGACTTGCCGGAAGAAAAATCCGGATTTTGAATTTGGGGTGCCATTGACGCCAAACCCATGCATGGCCACAACGTTAATTATTTCCTACACGAAAATGATCTGAAAGATTTTTAATATATCAATCACGGGGTTGTATATTCCTTCACATATACCACATCTTCGTGGAAGTTACGACGAACCACATAACAGAACATGCAAGATGGGAAGTAATGTTATTCTTACAAATTAAGTACAATTAATCTTCAATATTTCCTCTTAAGTACAATTAATTAATCTTCACTACTCCCTCTTATCACTATATAAAATACAAATGTTTGTGCCATTTGAACTCGTCAAATATTAATTATAACAAGTCAATATAATCTTATGTGATTCTAAAGACTGATACGCATCATATTATAATAGCATATAAAATATCATTGTGTAGTTCTTTTAGTGTTTATAGAATACGGTTACGTGACGTTATTATTCTACTTAAATTATAATACATAGACTTAAGTTATTTTATTAACACAGCCTAAAACTGAGACATAATAAGTATAGTCCACTTCAATTATAACACGTGAAATAGTATGTTACGTGAATATTGTTTTCGATACCTATATAAATTTCTCCCAATATTCATGAGCATGCATATATTGACCATTTATATAGTAATATCATGTGATATTTCTTTACGTTAAATATTTTCTTATTGCCAATGAGGGGATGGTCGATGGTGATGCCGTAAGGTGTACCTGGTTAATGAGTCCAGATTATGGAGATGTCAACTAATCAGTATATATAATTGCAACAACTTATTCAATGGTCACTAGCTCGACCAAAACACTGAAACACATGTAGAACTGCCTACAGGATTTGATTAAGAATTCGAAAGATTTAACCTACCTCTTAATTAGCAGCGCAATGTTATGTGTGTATGATTTGTAAACGAAATTATTAAGATTGTGGTTCCTTGTCAATATTCGCGTTTATCTTTCATGTTATTAATTTGCGATTAATTAGTATCTCCACGTGCAGCGTTGAATGATCGAGTAAAGTACGAGAATTAGAATTTATAATAGAACAATATTTGGCTACTCAAAGATGAGTAGGAATTCCTACTCAAAATTTCTCAAAATTGTTCGTTGTTAATTTATAGAACTTTGTGTTTATAATAAGAACTGTTCGTATTATAAATCACCTTATAAAGATCACCTTTGCAAAAAATTAATTAAAATTAAAGTCGTTTAATTATTAAATTGTTTAAAAACAAATGAACGATATTGGTAAAAACATTACGAACAGTCTATGTATTTGCTACAATAAATTGACTAACCGACCTTAGTTTTAATTTATTTTTTGTAGAGATAATCTTTACAATGTGATTCATAGTATAAAAGGTTATGATCATAAGCACAAAGCTATGTAATAAAAATACTAAGAGTAAGAGTTCCTACTTATTTTTTTAGTAGCTAAGTATTGTTCTTTATAATATGTCTGAACTATAAGAAGTAACTAAGAATTAAAATGGATAATTATTTCGAAGGGAAATATCTTTGAAAATCGACATGCGATCATTTCACTTATGTGTGTTCTCCTGTGATTTTTAAATTGGCTTAAATGTTAAAATGGTCCTTGTGTTTAAGTCATTGAGTCAATTTAGTTCATGTGTTTTCAATTTGGCCAATTTGATCATTGTGTTTATCTCTGTTAGTCAATTAAGTACATTCTATCTAATTTCTAAAAAATAAATTTACAAATGATTATAAACTTATTTATAAAATTATTTATTTTGATTTAAAATATTTAAAAATGAAATAAAATTAAAAAAAATATTCTCCTCCCAACTGTCTGACCTCCTCCCTAACATTACCCCCTCTATTTTCTATGTCACAACCTTAATCATTCTTCAGATTGGAAGTTTTATTTCTTATATGTGTTATTTCTCATTGACTTTCATTTTTCTGTAAAGAGAAATGGTAATTATATATCATATAATTTTTCTTATGAATTTTTTAAAAGAGATTGAATAAAATGTCCTTAATTGGCTAACACAAACAAACACAAGGACTAAATTAGCCAAATGAAAAACACGGGGACTAAATTGGCCATATGCCTATAACACAAGGACCAACCTTTTAGATTTCCAACCAAAAAAAAAAATCTAAAACTATCTTCTTCTTTGCCATCCATTGAATTTTTTTTTTTTTGGAAGTGTTTTTGGCTCTCCAAAAATCTCATTCTACACTCCTCACAAGTGTTTTTTTTTCTTCTAAATATAGAAAGTTGGAGTGTAGAATGAGAAATTTTGAGTGCTAATAACAATTCTTTTTGTAAACATAAATTTTCGTTCTTAATTAGCTCAACATCATACCCAGTTTTGTACATACCCCACCACAATTATTTTCTCATCTTATATTCTTAATTAATGGAGATATTATTTGCTTAATATGCTAGAGAAGTTTAATAGCGTGCTAGAAAACCGGTGGCGGAGTCAACATAGGATCATTGGTCGCCCTTGATCCCAATAACTTAAAAACTCGATTGTATTTGTTTGTGTACTATCCCCTATAAATAGCGAGGACAAACTAAATTGCAACATCATCCTCCTCTTACTTCCCCTATATTTTTTCTATCATCTTTGTCTTCATTTTCTATGTTCTTGTGTTTAACTCTATTGTGCGAACCATGTGCTCAATGGAAAACCTTAATTGACAAGTCTTGACGGTCTTTAATTTTACTCCACAATATCCTGCAACCACTCTCGACAAATCTCTATTGAATAATAGTTGTCGATATATGTTGGCATAAACTTTCGGCATATGTCGATAGAAATTAGCAAGTCCTTACTAGGTGCTTGACGAAATTGTCCAATAAAGTGTTTTTAGTCAATATCATGCCTCCATTAGTTGAAAATTATGGCTTCATCATTGGGAAAAACAGTATGGTACACCAAGTGTCATAAGATAATTAGTTGAAAACTTCACACTTAATGTACCAGGCTATATTTTCGAAACACTAAAAAATCTCTACGTAAGAGAGTGAACTTGAAAGTAAGAAAGCAAAATATCTCCTTCATTACAGCTGGCAACCTATAAGCCATACTAGTATAGCCAATGTATTTCTATTACTACTTGCTTTCATGGTCCTTCAGACATTTCTGTCATCCATTACACCGTTTTTAAACACATTTTTTTTTATCGAATAAAGTATATGTTTCTCAACCAATGTGACGTCTCAACTTTAAATCCATTGAATATACTCAATATTTAACTAATTCTCATCCTCTCTGTGTTGCTAATTATCCCCATTTTATTTATTTCCAGTTGTTCACTTTAAAAGCCATCATTATTAGGGACATATGCTACATGGTTTAAGAACATTTTTACTGTAGATGTCAAAAAATAAATGTCAAATATTAATTGAACGATTGACATTTCAATGTTAAATTTTCTCTTATTCCGACCTATATTCTTTTTGTTATAATAATATTTGTTTTGACCCGTTTTTAAAATGAAATCAATTAGAATAAATTTTCATGATTTATAATTGATGCATGTCAAAATTAGCACGAAAAATAAAAGAATTCTAAGATGCCAAAAAATATAATAATATTTGTTTGACTCGTTTTTAAAATGAAATCAATTAGAATAAATTTTCATGATTTATAATTGGTGCATATATCAGAATTAGCACGAAAAATATAAGAATTCTAAGATGCCAAACAATTGTAAGATTTTCATGACTTAAGATTTTGACATTTTATTCGGAGATGCTCTGAAATGCCAAAAAAAGTGTAGTAAGAAGCAATGAATCAATGGTTGATTCTTATTGGCCAATTGAAGCCAAATAGTCCCCTTATTACCTTTCCGAAGCAACAAAATGTTACTTCCACTTCCATACCTAACCCTTCCTTAACAAATTAGTGGGAGAGATATTTTTGGAAAGCAATCCACTTGACTAGCTAGCAACAGAAACAACAACAAAATTGACTTATCCTTTGAAAATTCAACTTGAATTTTTCTTTTATCAAATTAATTTGTTGCACCTAATTTCAAAAGCTTTGCTTTCTTCAGCTCAGCCTTTTTTTTTTTTTTTTTTGGTCATCTAATTTACATTTCACGTTTCTTGCAGCTTCACAAAACGCTAGAGAAAAACAAATAAAAACTAGAAAATGCTACAAAGCTCCAATGATCCTTGGCTTCTTGCCAAACTCTAATTCCAGTAACTCCATCTCTCTCATTCTCTTCCCAATATTATTATTGCAACCTCCGCCGATAGCAGCAGCTGCAGCTGCATCCGCTGACCCGGGCCCGCTGCTCCCAGGTATTTTGAATATGTTGACCCCAAATAGCCGAACCATCGGAACCGGACCAACCTGAACCGGGCTTGACCCATTATTGTTGGTATTATTCACACTCATCCTGGCCTTCCAATCAATGTACAGCTGCTTGTCCGGTCCGGTCGACCTCTGAAAGCTCACAATGTCCCCGGCCATCAGATTCTTCTCCTTCACGAACCGGCTCCACCCTTTGGTCAACACGTAGCTTTGACTGCTGTTCCAGTAAGAGTACCGAAACCTCCACACTTTGCCCCCGACATCCTCAAAATTCAAAAGCACTCCTTTGCAAGCGGTAGAAGCGCTTACCGTTAAGGTTGCAGCGCTTCCGCTTTGCAAAGGAAAGTGCTTTTCCGCGTGCTGCTTCGGGATCACGAGGCGGTTCAGTTTCCCGACGTCGCTCGGGGTCACGGCTTTTTCGAAAAGCTGCTCACGCGCTTTCGGGACTCCACTGTTGTCCGTACCGAACAGGCCCAGTGATCCGTTGGACCGAGACCGCTTCCCATAAGCGGAGTTGTTGCGCTTGCTCTGTTCCAGCTCGTCATTGTAAGTGTGCTTTCGCAGCATGTCGACGATTTCGGACTTAGAGTGGGAGCTCAGAAACGCGGCCTCGGCGTCGTCGTTTTCTTCGTCGGAGGAGGAAATGGGTTCGGCGGATGAGGGCTTAAAGTTGGTGACGGCGTCGCGGCCACGGAAGCGCTGTGCAGCAACGTCGTAGGCCCTGGCGGCCTCGTCCTCTTCGTTGAAGGTACCCAGCCAGACGCGCTGGTGCTTCTCGTAAATCTGGGCACCCCAGCGTCCGTTGGGCTGCGGGACCACGCCTTTGTACCTGGAGGAAGGGAGCTTCCGGGACTCGGCCTCGACGCCGCCAGTGCCGCCGCTGCTGCTGAGCTCGGGGTCGAGAATCACACTGCTGGCGCCGCTGCCGACGCGGCAGAGGCTGGCCACTTGGGGTGCTGACTTGGCAAATGGGTCCACACGTGCAACAATATGTTGGAGTGGGGAAATGGATATGGAGTCGCTGCTTGTGCTCTCTTCTGTGCTGCTTATTCCGTCCATTTTTCTTGTTTGTTGATTGTGTATGTTCTGTGTTCGAAGGGGGAGAAGGGGGAGAGAGAGAGAGAGAGAGGTGAGATAAGAAGGTACTTTTGAGAGAGAGAGAGGTGAGATAAGAAGGTACTTTTGAGAGAGAGAGAGAGAGAGGGAGAGAGAGGAGGGAGGGCGGACTTGATGAAATGGTATTGTTTGAAGGTTGGATATATATAGGAGGGGGGAAGGGAGGGGGGTATTTGGGATTTTACTTGTTAGTATGTTGGTATTTGGGATTTACTTGTTAGTGTGTTGTACGTGGTTTTAATATTATTATTATTTATGTGGAAATATATGGAGATATCGGGATGTGGTTGTGGTGGGTCAACCCAGAGGATTGGGATGGTAAAGAGCCAGGAAGGTTCATTCTGTGTGAGTGCGAGAGAGAAACATAGAGAACGGGGAAAACTATTGCCAAATAGGGAATAACAAGGAGAAAAATATTGAAAGTGCCAAACAATGGCAATTGATTTTCGGGCACTTAATTTTTTTACAGGCACACTTATGTGTATTTATGTCTAAACCGGTAACATGGAAGTCCTATATAATCACGATAATAAAACGGTAAAATAAAATCATAAGACGAATTCCATCAAACAAAATCAGTAAAAAACGAACCATGATTTGCAATGGGCATCAGCAGCTTCTTCCATCAAACAAAACCATTAGAAGAGAATATGCCTAGATACTATTTGTATGCAATTGCTAAGTGTGACTTTATTTTCTTCAATATAATATATATCTTCCTCTTTCTTTCTGGAAATAGATGCTCTCTAAATCTCTTCCTCCTAATTCGACAAGTTCGATGATCAGGACCGTTAAAATTTGATCTAACGGCTACAAACAGGAGCCCACTTTAAAAGTTATAGTAACTTTAGCTATTAGATCAAATTTCAACGATCCGGATTTCCGAACTTGGAAGATTAGAAGGAAAGTATCCATTTCCTTTCTTTCTATATGCAGTAGCTTGGGGGTACTAGATAACTAGGTAGGGTGATAGTATGTGTGGGATGTGGGGTGTGTATGTGAGGTGGGTCCCAATTAAACAAGTTGGTGGGGTTCACATGAGTGTGGACCTTGTCTCAGTTTATAGGTTCATCCCCTCTGAAAATCATTTCTCCTGCATGCTTCTCCACCCTCTAGCATGGCCTCTCCTCCATTACCATCACCTCAATTTATTATATAAATAAATGCAAAATTGTATCATTTCTTTTCATTCTATTATCCATATAAACTGTCGATATGAGTTTAGTTGCTTAAGACAGTGTGATCGTCGGTTACATTTGAGTAATTCAAATAGTTGTTAATCAATGTAGTTGTATGTGATCAGTTGATCAAGATAATATGTTTTATAAATGAAAATGCGAATCTTATCTGAATTGCGAATAATATGGGATGCTGGATCAATATGTGCAAATAAATGTAAAGTCTATGATTTGGTTTTTGGTGTGTTGCTTTTATTGCTCAAATTAGAATGCAGATAAACATTGAGAGAAGGCTTCCATTCCACTAGCAGTAGGAACTAGGATGGGTTGTGGGGCTAAAGTTAAACCAATGAGAGAGAGAGAGAGAGAGAGAGAGAGAGAGAGAGAGAGATTAGAATTGGATAGGCATTGGAGGATTGAAGTCTCAAAACAAAGGGGCAAAGGGCTAAGTCTCATCCCACAAGAAATTCCCATTTCTCTCTCTACCCCACCTAGCTCTTACCTGGCTTGATTTGATTCGTCCTTCCCCTACCTTGATGTTTTGTCTTATTGCCTAGGTTCAACTTTGGGTATCTCCATCTCCAAAAATACAAAACAAAATTATAAATTAATTGTTTAAAATTGTACATTGTATGTATAAATGTATGCATCTCCTAACATTATTTCCAACCAACATTGACATTTCTCCCTCCAAGTGGAGATCCACTCCAAGTGGCTACCTAGCCTTGTTTACTAGATCCACTCCCTCTACATTGTTCATGCACAATCATCCCTATTATTCTTCTCATGTCATATTAACTTTATTAAAACCGAAAATGTCATAAATCAACATGAGAACAAACCAAAAAAGTTCGTATTTATTCCTTGTAACTAATCGTGCCCTCAGGATTTGGGTTTGATTTGGAATGTGGATCACAGACAACCTAATCAGACGGTGTTGAACTTGCTCTCCAGTATTCAGTGGGTCCAACCAGTTGGGGGTGTTTAATGAATGGGACTTGACTGCTGAAAAATCAGCAGATGACCAATCACAACTGAACACGTGTCTAAGTTGTATTAAACTTGGATATGGGTTGCTGCTAATCCTTTCAGCAGCCAAGTTCTATCCGTGTTTAATTTTCACCAATGGAAGAGTAATACAATGGGTTAGGAGGTGATGTGAGGTGAGGATTTCATGTCAAGCGAATCGTGATATTATATTATGTATTTTAAGGGTTTAATGTACGGAGGAGTCCACGGTCTTCTGGGGGTCCCGCATGCAACTTGCCAAAACCGGAGCGCTGAAGACGGTGGGTCGGCTTTTTTTGGACTGCGCCTATGTGGACTTGTGGTTTTCTGATTGTTAACGTGCGTCCTGCTTTCTCCATATTGTGTCCTCATTTTTAATTCGGATAATAAGGAGGATTTACGTGTAATTAACTCCTTTTTTCTTTAATTCTATTTCCCAGAAAACAACCGGACGTACGGTATCCTTGTATGCTGTCTACGGATATCCTGTCTTTTCGTTATGTTATTGCCACTCCTTCAATTTAGTTAAAATGATTTCTGAAATTAACATAACTTATTACTTGGGTCATTGAGATTTGAAATCAATAGTAGTGATTTCTGAATTTGCCCACCGTCATGGTATAAAATATCGATGATATCGGAAATATCGGCAATCCAAAAACATGAAAATTTCGATAGAAATATCGGGATATTATCGATATCGATAAAAATTGAATAAAAACCACGAAAATTGTAAAAAAAATTGGAAATTTTTATTGAAACTTTGGAGAATGTTTATTTAGTCAATTATTTATTAGTTTATAAAAAAAATTAGAAGGAAATGCATTACATGATAGATTTAACTTATTTAAGTTGATTATACAGCGAGCTGGCAAATACTGTGAGTGTAGAAAATATGTAGTAATTAATGAAAAAAAGATTAAACACACCATTCATTTATATATAATGATTTACTACAATATTTTACACTTTATACATTGCATGGTAAGATACATAAGTGATTTAGTACCACATAAAGTTCTTATGAGGTTCAAAATTTTCACTATCTTCATCATCTCTATGTGTAGAGTAATTTATTGTGAAGAGTATTCATCAAATGATAAATCCCCAAAATAGTTTTGCATGTAAATGTTAACATACCACTCATAAAAATATAAATATTTTAGCATATTATCACTAAAACATAAGTGATATATGGTGGTTACAGTGTTGGAGGAGTAAAATGGGAGGGGTTCAAATCCCCTTTGTGTTTTTTTTCCTCCCTTTTCCCCCTTTTTTCTTTTTTTTTTTCCTTCCTTTACATCGATATTTTAGCGATATTACACCAATCTTTTTTTTTTTCTTTTTTTTCCTTCCTTTACATCGATATTTTCGATAGTTTAGCGATATTACACCGATATTTTGACAAAATATTGCTGAAGTGTGAGCGAAATTATCGACATCGATATTTTCCGATATTATTGTCGATATTTGTACGATATGTACATGGATATATTCCGAAATATTTTTAAGCAAGGACCAAAATAACCAAAATATCCTCAATTTAATAAACAATTGGCCAAAATGATTTGACAAAATTAAAGCTATTTTTGTCATTTTATCCTTATTTAATGGAGATTTTTCCTAGAAAGACTAAGACGATTGATGGTGGACAAATACATGCACTAGTTCTATTAATTTTTAGTCTCAATGACTAAATTGAGGAGTTATGTCAATCTCATGAACAATTTTGGTCAAAAAGCCTCAATTATTTGATGTGTTTGAGGGGCACCTCTCCAATAAACTTGTTTGAGTTTTGATTGTACAACAAATACATTTCTCTGTACAATGTTATTTCTTTTCGTACTTGTTTGGTGTTGATTGCAAACTGCGTATCTAAGGGGTCACTTGTTGATATTCACTTAGCACGAAAAATGCTGAATCCCACTAATTATTAATGGTTAACAGGTGACTAATTTGCTAAGCGATTAGGTCACCGCTCATTAGATTGCCACATTAGTGTGTTTGTACGTCATTTCCTATCAAATCCAAACATTAAACATATGCAGCATATATATCCAAAGCCGACACAAAAAAGTTAAAAGCGTGCGTCGCATGTATTCACTTTTCTGTGGCATTTTAGATCTTTCGGGGCCTCAGGCTAATTAGATCATTGAGGCCATAGATATTTATATTATCTTATCGGAATAATCACTTGCTTGCTCCCACCAAAGCTCTCTGCTTACTCGTCTTACTCTTTCTTGTTATCTTTAATCATCATCACAAAGTATTCCCTAATTGGTTTTGAAGTTTCTAGCTCTCTCAATGGTCCCTCCCTAATCACCATTTGCATATAAAATTACATGGTTTATCTCTTAGGCGGTAGCAGCCTTGATCACCATGCCTATCCTTTTCACATTTAGAACATTTTATTAATATTTATGCTCCTTAATTAATCCAATTAAGACATTGTTCAGGTGCTTTGCTTTTCTCACCTTTTTATTAATAAAGTAATTATAGCTGAGGTAAAGAATATACACTTTTCCGTCGACCATGTGTCACACCCTTACCGTACATTAGCCAGACTAATATTTGATTAATCCGAAATAACAAATATATAGTGGAGGTAGTGACGAGGAACCTCAGTTCACATGTCATGATATCCCAATCTAGTTAGTTAGTGCTTAAGTGACATTGATATCCAAAGTTAAATGAAAGTATGTATTTATCTTTTTCTCATATAATTATAAATCGAATAAGTATGAGTAACTTTCTGAGAAGTTCTTGTGTTGCATCTCTCTTCTTTTGCCAACAAGGATTTTCGCTAGACCAAGGTTAATGTTTGAGTCCAGCTGCTGATGACAATCCTTCTTGATTAGCGATCTGTAAAAATCAACAAAGAAGCTAAAACTCTATACGTAAGTCATACAAAAAGACTTGCAATATTTATGTCATAACCTTGAGATGGGATAGCCTGCTCTTTCCAAAACTTTTGGTAACCTAAATATAAAATGAACAAAAGTTTTTGTGATATGTATATTGATGTTTATATATTTGTCGGCAGTTTCTGACCCATTATTAGGGCATTTTTCAGTTGGTGGTGGTGACTGAAGATCACTACGCCACCTCATACTCTGTCAACACATTTGCAACAAGTTCCACGTCAAATTAACTTTACAAAGATAGAAAATTAAATTTTACACGTTCCTGGTGACGAAAAAAATATATGGGAATCTTTGATATGGATGCTTGAAGATAAAAAGATTGAAGGGATATATATAAGTACAAATTAGTTGATTAAATGGCCAATAATTGGAAACCAACATACAATATGTGACAAAGATAAGCTTAATTATATATATAACACCCACAAGCTTGACTTTAATTTTAATTTTTACGAACTTTATGTTTTCAATTGTGATCATGTCATATTGTGCGGCCTAAAAATAGAAAAGGGAAAGAAAAAAGTCACTACGTCGAGGAATTTGGTGATGTTCGTTTTGATAGGTTGGGAGAGGATAAAAGGATTTGTGTCATCAAGTTTTCTTTAGGCCATGGAAAAAGATTCATGTCATCCATTAGCTTAGTAGACAAATAGCACATTTGGGGTAAAAAATATAGGGCCTTCCCCACACGTCGCCTTATTAAGTGACCTCTTAGGATTTCAGTGTACAAATGAAATTATTAACGAATCAGATTATATACTACGAAACAAGACATGTTACAATAATTATGTAGATTAAGTCTGTAGAATGTTGGATCTCTAACTTCATCGGCCAAGTGCAACCGTTAATCGGCTCAAAAAATCTCGTGGCCGACGTTCTTCATCGCGAAGGCAAGTATATTTTGGATTTTCCGTACTTAACGCAAAAAATAAACGCTTGTTGATAAGAGGACAGGGACATCATGCACGTCGATGCTAATGAAAGCACTAGGGTTTAATGAAAGAGTGGCATGGCATCCAATTCAAGCAACTCTATCTTTAATTGTGATCATAATCCAAGACTCTCTGAAGATAATGCATAATTAATCAAGGTGAAAATTGAGATTAGGGTTTCAGGGTTGCTGACTGTGCACGGGATATATAAGATACATTATTAAACAGGGTTTGCCAGTTGGCACTTGCCACTTGCCGCATACTTGGTGAAGGTGGGACCACTGGTCCCAAAAAACAGGTGTACAAAACCTCTATTTTATGTTTGCAATTTGCACTAGTTGTGTGGGAAAATAACAGTGTTATCATGAACAATAGGACTTGGCTGCTGAACATTTCAGCATGAGGTTTTGCTTACACTTAATTTTGGGTGGACACGTGATTGGACATGTGATTTTGATTAAAAAATCAAAACTTGAACACGTATTCACCTGAAAATTGAGTGTAAGCAGGACCTCCTGTTAAAATGTTCAGCAGCGAAGTAACGTCCTATCATGAAAGTGAATATTTTCTCAAAACAAACACATAATTTATGGGAACAACATGGGAAATTTGGTTTTAAATATTATTTTTGGCCACGTCAACAACACGCATTATTTGGTTTGCCAATTGTTTGTTTCTTATCCTCCAACTTGTTCTCTACTCCCTGTTCACACGCAATCACCACTCCACCAACAAATACAAGATATAATTTAACGGAGTGAAATCATAAGATCCTTGACCGTTGCCTGATATTTCACCGACGTCGACGTGGACAATGACCCACCTTTTCAGGTTAAAACCAGGTGATGCTTATTATTGCTTAAACTGTTGAATTAAGTTGGGTAATTTAAGGGTAATGTTTCATAAAATAACATGCGTGATAATTAGTCGGCTGTAATTCTGTAAACCCTAGCATTTGCATGGAAAAGTTCAACATTCGAAGTGGATTTGAAAATTCAACTTCTCCGGTTGAGGGTTAATAAGAGAGAGAGATTTAATAGCATAACTATCTATATTAGTGATAAATTAAACAAAGCAACACATCAGTCCAACCTGATAAAAATTGAACACGGTTAGTAACTCTTACGGCTAGTTTGGGTATAATTACCTTGTTTTTTTTTAAAGATTTATGTTGTGTTGTGAGAATAAATAGTTGTGAGAAAAAAGAAAAAAAAACAAGTACGTATTTGGTAAACTATAGTGCTAAAGTGATTTTAGCAAAAAAGATGCGGTGGGATTGTCAATATGAATGTTTTATTAATCTGCCTCCAATGAAAAGCTTTTTTGAGAAACATGTGTAAAACTGCTTCTGCTTTATGATGTTTTGAAAAGAAAAAAACAATTATATTCACTTACCAAACACAATTAAAGCCTCAATTTTTTTGGTGATTTTAGCAAAAAAAGATGGGGTGGGATTGTCAATATGAATGTTCTATTAACCTGCCTCCAATGAAAAGTTTTTTGGAGAAACATGTGTAAAACTGCTTCTTCTTTCTGCTGTTTTGAATCCATGATTTTGAAAAGATAAAAAACAATTATATTCACTTACCAAACACAATTAAAGCCTCAATTTGTTTAAGAAGCTGCTTTTAAAAAAAATTATGCAACCCCAAATCAGCCCTTAGTGTCATAACAAAAAATCTTCGAGCTACTCTTATCTTTTGTGTAGCCGCTCTTAATTACTTAAGCCATAAATTTTTTAATCAATCTTCTGATAAATCTTTTTACATGTTCAAAATTTAACTTTTTAGGAACTAAGAGTTAATTGACAAAACAACTAATATCTTGAATCAAGGCTGAAGTCCACCGAAAACCCTAGTGAGAAAATTTGAACTTGGTCAAAGAAAACTTTTGAATTATTTTAATGTTCTAGAGCGTGGAAGATTCTATATTACTATTGAAGTAAACTAAACCCCAACGACAAGTAGGCAGCAGCAACATTGTTTCTATTGAGCTTTGCTCGAGCCACTAGGCTCTAAAGTAGTAGTAGGGTCTGTGACTATACGCTGCTTTTGTTGACGAAAACAAAAGCAATACCGCTATTGGGTCATTGGGGCTGGTCCCACTCTGTCCTAGTCCCTGTGTGCCACATAACTCTTCCCATTGGTTGAGACTTTGATTCACACAAAGTCTTCCTTAATCTATATAGTGGGTGAGAAGATAAAGAAACATTATTAGGGTTAGGGCTTCCCTCTCCTATGTATTCACATTTAACACTAGCTAGCAACAAAAGAAAAACTCAAGCTGCCCAAATTTTAGGGTTTATAAAGATTCGTATGTTGGATCATGTGATTATGCAGTCGTGCACATAGAAATAAGTTTTACTTACTTATTAATGGTATTTGTAAAACAGTATACAATATGATGAACATAAGTTTTTCTTCATTATATAAATGTAAGCATGTATGATTAATTTAGAATTTTACTAGCATAACATGCCTGGTGTACGAATGGAAGTTTCCCTCCCTAGTGACGTTACAAGAATTACAAATGGGTCAGTCAGTAGTGTCTAAAACACTGTAGAAAGCTCATCTAATTCAGAATATTATGCCTTCTAGATGGATCGTCGACCTGAAGTGTTTGACTCGCAAATTGCATCAATGTGGTCTTCTCTGATTGATCAACTGAGTTTGGACGATGTATAAGCTTTTAGATTTTTTTCTCCATGCTTTACTGTCCACTCTCAAATTCTCAATCATTGTTTGTATTTTTCCTTTCAGATTCTCCTTTGAGTGGGAATAGTGTTACTTGTTTGCTTCCTCTTATATGGTTTACTTTGATGTGATTGATTCATGTTCCACATCCAAGCCTGAAAAAGTGAAAATCACTATTAATTTGGGCACAATCGTCATATATTTCGCTCATCACATTCACACACAATGAGCAAAACAAGATAATGAGCTAGGATAAATCTCCGATTATATGTAAGAATAATGAAACTTTGGTATTCTTACCGTTCTTAATCACCAACTAATTATACTGAATCACGTGCATGAACTCCTTATAATGCTAATGCCAATGCTATGCTTCAAACACCAAACCCTAGTGGGTCCATGAATATTGCATCGTATACACACACATAAATATATATATATATATATGCATATATAATATATGAGGTTGTTTATGTTGCCGACATGGCACGCATAAAATTTGAACGCCACATAGTCAAATTAGACTTTTCCTGTTGTGGGTGTCCACCATCACCAAAATAATACGACCCAATTAGCAACAGATTAATATCAGCAAATAGTTTAGCCTCAATCTTCAAATATTGAGATTGATTGCGACTGTGTTTTGTTTTCTAATGTTGCAGATAAGTATTTACCTTTCTCCCTCCATTCCACGTCATCCCCCATGCCACTACCTTCCAAGTTATTTATATTCACAATATTTTTCTTGTCTGATTAAATATTTTGTTTTATTAATTGTTTTTATATTACACACACTTGCCGGAATTATGTGGGTGAGATGACTGAGATCATGCAGTGATAAATTAATTAAGAAAAATAATCAGCTGAGGGCGTTGTGGGTGAGTTGGCAATACCACATTAGTACATTACACAACACGAGGTCAACCAGGTCAACAGGGTTCTAAATTAGTTTGGACTAATCCGCACTTAGAGGAAGACTAATCACGGTTTGAATTGGAAGTTCCGCTATGTGCTGGTAATTGATAATTATATATACGAAAATATTCTTAATTTATATGTAATTAGGAGAAGTCAACAAGTTTAATGGTTTTGATTAATCTGAAAACCGGAGAAAGGGAGGGTTATGCCGTTATGGGTTGTCTCAAGGGTTAACCAGTTGGGTGGTGACTGGTTTAGGTTTCAACTTTCATCATAAAGAGTGGTGACTGGTTTAGGTTTCAACTTTCATCATAAAGAGTGGTGACTAGGTTTCAACTTTTTCATCATAAAGGCAAAATACCATACCTTATGATGGTTTACAGAGTTTTTGGGCATTATACACTCAAAAGTCAGTTTTATTTGGTCAATGTCTGCTTATAGGATCTTAACCATTAAGAGCTTATTTTGAACTGTTTTTTAAATGATTAAAAACGTTTTGGGTTCCGACTTCCGAGAACATTTAAAGTGTTTTTTCAAGATTTACTTGTCATTTTATTAAGGATTGGTCCAAAAATATTTCCACCAAAAATGATTTTAGCTATTCTAAAAATACTTCTAAACAAGTGCTTAATTAGTATTAAAATCTAATTTCACCACGCAACTTAATTAGACTCCACGAAAACGATCTTGCAGGCGAGTGAGATATATATGCATCAAATTAAGGGTTCGCCATGAAAGCATCAAAAGGTTAACATCCATTACAACATGCCTAAGTGGTATTAGTTATACATGCATAGTTTCATAATTAAGGTTTTACTTTGATTTTTAAATCAACACAGATTTAAAATCTAATTAGTTAATAATCCATATAGTCAGAAGTCCAATTTTTTTCCCAAGACTCTGTCTGATCAAGAGTAGCGGTTGGACGTGGAAATTTCACTCAAAAATACGAAAAAAAAGCACCAACAAACAAATATAATAGATATTTGTGAAGCCTTTAGTTTAATCTATACGTATCAAAGTCTTTGCACATTTGTTGTTAAAAGAAATGTCAACTAGGGAAGAAGCGTTTTCTGAATGTGTCATTTGCTGGTGTCTAAAGTCAAAATCTTCAAATGCTGCTCGATCGTTGTTGGGACTTTGTAAACCATACATTTTGTTAGGTTAAATACTGGCACACTCTTTCAACCAAACCTGGCCCAGTTGGAGCATTTGCAAAGTCCTCATCTTGACAAAGTCCAAAAGCTGCAACTTGCATGCAAAACGTTAATTAAGATATGTGAACTGCACAATACCCAGTTGCTTGGTAGAGAAATTAGGGTTTGTGGACCAAAAGAGATGAAGGCATTATGGTTTTCCATGTTAATCCGTGTGCCTAACTGGAACCGGAAAAAAATACATTGGTTCTTTACATATAAAGAGTCTTTTTTTTTTTCCCAGACAAATAACTGTTTAATTAAATGTATGCCGCATACAAGAACTTTTAAAATTAAGATTATAACGAGTTACATGTAAAGAGTCAAATAATGATTTTAGGAGTAAGCTGGTACCGATTTTGCTTAACCATCACAACAATCCATCTAGATTAACCCTAACTAAAGTCATTAAATCTAATATAGTATGTTTATGATTCCAATTAGAGATTTGGCAATTGCAACAATGGATCTGGATTTTATCCCTCTCATTAATTTTCTCCTCCTATTCTATTTGAACGCTCAAGATTAAACCATATCGTCATCTTATTTTACTTTCTTTGTAAAAAAAGAAATTAAGAAGAAGAAGAAACTGAGAGAGGATGAAAGAGGAAAGCGAGAAAGAGAGGAAAGAGAATCCAACTTCTTTGAAGATGTACGTGACTATGCATCAGTCCAAGAAACAAAGACCCACGTCCAGAGTCTCTGCTGAAAGAGCGTACAAGTGGGCTGCATGCCCATGACGTGGATGTCTGTTGCCTAAACATAGTTAATTATCTGCATGCATTACGTTTAAACAAATTGTTTAACACTTAATCCCATCTCATTCAAACTTCAAAGTCACAATAATCCATCAGGAGCTTATTAAAGTAACTTTAAAGGGTGTGCTATCCACACACTCCATTTTACTTCTCACACATCCTTAATAATTTATGTCCGTTGATCTTCTTCAATTCATCCAATCCAACGGCCAAAAATTAAAATCGTGTGTAAAAAGTAAAATAGGGTGTGTGGATATCATACCCCAACTTTAATTATTTGACAATTTGTCACAACAAGTCATGTTTGTGAAAGCATGAGAGATTCCCTTGCTCGAATGAGCTGTAGAGGTGAGGATCATCCGATCATGTGGTGTTTATAATATTAATACGGTCCTTGTTTCACAGCGGCCGGGTTTCACTGGTTCAAAACGTGATTATGATTTGCTTAATTTTGTACTAATTAATTATGACTTTTGCAAAATTGTCAAAGTGGCAGCTAATGTTGCACTTTGGGAAGTGAACTCACGTTCAGAATTCCATTTACTATGCACATTGCTTTGCATGTAAATTTATTAGGAATACCAACTTTTAAAATTAAATTTTGTAAACTATGCAACGTGATTGTTAATGATTTTATTACTTTAAATGTTAATTAATATGCTTATTTTTTTGTTGGTGGTACTGACACATTATTTAGTTTACATATTTAGTGTAAAAAATTAGTCTGTTTAACATTACTCATATTAACGAAAACCTGTGACTTTTTATATTATAAAATTTTGTAAAGACAAAAGATGATTACCCTTCATTATATACGGGTTGACATCTACCTGCCATGCATTTTGTTGGCTTGTAGTTTCCTTTCTTCTTTTTTTTTCAATTTCTAGTTATTATTTTTTGATATTTTCTACCAAACAGAGGTGAAAATTCTATCACGTTAAGTAACAATTAATTATATGAACAAAGAAAAAGAGAATCATTTCTTTCTTTCCTTATCCTAATAAATAAAGAAAAAAAGCTAATATCTTTCTTTTTTTGTTTGAAAAAAGGAGATAAATGCTAATAGCCCAAACAATGGGATATCCCAGGTCGATACTTACGAACAAAATTAACTGAACAAGATTATCAAAGTAAAAAATAGCCTAAATCTAAATCCAAACTATATGCCGCTAAATTATCCGTTACAAAATTCTTTTCTCTGTAGACATACCGAATTTTGCATTGCCAAGATCTTGAAATCAACTTTCAACAGGCCGAAACAAGAGACCCAAATGATGATTATTGCTAGCAGCTTGCAACAACCAATGAATTGTGAGTAAAGTCTAATTCCACCAGTAATTTATCAATCCGTAATCTCTATGCCAATTGTAAGCCTAGATAAAATCGTCATAGCTCATTAGTGAGAATCTTACTTACGCCCAAATTGATGCAAAAACCTAGAAATCAATTTACCATCAAAATCTCTTGAAACATCACCTGTTCCACTCCAAATGAATTATTAGTTCTCTTCTTGTAACCACATTACATCAAGCCTGAACCAATATGAAGGGGAGCTTTCCCAATGGAGCAGAATCAATTATATGCGGTTTATCAATCTTTAATTTTTGAATTGATGGTGCTCGGGGCAAAATTCTTATTCAACCCGTCAAGTTGATCACGAATAATAACTAGTAATTTCTCTGTCAAGCTAATCTCTTAATTTCTCATGATTAGGCACATAAGAGAACTTTTCCAGTCATTGATTGGAACAACGGTTTAACAATAGTAGATGCCGCTTCTTCAATTTTCTTTTGATTTATTCAATCCAAATATTAAAAAAAAAAAAAAAAAACACAGGAGCATATTGCAAGAAAAAGAACATTGAATGCAAGAAATCACACATCCTTGCGTAACGCAGTTCCGCAAATTGTAGAAAATCGTACTCTTAAAAATAGGAAGAGCAAATAACTTTAGGGTTTCTCTCAATTCTGCTTCATAACGAACAAGCAACCCAGAAACTTAAATTAGCATATTATCTATCAAAATCCTCTACAATAAAAGTACACATTTCTGCAGGGAAACACTAATCTGACTAAAAATCGGTTACATATAATTTGGGGAAAGAATTGGAAGAGACACCAGTTTCGACTATAAATATAAACACGTAAATTTCGGTATAACGGCTCCGGACTTACGCACTTCTTTTGGCAATCAAAATTTCCGATAGGTTGTACAGCAGACCAGCTTCGGGAGGACCTCGTGCCTGAAAAAATTGTTCCAACATATGCAATAACCAAACCATGAAGCCAACTTGTGAAGCGGTTGGGGCGCTGTCCAAATCAGAATTGAAATTTTTGTAATTTTGTACAAACAGAATCACGTTCCCCATCGTATGTCCTCTTAGTGAGTGAAATGTTAACACTGCTACATTCCTCTTAGAGAAAACTCTGCGTCGCCGTTATTGGGGAGTAAATGGTGTTAATGACTTGGCATGTTGGCTCTCCATCTCAAGAAGCATCAGGGACTTCTGTCTTTGATACCTGTTTCTCTTAGCGGAAAGTGCTTGAGGAAGGGGAAAAAAATGAAAAAACCCGTCAGAAGAAACTGAAAAACTGAATACATAATATGCTAGCGGATTAGACAAGACAACGATGCCTAGAAATGGAAGTGCGAAATATGTTCTGGTGCTTTTGCCTATTGTATCAGTTTTACAATTCATGTTTGTAGAAGATTGCAACAAACACAACACCAGTACGTGAATTGCAATTAAGTTGCTACTGTTGTGAAATAGAAACAAAGATGAACATGAAATATCAACCCCAAAAAAAGATATAATCAACAACAAAATATAAGATATATTGACAAATCTGAACTTCTTTCATACTTACACGTTAAGTCTTGCGGTAGGCCAAAGTCGTAATCATTCCTACGCCTTCGGATGCAGAATATGTACAATGCCAACATGACCAGACAAAAAACAAGAACACAGGATACGGCTATCGCAATTTTACCCTTCTTAGATAAGCCTCCATTTTCCCAAAACAGAGGACAATCGGGCAAAGATGGTACACCGCACAAACCTTTGTTACCATAAAGACTGTCGAAGAAACATAGTTGCTTATTAGTTAAGTATACAACGAAAGGCTCTTATCACAACCAACAACAATAATGTTAATAGGTCATTGAATACTGATGTTAACACCTAGACAATTGTTTTATCCTTACAAACAATCGTACAAGCCTATATTAGAAATGTGCAGCTTCATCAAAATGTAAAATATAATTAATAAAAGTGAGAATATCGAACTATAATGTGACATACTCAATTGCTCCACCATGCACACCAATAGAATAGAGCTCCTCTGGAACTTGGCCTTCCAATAAGTTATTGTTCAGTAACCTGATAACAGAGAATGCGTATTCAAAAGAAAGCAATAAACACCTGGAAAGCACATTGGCAATCAAGACTAGAAGATGGGAGACCTTTACAAGCTAGCATAATGTTTATATATGGTTGCCAGTGTTAGGTTAAATAGAACTTAAACAGTTTGCATTTTGGCAAAACTCCCAAGGAAAGATCGAGACCTTTACGAGCTAGTATAAAGTTTACTCAACATGTGTTTAACAACTTAGTCTAAGTGTTGGTGACTTATCAGTAGAAGATATCTATTGATTACAAGACTTGAGAAAATTTGAAGCAGCAGTTTCCCAGACTTGAGGGATGTTGAAAAGTCTACCGCATGAAAAATCTATCTTCAGTTTTTGGCACAATAACACATTTGCTTTAAGCCCTTCCTACTTAAAACCCGCAACCTTATTATTCAGTGATCACAGGAGAATATTTTCATAGTAAGGTTCCACACACAAAATGAAAACTCACATAATTGGAATTCATAATTAAATTGTCCACGACAGAGTTCCATAACCAAATAATGGAAACAAATGTATAAGCAGAACACTTACACAAGGTGGAGATTTAAAGTCGCTAAACTCTGCGGTATAGGCCCAGTAAATTGATTGTTCGACAAATCCCTACAAATACAAATGTAATAACAATAAATAATCACACAGAATCAAGTAACAAACCGAAAAAGTAAAAAACAAAATATCAGACTCTGTCCACATATGAAATCAACAACCATGCTATCACTTTGCATACTTAACTATAACTGGTCTCGATGGGCAACTTGGATAATTTTCCAGAAAAGAAATCAAGAGGTGAGATCATAAGAAAAAAAAAAAAAAAAAACTGGAGCTGATATGACAACGAAAACGAACATCATAACTTTAACTGCTAAGTCTGTTATTTAGATAATGTCATTTAGATGAAGAAAAAGAAAAATGGCAAGAGAAAACTTCTCAAACTTCAGGGCAAGATTTCAAAGTCCAAACTATATGACAACCTGGTTTAACACATGAATTGTACAGTGAACAATTTTAAGCTGATTTGAAGTCAACTGCTGACATTAACAGTGAGATACACTTGTAGTTAACAAATATGAAGTCGATTTAAAGAAAAATCATGCATACTAACAATGAGACAGTTCCGAGTCACACAAGAGCATTAAAAAATCAATTGAGATAAGATTATACTCAACAGAATCAAGATGGATGGTCAACCAAGTGATGTTCCCGTACAGAACATTTTTCAGTTACACAAGAACATTCAAACAGAAACAATCAATCGCACAACAAAGATCAAAAGTATTCTACTGACATTGTAGGAAAATGAGTGGGACTTACAGCCTACGTAGAGTTTTTTGGCCTAGCCCAGATGGTAATACGCCCTCCAAAGAATTGGAGCTTAAGTTCCTGCAGTTTTTTTTTCGATTGAGAAAATCGTATAAACTTCTACTCTAAACAAGTTGAATCACCAAGAATTAGTCTTTGCAGGTGATACTTACAGGCTTACCAAGTTCGACAAGAGACTAATCTGGTCACTGATAAACCCTTTCAATCCTTGACTTCCAAGATCGCTGAAATACACGATACCATTAATTGAATGGATAATGCAGGTAGATTTACAACTTCACACATCTATTTTAATCAACTTCAACGCTTTTGATTAAGAAAATAAAACTCTTACATTCCAGATATGACTAGGGCAGTTCCATTCTTATTTTGCTGGCACGAAACTCCCTCCCAAGCAACCCAATTGGACGGAGCACATGGATCACCATTCCACCCCATCCTACCGGGAACTCGAAGCGATTCCTTCAATGCTCTCATAGCAACCACTACAAACAATAGAATCATGAGCTCCCAAGTTAGTTATATCAATCACAATTCAACTATCATCACCCTCAATCAAACATTTAACTTAATTGTCATTAACGAATACCTTGTTCTGGAACAGTAGCAACATCAGCAGGAACCAGAGCGTAGTTTTCGAGCCCGCTGATCAACACCGCGCCGACAACATTCTGAAGCTTCACACTCAGAGCATTACTGCTTAAGTTCTTCACTGTGTAATTCCATGAATATGCTGCGAAGCTCCCCACCTCCTTGAATATGTCAATTCGCTTAACATTCTTGCCATCGATGAGAATGTCGAACACTCTCTGCCCCGCCCTCGTCACGCTCGAATCGATCTCCGCGAAATGGAACCACAACAAGTAATCGAGCTTCGCGTCCACCTGCAATTCGTACTCCAGGGCTTTGCCGCCGACGACCGCCGCCGATTGGTACAATTTCATCGGAAAATAGTTAGGGCCCTGGTCAGTGTTGGTAATGGTGTTTCTGGTGGTGATGGATCGGACGGTGGATTCGTCGCTGGTGGATCGGAAATCCTTGTCGCTTTGCCATGAGCGGCCGAAGAGGTCGGTGTCGTTGCTGAAGCCTGGGCCAAACTGATCAGAGCCGCAGGTGAACCGGCCGTAGTTGACGAGAATGTAGTCTTTGCCGAGGGTAACGGCGTCGTAGGAGTCCGGGTCAACCCGGATGAGCTGGAGCGATCCGATGACGGGAGGGTCGGTGGCAATGCTATAGAAGCAGACATCGGCGTCGGAGTCGGAGACGAAGGCGAAGAGATCCGAGTAGGCGCCGGTGCGGGCGAGGTCCTCGGGCCATGGGGAGCGCCAGGAAAACACCACAGTGCCTTCGACGGAGATGTCGAAGGAGGGGGAGTGTGACTTGCCGTCGTAGTTGTCGTAGACGGTGAAGGTGCGGATGTAGTAGCGGCCGGAGGGCAAATTGGGGATTATATAGCAGTTCTTTTTGCCGGAAGATAAAGGGAAGTAGCGGAGGGTCTGCTCCTGGGGGTGGCGGAATTGGAGTGGCTCGGAGACGATGGCGGATGCGCCGCCTGTGAAGAAGCGATCGGCGAGCCAGGTGGTGTTGAATGGATCGGTTTGGTCGGTGGTGCTGCCGGAGTCTATGTGGTAGGCGACTCCACCTGCGACATATGAAAAAAAAAAAAAAAAAAAAGTAGAGTCAGTGACAGTTAGAGAGTTAGTTAATGCGGTTAATGTGTGGATCGTGGAGATTATTACCGTAGGGATAAGGCGGTGGAGAAGAGGAGGAGGAGAAGGAGGAGAAGACAGAGAGTGAGAGGAGGAGGAAGACGACGGCGGTCATGTTTTTGTTTTCGGAAGGAGCGGGGAAGGAGTGCTAGGGCACGATGCCGGATTGAGGGGAGAAATTTGGAGGGTAAAAAAGAGAAAAGGCGGAGAATAAGGGCGGCGAGATTTGCGGGGAGGGAAAGTAAGGTGGTGGTCAGATTTGGACTTGAGGGGTGGAGTTAGTAGTCGAGTGAGGGAGTGGGTGGGTTGGTAAATAACGGAATTAATACAAAAATTATATAAAATTAGAATGATTAGGGGAGTTAAGTCCGGAAGTAGGAACACAGTCACGTAGTGCAGATGGAAATTTGACAAATTCATGCAAATTAGCAGTTATATTAGGTCCTGACGTCACGTATGAATGAATGTGATTGATATTATAATTAACAAGATACGGATGTTTTGGTGAAACAGAATTCAAAATATTAGTTAGGGACATAGTGGGTGTCCATAAATTGGGAAGCAGTTGGTCAATTTTAGTTATCTTCATTTCAATTTTAAAAAGGGTCGTCACATTTTCTCTTAACTTTGAATTTCAATTAAATATGCATTTTGGTAAGTCCATCGACTAATTAACTTCATAACTCGTTTGAAATTAAAATGATTTTGGATGACAGAATGAAATGAAAAGGTAATTTATTGGACGTAAAAAAAATCGCAAACTATTAATGTTACATTTATTGCCCATTTAAAATTTTTAACTACTAAACGATACATTTATTTTCATTGCATCTACACTCATATTTATTTGTAAAATTTGAAATGAATAAAAACATAAGTGAGAAGAATAAATATATGTTAAAAAAAAAAAAAAAAAAAAGAGATGGGTCCCAAACCAAAAACTGATTCTTGGCTTTGTTGCTTACGTCTGCATTGTCCGTACGAGACGGTGCGTTTATTGGGCTGGCAATTATGAACAAATGAACGAAATTGGTAAAAGTATTATGAATAGTTTATGTATTTACTACAATAGATTGATTAAATGAACTTGATTTTAATTAATTTTTTTACAGAGATGATTTTTATAGAATGATTCATAATATGAACGGTTATAATCATAAGCATAAAATTTTGTGATTTAAACACGAAACTTTTGAGTAGGAGTTCGTACTTATTTTTTAGTAACCAAGGCATTGCTTGGCAACCAACACTACGCAACGCAATAAGCCACCATCCCTTTGCTAATAAATGAGAAAGGCTTTGTTTGGCTGATGGCAAAGTACTTCGTTCCTTTTTTTTTTTTTGAAATAGAACCAAGGCCGAAGCCAAAACAGCAGGAGAGCCAACGAATGGCGAACACCAAACTGGGAAGGAATCATATGTAAAATTGTAAACCGTAAGAACGGAGATACCATCACTCGTTGATGCATTGACAAATTTTCAAATTTTTACTGACTCTCGTCAATCTCATACTTTTTAAATCAACTTAAACACGGCACAAGTACATTGTCACTATAGGGCCTCATGCTAACAGTACTAGTAATATGAATGCAAAGTTCCAACGTTGAAATTGAATTTTTTTTCCAATATAATTATTGCTTTTAAAAGGCATGAATAAATTTGGATAATAAATGTGATATATATATTCAGCTACTTGAAGTAAAGGAATATATGCCATGCCATGACCCCATTAGTTGTATTATTAGGACCCAGCTTCTTTGCCCTTCCAGTTCTCATATACTTTCATCCCCTCCTATTTTGTACTGTCACGGTTAAGCTACGTCAACATTTTATATTGATTTTTTTTATAGAGATAATAAGACAAAAAGCAATAGTGATATAAAATGTTGACGTGGCTTAACCGTGACCGCACAAATATAAGGGGATAAGAGTGTATGGGAACGGGAAGGGCAGAGAAACCAGGTTTGTATTATTAATTTATTAAGTATACTGGTCAGTTTAATTATTTCATTAATGGAAAATGATCCTCGTCAGATCCTTTTTTTTAGGATCTTAAGAATTATGTGACCGTGATTGTTCATTATACATCGTGTAATCAGTTTTGGTTAGATACAATATATATTTAATTTAAAATTTTAAAATAATTTCTAACTGTACGATATATGATGAACGGTTACGATCACAAAATTCTTAGGATCCTTAGAAAAAGAATCCGACAAAAATCATTTTCCTTCATTAATAAGGCAGCTCAAAATCAAAATTAAATAAAATAAGGCAAACCTTGTTTGGTTCGGTTGTTGGGTTTGTAGGCTTGTGTTCAATTCTCTGCACCCGTGACTTGCTTACGTTTATCATTTGTTGTTTCATTTGTTTTAAACACACACCTACTTCTTGTTACCAAATAATTCTTTTCTACACACTATATAGAAATGTCATCCACTTGCTAATTTACTCTTTAGATTCTTTTATCACATTTGTCTTTTTATGCAGTGTTTAAAATATTGATATATGGGGAAATATCGATATGCAAATTTATGACGTGTTTACTAAATCGGATGAGAATTGAGAAAATAAAATTGGACTCATTTGAGCGATTTCAGTGTTAATTAACGTATTATTTTCATATAGAAATAGAGGTGAGGTCCACTCAAAGCAAGCACTCAAATTTCCAATTTTTTTTGTGGAATCAACTACGTGCAGAGAGAGGTAGTTTTAAAATCTTGAGAAAAATGCTCCAAGAGGAAGAAGATGGGGAAAAAAAGGAGGAAAAAGATTTCGCTGTTTTTCCGGTCGTTGGTTTTAACCTTTTAGGTGGGAGTGTGAATTTTAATGGTAATAACTAATAACAAATCCATAACATTATAAAAAAAAAAGCTTTTTAGTCAAAATGGTAATTGAAATTGATATAACTCCTCATTTTGATTTATGAGATTTGAAATTGACACGACTATTTCTAAGTTTATCCACCATCAATCATTTTGGTAATTCTGTAAAAAATTATGTTAAGTATGCACCAAAATGACAAAAAATACCCTCAATTAAATAAAAAAACTTGCCAAAATGATTTGACAAAAATTGAGGGCATTTTTTCCATTTTATCCTTATTTAATAGAGATTTTTTTTTTATAAAAATAACCAAAATGATTGATGATAGACAAACTTGGCTTTAAGTTTTTACCATGCATCTAATAAAATTGTGTATCAGTTTATAATACATAAAAGTGCTTATGAACAAAAATGTTTCACATAGGAAAAAAAAAATTGAAATGAACCTCAAGTTCTTAACATCTCATTTTTCGGATTGAAAGGAAACATTCATAGGTCACTTTAGCCATTGCAATTAGTTTTGTGTTAGATGCTCACATTTTAATATAATTCATTTGAACGACAACATCACTTAGACTGTATATTTTCATCGGCTCATAGGATGCTGCCAATGAAAGCACCACCACCACCACAAGATGGCCACGCCCCATTATTCCCACACACTTTCAATAAACAGTTCTTCTCGTTGAAGTTTGATACAGAATAAGTTTCACAATAAACCTTTATTTAAAATTTTTAAAAAATAGAGATCCGTTTTCTCAAAGGTCCCGAGGTCGCGTCTAGTTCTCAAAAACAACAGGTCGCGTCTTTCCAGCGTGGCGTTGCCTTTGCCTCTCCATAAGGAAAATTTGTAGTTGCGACGGAAACACGGATAGTACACTACGTGTTTTTATGAAAGTGGTGAAAAATTTTAATTTTTAAGTTATTAACATTTTAACACACATAACTCACAATTTATTTAAAAACAAGTGGTGTACCACTTCGTGTGACGGGATAACTGAAAAATTTCTCCTCCCTCAGTCCTTATTCCCCCTAGCTGCATATTTCACAATCCATTCCGTGGTCCCACAACACCAGTATTGAAATTACCCAAATGACCCCCAACTCAACACAACATTAACATCCCTTCTCCCTCCTCCAATCCGAAAGGTAAAGCACAGTCTACCCTTCCAATTTTGACTCTTTAATTCCGAAATTCCCACTCAAAACTCCCCGCACCAACGAGACCATGCCACAGGGCCATGGTCCTCTCCACCTCCTCCTCGCCGCCCTCTTCCTGGCTGCAACCGTACAATTTCCGGCGAATTCCGCCGCCGCCGAGCTCCCCGAGTTCCGAGAAGCACCTGCATTCCGCAACGGACGAGGATGCCCCCGAACCGCATGGTCCTCGTTGGACCAGAACTCCCACTACGACCCCTCCATCATCCACATCGCCATGACATTGGACACCACCTACCTCCGCGGCTCCGTTGCCGGCGTCTTCTCCGTCCTCCGTCACGCTACCTGCCCCGAAAACATAGTCTTCCACTTCATCGCCGCCTCCCACCGCAGTCGCCGCTCCTCCGACCTCCACCACGTCATCACCTCCACCTTCCCATACCTCACATTCCACCTCTACCACTTCGACTCCAACCTCGTCCGGGGCAAGATCTCATACTCCGTCCGCCGCGCCCTTGATCAGCCCCTGAACTACGCGCGCATCTACCTCGCGGATCTCCTCCCATCGGCCGTCCGCCGCATCATCTACTTCGACTCCGACCTCATCGTCGTCGACGACGTGGCGAGGCTGTGGCGGATCGACCTCGGGCGGCGCGTGCTGGGGGCGCCGGAGTACTGCCACGCCAATTTCACCAACTATTTCACCCCGAAATTCTGGTCGAACGCGGCATTCGCGGCGGAGTTCAAGGGGCGGAGCGCGTGCTACTTCAACACCGGGGTGATGGTGATCGATCTGTGGAAGTGGAGGGAGGGCAAGTACACGCAGAAGCTGGAGCACTGGATGCGGGTGCAGAAACGGTGTCGTATCTACGAGCTGGGTTCGCTGCCGCCGTTTCTGCTGGTGTTCGCGGGTGACGTGGAGGGGGTGGAGCACAGGTGGAACCAGCACGGCCTTGGCGGTGACAACGTGGAGGGGCTGTGCAGGGACCTCCATTCTGGCCCAGTGAGCCTGCTGCACTGGAGCGGGAAAGGGAAGCCGTGGCTGAGGCTGGACTCGAAGCAGCCGTGTCCGTTGGATAGCTTGTGGGCCCCGTATGATCTGTATCGTGACCATCGTCACTCGTCACTGTTCTCTGATATCTGAGGGTGCATCGCAATTCACGGAGGCGCTCTGTACCGGATCCGTATCACTGCCGTCATCTGGTCGGGAAGGGATGGAGGATCAACTGCGAGAGTTTTCCCTTTGTCTGGGTCCCTTAAGGCATCATATTTTACGGCGGTTAAAACGGAGATTTACCCGAAATGGTGGGTCGAAGACACGTGGTGAAGGCCAAGGAAAAAGGGACTTTGTGCATGGTAAAATGTCAAATATCTAGATGGTCTGTATTGCTACGTACGTAGGCGCACGTACATAGATCTCGTTTGGAAGTGATTTTTAGTTATTTTGAAGGTATCAGTTATTTTATATAGATCTCGTTTGGAAGTGATTTTTAGTCATTTTGAACGTATCAGTTATTTTAAAGGCATTTTTAGTAAGTGAAAACTAGGAAATTGCATATTTTTTGGTTTGTAGTGAAAAGTGTGGTAAGATAGTGGAAGTGTATCAAAGATGATTGCTACTCTTCACCTTTGGGACTAAAATCATTGAAAAGAAAAGTATCTTGCCATCCCACTATGTTTCTTTTCTGTAAATATGAAGCGTTGGTGGTTGATTTTTTAAGTATGCATCGACGTATAACATATTAAGATTCTTCGTCGGTTTCTGTTATATCTTTGGCCGCACATTCAATCATTTCATTATTTCAGTGCCTACCGTACACTACAGTTGGTAGATATTTTGAGGTTTGCTGTTTATGAATGTGTTTTGTATTATTCGTTTTTTTCAGAAAATTACAAATTGGTTTTCATTTTTTGATACCTTGTGAGGAGTATCTTATAAAGTTGACCGAACAAGGCTTGTGTAGGGAAGGCATATGTGCAAGAAATGTTTGAAGTTTTAATTCACGTGGGTTGTTAACTGTTGAGACATTCTTCGGTGCAATTGAATGAAATCATGAACCAAGATGATTGCTATGTGTATATTCTTGCATTTTATCTTTGTCATGTGAGCAAATGTGAGCACCGACCTAGTGGATGATAAATTCACCCCCCACCTCCAACACTCTGAAGGTTCAGCAACCATTCATGTTGATACCCAATCATATTTAGGCACGTGTTTTAATAATTAAAATTGTAAGCATAAATAGGATCCGTCTCTAAATGTGATTGGGTATCAGCATCAGCGGCTATTGAACTTTCAGCAGCCAAGTAGTGTTCACCTTCAAATATGGTTTGTGGGAAGATATTATTGTGTGGAAATTTTTTATCATGTGGTATCTCCGTGTTACAATATAAGTGTATATTACTAAAACGAATAACCACATTGAGGATATGTTTACTTACCAAGAATAATATGCAATTTATGAGTATTATTCTCATTTTTTACATGAGAAGTGATTTTCACGCGCCTTTTTTAGCCTCTTACACACTCATGTATAGTTCTGGTCGTTGATTTCATTTTGATTTATCCAACTTGATGATCATAACTAAAAAGGAGTATCTAAGAAGATAAAATGGGTGTGTGAAAATCACTTTTGTCTTGAGATATCTTGCAGTTACTAACAGTGGCGGATCCAGGAAATAATATTAGGGAGGTCAGTAAGAATAGCGCAAGCAGCGCGCAAATTTTTTTATACCAAAAATAGCATGCATTTCGCCATTTCATCGAGTCTTGGTAGGCCTAAAGTCATTTGAAAATGCATACCACAGACATGTTAATGTATGCAAGGAGCAGCACCCAAGGTATTCATGGACATTCATCAGGTATTGGTAGGCTTGAAGTCGGTTGGAGGGCATGTATGAAGCCAACTCTAATCTTCAAAAGGGCAACATTCAAGGTATTCATGGACATTCACTGAAGTTCGAAGGGTCAGCACCTAAGGTATCTATGAACGTTCATCGAAGTTCGGTGGGTCAGCTGACCCCCCTTGCCCCTTAATGGATCCGCCAGTGGTTACTAACCTACCCGAGAAATGAAAGTAAGTCTCATGTTGAGATTGCATGTGGTCTAATAACCTAGTGGATAGGGTGTTAGATTTTCACTCATGCGTCATGAGTTCGAAACTCCCACTTCCCCTAAATTATTGTAATAATTTTTAACCCTGCTCTACTCCTTAATAATAATAATAATAATAAAAAGTCTCATGTTGAGATTAGGTATGCCACACCTAAGCATTCAGATATGTGAAACATTTCTTAAGGAAAACTAAATCGGCCATTTTAGTTGGCAATCATGGAATGTAGAGGCCCATCTTATTATCCAGCCCAACTAAATAGTTCCACTCTCCCAGCCCATACAGTGTCAATCTCTGGAGCATGGGTTGACGTGTCAATCTCTCCTTTCTTCCTGAATTATAATCCATTAATCCCCTCGAGCCATTTCCCTCCACAAATATACCTGTAATAACCGTCACCAAAAACAAAAATTAATAAAAATCAGACTCTGCGAGTAGTGGTCTAAATTTGAAGGACTTGCTCGAAGAAAGCCAGTGACTGTCGCTACCTGGATTTTCCCCAACACAAATTCCCAAAGCCTCCTCACTTTCCGGCCATGGCGGCCACTGTCGCAGCCGGCGGAGTTAGCATCGGGACGGCCAAGCTCCGTCCTCACCAGTCAAAACCCACCTCCCCGTTTCTCGGCAAAAAACTCAAAATCAGACCTACCTTGGAATCCCAGCAACGCAGTTCGAGAATCACAATCTTAAACCCCAAAACGCTGCTGGTTTTAGCTTCCGGCGGCGGTGAGTTGATCCACGCCGTCAACGACCTGTTTCTGGGGGTGGGGGTGGGGCTGCCGTGCACGGTGATGGAGTGCGGCGACATCATATACAGAAGCACTCTTCCCAAATCCGATGGCTTGACGCTCACGGCCCCCGGTGCTGTTCTGGCTCTGGGTGCCCTGTCGTATCTCTGGGCCACCCCCGGCGTGGCTCCGGGGTTCTTTGACATGTTTGTGCTTGCTTTTATTGAGAGGCTCTTCAGACCCACTTACAAAAAGGTAAAAAATTTTGTTTAAATTTTGGATTTTGATTGGAAATCTGAAGTGTGTTTTGTGTTGATTTTTGTGGGTTTACAGGATGATTTTGTTTTGGGGAAAAAGTTGGGAGAAGGTGCTTTTGGAGTTGTTTACAAAGTTTCATTGGCTAACAGGAAGTCTTCTTCCAAGGTAATAAAGTAATTATAATTTTGGTCGATTCGGAGATTGGAGAGAATGTCTTTGAGCAGTTGTATCGGAGATTGTAAATCTTATGGGAATGAATGTGATGTACTAATGTGTTGTTTTTGGTTATCGCTAGAAAGAAGGCGACTTGGTGTTGAAGAAGGCTACTGAATATGGCGCGGTGGAGATTTGGATGAACGAGCGTGTGCGAAGGGCGTGTGCGAACAGCTGTGCTGATTTTTTGTACGGCTTTCTTGAGGTGTTGATCTATAATGCCCACTAGTACCATGTGATTTCGGGGTATCATATTATTGGAATTTTACTTTGATACTTCATTCCATTGCACATTCTAGTTTCCGTCGTAGGAATTATTAATTGTGACGAGTCTGGTTGCAGAGTTCTTCTGCAAAGAAAGGACCTGAATATTGGCTCATATGGCGGTTTGAAGGGGCGGCCACTCTTTATGATTTGATGCAAAGTAAAGAGTTTCCGTACAATGTTGGTACTTTCTCCCATAAGCCTTTACATGTTCATAAACTGTTGTTCTCTGAAACTGTTTGATGATCTTGTAGTTTCAACTATAATGTCCAAACATTGATCCGTCCATTGGCTTATCGAATTTACAATAAATTCTTTCCCGAAACATGCCACACAAATGTCAGGTAGAAACAATGATTCTTGGAAAGGTTCAGGACTTGCCGAAGGGTTTGGAAAGGGAAAACAGAATCATACAAACGATAATGAGACAGCTCTTATTCGCACTGGATGGTCTTCATTCAACTGGGATTGTGCATAGAGACATAAAGCCACAGAATGTTATTTTCTCTGAAGGTACTAATACTTATCAGCATGCTGTACATAAATCGATAAAGAACCAGCAAATCTCAACTGTTCTCATATTTGAAGGTTTCCTATTCTCGTTTTAACAATGTGCAGGCTCTCGTATATTCAAGATCATTGATCTTGGAGCTGCAGCAGACTTGCGAGTCGGCATCAACTACATCCCAAAGGAGTTTCTTTTGGATCCAAGGTATCTTTCCAGCTAAGTAGTCTAAGTAGCGCACTCGCTAATTGCTACAAAAAGGCATGATGAACTCATGAATCTAAAGTCCTGCATCAGAGGAACAAAGCCTTAAAAAAAATATCAGCTTCACCAAGCTAATGTACGTTTACTTGATATCCAAGGGACTAAAATCTCAACAAAAACCCTGCACTTTGTGAAGTGAATAATACATGAGATGTAAGTACTGATCAAATATGCGATATCTGATTTCGGAATAAATGTCTTTTAAAATAAATATTGGTAATTTGCATGTTTGATTAATAGCAAGGTTCACTTCTTATAGCATCTCACTCAATTTGTAGTAGGCATTCATGATGTCGATTGGGTCTTTTCCTTTTCAGATATGCTGCACCAGAGCAATACATCATGAGCACACAAACGCCATCTGCACCTTCTGCTCCTGTGGCAACAGCACTTTCCCCAGTTCTCTGGCAGGTGAAAATATTAATTGTTATATCATCTCAAATTTTATTATTGCTAACTTACTTTCTCAGGCAGATAAATTGATTTAATGGTTTTAATTATATGGTCTTGAGCAGATGAATTTACCGGATAGATTTGATATCTACAGTGCCGGTCTCATATTCCTACAAATGGTGAGTGGCATAACTTGCGGAATATAGCTATTGTTGGTATACTAAATGATTCACTCAATACTCTTTCAACTTCTTCATACAGGCCTTCCCATCATTACGCAGTGACAACAGCCTAATACAATTCAACCGTCAGCTAAAAAGGTGCGATTATGACTTGGTTGCATGGAGAAAAGCCGCCGAGCCCCGAGCTAGCGCTGATCTACGAAGAGGTTTTGAGTTGTTGGATTTGGATGGTGGCATTGGATGGGAGCTCCTGACATCAATGGTTCGGTACAAAGCGAGACAAAGAATCAGTGCGAAAACAGCCTTAGCGTATCCCTACTTTGACAAGGAAGGACTGTTGGCTCTGTCCTTGATGCAGAACCTGAGGTTGCAAGTGTTTCGATATACACAACAAGATTATGGGGAGGCTGCCAAATGGATTATTCGGCTAATGGCACGATCAGGAACCGCGCAGGATGGTGGCTTCACAGAAGCTGAGCTCCAGGACCTTAGAGTTTGTACCTGAACTTAAATTTGGAAAAGGAAATGCTTTTCGCACACCCATTTTCTCCTCGGCACTCCTCCCTTTGTTCCTAGCCTTTGAGTTGAACAAATCAAAGGAGAATCAATGGACATAAACAAGAGGAGTGCAGAATGAGAATATAGGAGTGAAAAATCACCATCCATTCGGAAATCATTAAAGTTGTAATCTTTTCGGGAGTTACACTTCTATATAATGTGCAGGAATTGAATCCTACTAGTAAGAAGAAGGCAGGTGCACTGGGAAGGAATGCTTTGGCTTCAGCTCTTCGGCTGCAGAGGAAGATTGTGAAGACGTTGAACGAGAGCATGGATGAGATCAACAGCCGTCGGAAGAGTCTCTGGTGGAGCAGGTGGATCCCAAGAGGGGATTGATTCAAGTTTGTGAAAAAGAACATACTTTTTTTCCTTTTCTGTAAATTGTGTGTAGTAATCTGAATTGACCAACTTTGGTGATATAGAATTATGTTTAAACATGAAAGGATTAGCTGGAATCTAATACAAACATACTGCATTACCAAATATTTATACTTTGAACAGTGGTTTCTGTTATTTAGGACTTTTACTGTGCAGTTGCAGAGTCCTCCATGAACTTCAACTGCAAGCAAGCATTCTGTCCTTCCGAAACACGGGAAAAACATATACGTGAG
The DNA here is from genome assembly GCF_916048215.2 of Malus sylvestris. Lineage (NCBI taxonomy): Eukaryota > Viridiplantae > Streptophyta > Magnoliopsida > Rosales > Rosaceae > Malus > Malus sylvestris. Next base: position 2,840,828 of record NC_062272.1, read on the forward strand.
TGTATGCTAGCTGACTAAGGTAGTGTGTCAATCTTCTAGCATTCGAGTTCAAATTCACATTCCAAACACCAAAAACATGTAAGGTCGTGAGCCTGTGATAATATTTTCTTTTGAAAATGTTTGAATTCGTAATGCAGTGAGTTTAGTGAAAGAACTCGATAAACCTTCAGATCCTCCTCTTTGGACCCCATTTCGTCCAATGTTGATAAATTAAGTACGTAATCTTATCATGTATTTGTCATAAACCAGCACTGCTCATGATCATACCATGCTGCCACGCTGGCTGGGTCTGATATATATATGCCATGCTGCCATGCTGGGGGCTACGCGGTCAACGATCATGCTAAGTGCGAGAACATAATCATTGATTAATTAGGAAAACCACGCATAATTCAAGAACGTGGCTAATTATTCATTCAAATTGCGAAAAGCTTCCTTCAAAGCAAAGCCTGCCAAAACCCAAAATCCGATATATGCATGTAAGAATACAACTGTAGTCTGTAGTTTGCCGCTCAATTCCGTACATTCCACCAAAAACACAGATGTTTGTCACATGCACGTTTGGACTCCATACATAAAAGGCATAATGCTAATGCTAGCTAATTAGCTCCATTAATATTTCCCTTTGAATTTGCAGGGAAAGTGGTAAGGAAGCACATCAGAACTTGCATGCTGGAATTAAGGAATTCAAGTTGCTTATAATACAAGCATCAAGAACAGATATTATATACACACACACACACATACATTGGCCGTTTATGCAAAGAGATCCTCATTTTTTTCAACAAATGGGGATTAGATGTGGGGCCCACTTCACATCGAACTTCAACGATCCGAACAGTCTATTTTGTAAATCATCCTTACAAAAATTCAATTCAATCTGAAACCATTTGCCTATTTAATTATCAAGATAAAATTTCATTGTTTCTTATATAACAAAGTATTCGTTAATTTCTTTGAACTCAATTAGATGTCTTAAACATTTTCGATTTGGCTAATTCTTTGCAAGGATGATCTATGAGGTGCAACTTGAAAAATAAACAGTTTAGATCGATTTGATGTGGTAACTAATCCCCATTTTTATATAAAAAAAAAATAGAGATCCATTTCCTTAAAGGTTTCTTTTATATATATATATATATATATATATATATATATATATATATATATATATATATATATTTGAGGCTACCACTTAGATCAGAGATAAGATGAAATTAAAAATATATATGTGTTGAGTCAATTGCAGGCAATGGCATTGTAAATCACGAGAAGTTCACGTGCAACTCTGACCTTGACCTTGTTGTTTATTTGGAACAACAAACATAACATGAGAGACACAAGCTTCAAAACTATACATGGGACACTTTGGATATATCGCTCTTGAATTCAAATTAATTTAATCAACACCATTTTCTAGCTCTATTCTGGGGGTATTATTTGAGTTCCCAAAGTTTTGTACTCTACGGTACCTAGAGTCTCTGCCAAGTATTCTTGATTTAAAAAAAAAACTCAGATCTACCAAGTAAAATTGCGCTGATATTGCGTGTATGAACATATGTTCTTGTGACATTGAAAATTAAGTAGAAAGTTCGGTAATAAACTATATGTACTATCTTTATTGATTATTTAGTGTGTTATTTTTTAACAAAAATGAACTTGCGGTTAAATTACATTGAATTGTTTGTTGAGATGATACAAAAAACGAAGCTCAACGTATTTCATATGACATAGTACATACCTAACATGCACATATGTACCTAAGTATGAACAGGATGGAAGAAACTAAGAAACCACTTGTGAGTGCCATTGCCTGATTCGATATACAGCTTAAAATTGCACAAATACAGAATATAATAATGGATAAAATTTGCTTATTAGAATTGAGGGTTATTGGAAGCTGGTCTCCTCAGAGAAATGGGAGGAGCACGAGACGAAGCAAGTGGTTTGCTTTGCTTTGCTTCTGGTGCAGCACTGAAGCATAATAATTAAATTCACAAAGCTAGGTAATCAGCAGCAGTGTCCGAAATGCCTTCCAAGCAGGCTCTCGTAATCATCATAATATTTGGTTGCCCTTTTCATATATTCCTACTGTCTCATTTCGCACCCAGAGACAAGCTATGTCTGTCACATTGTCCACCCAACAACTAATTTCCGCCTGTTTAAAGTGAAAGGCTCTGCAGATCGAGAAGTTCTTCAGTATGGCTGTCATGGCTGTCGACCATGCCACCCGTCTAGCAAAAATGCACACAATAGAACTCCTTGCATTCGAGTTCCACACGAGCTCATGTTGGTAGCACCAAATACAAGCTCACTTTATGTGCGACTTAGACAGGCGGGTGGACATGGCGCGGTAGCTCTACCCACGAATTTCTCATGCCAATCTTACTCTCTCATCGCCATCTGCAACTGCATGCCATGTTGCCCTACTCTGCATATATACAAATATCATGACTCAGCAAATTAATTCAACTCCTTCCCTTTAACTAATAATTCTAAAAGAAAAAGCCAAGCAGGAAAAAATGAACCGTGTTTTGAGAAAATTAAACCCCACTTCACCAAACGTAACCCTAATCTTACATCATTCGTATTTCTGGTACGGGGGCAGTGACTCAGCGGTGACCTAAAGTATGCAATAATAACCGGAGCATGGTACAGGAAAGTCTAACATTGCTATCAAAGCCGTTGTCTTGTCCCTAAATGCATGGTTTTGCTATAAATAATAAGCCTATCTGATGATAAAAAGATGATGAAGCCACTAATCATGCATCCTAACTAAAGGTTAGTTGATTAATAAACGTGGATTCTTGTGTAGGATTCAACTTATCCCCTCCTAATCTTATTGCATGTTTAGGTGGATTCAACACAAAGTTAAAAAGAAGACAACAAAGGAAAGCACTAAAAATATAGGAGAAAATTAGGTTGGGACACCTGTTCCATATAGGCTTGCTTATATACAAAAGTGACTTATTGAAAGCACACGATTAAGAAAAAAAATTGTGTACACACGTGTCAGTTCGTCTAAAATGAAAACTGAATTCATGAGCGTAAAGATTCAGATATTTTTCTTAAACTGGTGTGTGTATCTCGTACCTCATTATTTACAAAATTAGAGGGCAACTCAGAACCAACCAAAAAACTTGCAACCCTATGGTGAGTAGTGGCCGACCCATTATGCTGGTGGGTAAAGCCTACTTCACACACGTATATGATGTATAGTCCATTTTAGACCAATGTAGCGTAGCAATATTACATGTGATGTGAGAGAGAGATAGAGTGCTTGCTTGGATTTTTTTTAGGGAACTTTAACGAAAAGCACCCGGTACTGTTCACTTTAACGAAAAACCACATTTTTACACTAAAAAGTCAATCATGGTACTATTCACTTTACCTTTTATTTTGTCCTTATCATTAAAACTCAAAGTTTTCAAATCATTTTCATTAGTTTTCCTTTTTTTTTTTATCATTTTGTTTAATGTGTTTTGCTGATGTAAGGTAAGGAATTTCAAAGTAGTTTGGATAAATTTTTTATTTTGTCGAAAACAAGGTTTGGTATACCAAGTTTTATAATAAAATTGATTGAAATTCTTGTTTTTTTTAAGCTTTTAACCAATTGTAGTATTATAATTAATGCATCGAACCGTATTCTTGCAAATTAAAAAATCACTCTCAAAATAGTGACGGAGGGCAGTGGTGCCCATTTGTGGGCGTTTGTCTAGTGGGTTTGGGGGCGCACTGCCCCATCCTTAGGCTCATTTTTAAGACCAATGTGGATCAAGGACCACACCCGCATTTCTCCTCATGTGGTCCTCCCTCCCGCTATAAGAACCCCTCCTCTGGCCTCTGCACTTTCAAACCCAACTCACACAATCTCTCAAAGCTCATCACCTGCAGAAGAAACACACACACTCACTCGCTCACTGCAGTCAAAAGACAGAAAGAAAGAAAACCCTAATTCTCTGAAATATGAAGATGGGCAGCTCTGGCAGCATGGCAGGCAGCAAGAGAAGGCTGTCTTCGTCGTCAGGCAAAGGACTCGGAGGGGTCCTGCGAGAGCAAAGAGCCAGGCTTTACATCATCAGGAGGTGTGTGGTCATGCTCCTCTGTTGGCATGATTGAAAACATGATGACATGGGGCAAGGGAGATTTTGGTTTTTCTTTTTAATTTCTTCTTAATTTTCCTCTTTTTTTTTTTCTTCTATCATTGATCTTTGATCTTCTTGGTGGAGTTGTAAATAGCCAGGGAACGTTTTTAGGAGAGTTGAAGACAAAATTTTGTATGGGAATTTGGCCTTATGGGGCTTACATATGTACATCGGAATAGCCTAAATATATAAACTTTGATATGATATAACAAGCTAGAGTTCTAAATGTTTCATTGTTCCTCTCATTTAACAATATCATTTCAGTTTGTTACAATTTGGAAGGGATTTCCAAGCATAAAGATTGAAAATGGAAAAAGGGTTTAAAGTTTCAATTACCAAAGAATTCCATATAAGGTTATACTTTGAGCGAATTTATTGTATCACCAGATGTATACGATCGGTGAAGATCTCATTAGAGCAACTACAACATTGATGATGTTCTTATTTTCTTTGTCCTATTTCAGTTCCAAAGAAGTGATGTGGAGTTCTCAAAGTTTTCTTCCCTTTTCAAATGGCTTTGTTACGTTCCCTAATCTTGATTAAAAAGAACAATTATGACCCAATGAAATTGGAGGTGAACAGAAACATTGGGGACAATAATATAGGATCTACAAAATCTTAAATTTGAAGCTCATCTAGTCAAATGTTGAGTGCAGATTAGATTCAAACTGTTCTTTTTCAGTATACCAAATTATTTTTGCTTTTTTAGATTTTCATGTCCAAAAAGTGCTTTAGACATAAGGTAGAAGCATCAAAATTCATGATTAGTACTTTGACCAATCGGTTAAGTACACTTGATGACAAAAATTGAACCTTAAAATAATCGCTTAAGCCTTAATCCCTTGGTCATAATTCCTTTTCTATATGGTTGTTTTGGAAGGCCAATGATTAATTAAAGAAACAATTGCAGTTGGCCCATAACTAATCACTATAATATTATAAGCTCTTGTTATGATCTTCTTGTCTTCAACCAAACAAGCACCAGCAGCTCCTCAAAAATCAGCTCCAGCAGCTCCTCAAAAATCAGCTCCACCTAAGCTTTCTCTTCAAATAAGCCATTATTTGAGTAAGCTTCCAAACATGGCCTTGTGGGAAAACAGCTGTTTTGATGTTTTGGGTCAAAACCCAAACTCAAAAGCTCCCTTCCTTCTCTTTGTGGGCCAGTTCAATTATTGGATCGAACTCAAGTTCACGTGTGCCACGTGTACGGCCATTATGGGCCTACCCCCAATAGTATTCCCTTTTGTCTCTTCTTTACTTTTGAAGGGAGAAGCAGGGAAGGGGTTAAAAGCTGGTTTGATATTGTTGTACTTTGAAAAAAAAATTGCTTCTGTTACGATTTGAGAATAAACTCATTTTTACTGCTTCACATTTTCATCTTTTTTTTTTCACTAAAAATTGTAAAAATAAGTTATTTTTAAAATGTTTACCAAACATTTTTTTAAGCATAGTTTTTTTTAGGGGTGTGATATCCATACACCCCTTTTTACTTCTCCCACACCTTTTTAGTTTTCGACCATCAGATCGGATGAATTGAAGAAGATCAACGGATAGAAATTAACAAGGGGTGTGTGAGAAGTAAAAAGAGGTGTGTGGATAACACACCCATTTTTTTGGGTATTTATCATTTATAGCCAAAATTTAGCACACAAATTCATTAATGTCAGTTTTTATAAAACAATTCAAATATAGCCAAAAATTCACTTGAATAGACCCAATTACTCTCAAAATTAAAACTTAATTACACATAAAACCAAAACCAAAAGCTAATTAAGCATCGTTGTTCCCCAATAACATTGCTGCCATATTGGGATCCAGAAGCAACAACATCAATTTTCTTAGACTTTGGATTTGAATCGTCACATATATGATTCTCCTCACAGAAGAAGCCAATCACCATAAAATCGATCTAAAATATTCTCATCTTCCAATGCACTTGTCTGGAGTGATTTGCTGCAAAGACCTTCCTCCGCCTCCCTCTTTTTCTTTTTGCCTTTTACAGATCCATATTAAAATTGATTTACCGGTTGTGCATATTATGCTCAATTTCCCTTAATTAAATGCCTAATTTGGGCAACCCTCTACTTAAAGAGATCATATGCAGAATGCATAAGAACATGCAATCGCCGTTTCATAAAAAAATTACCTGCCGAATACTATTTAAAAAATATCCATAAGTTAATAGTTCTAGCAAAATTTTCTAAGAAATATCAATTAATTATCACACAAGAATATTCAAAAATTGTAGTTATGTGAAATTTTTATCATGATCTTCGTTGTAGGCTTGTAAATTAAGAAATGAAATTTGATAATTTGATTGACTTAATTTCCATTAGAATAAATACCTCTTTATTAAATGTTTAATTTCATCAGGCTCCTCTTTCTATCTTTTTGGATTCGAATTGAGATATGAAAATAATTAAGGGAACTTTATCGAAAAACTCCATGTACTGTTCACTTTAACGAAAAACTAGATTTTTACACTAAAAAGTCAATCCTGGTACTATTCACTTTACCCTTTATTTTGTCCTTATCGATAAAACTCAAAGTTTTCAAGTCATTTTCATTAGTTTTCCTAATAATAAAACCCTAAAATGAAAAAGAACACAAAGAGAATCTCTTTGGCGTTTGTTTTACATTTTAAGGGTAATTTGGTATATTGATGTGAGATTTTGGTTATAAATGATACTTTTTATAAAAGCTGACAATTTTGAATTTAAGACATAAATTTTGGCTATAAATGATAATTTCTCTATTTTTTTATACCCACTTTTTATAAGTAAATCCAGGAAGCTTCTACTTTTGGTAAACAAAATCAGCACACGTAATCTCTAGTCTACAATAATACAATGCACCCCCACGTAATATGTGGACACCTGTCTCCAACATACAGGCAATAAATAATGAGCAGACACGTGGCATTTTGAATGATTTAACATAATTTTGTGTTTTTCTGTATCAGAAGAGAGAAGGGTGGGTCAGAATGTCAGTTGTACAGGAGCTGAATGTGCAACCTAATCTTCTGTTGTCGGCCACGTAGGAAAGTGCCACCTCTCTGTCTTACTCTATGAAATTTACCTCCATGTTATTGTTTCAGTATCTCAACGCAATCATACAATATCATGTGTTTTAACGTGCTTCTTTACATAATAACAGTAGATGTTTTTTTATTAGGTTTCAGCATTTGGTCTTTTGATCAAACTGGCCATGTTACACACTCTCACTAATACGAGCATCATTCTTACACACCCTAAAATTAAACCCGTCAAAATGACGGAGTGCGTCTAAAGCCGTTTTAGGAACACGATGATGGTAAAATCTCTCGATGCATACAGTCTTTCTTCAAAGACAGAGCTTTTAAGCTTTTTTTTTTCTTTTGAGCTCACTCCGTCACTCAAATGGAACGAGTGAGTCAGTGAAGGGGACTAGGATTCTTTCTCTTGTCATTATCTGTCTATAAAAATCAATAAAAAAATACTAACGTTATTTAATCGTAATCGTTTAAATATAAGAAGAGAGAGAAAAAAAGAGATTAAAAAAAAAAAGAATTCTACACCGGATAAAGACGCGCCTGACACAGAGCGATTGGGTCAAAACGGCAGCCTCACAATGCCCACGTGCGCCTCCCTAATCTTCAACCCCACCAACATAACGTCAGATTCTATTCTAATCAAACAGGGGGCCCACACGTTGTCCCCACATGCCACATCCCCTGTCTTGTCTTCCTCAGTTTCCTCCAATAATGTTACATGGACAGCACACTTCAAGTACTTCATGGATAAGATGTAGTTCCATCAAGATCCATGTAATTAAGATGATGATGCGACATTCTCCAAACCTTTTTGTCAAACGATTATTGGCTTGTTTTGAACTGCTAGCTGTATTTAGAACGGCTGTTGAAATGATCAAAAACGTTTTTCAGTCACTAAAAAATTAAAAAAATTTAGCGAAAAACTCTTGGTGTTCATTTTAACAAAAAATTATATTATTATACTAAAAAAGCAATTATGCTACTATTCATTTTATCCTTTATTTTGCTCTTATCGTTAAATTCAAAATTTTCAAACATTTTTCCGTAGTTTTTAAAAAAAAAAAAAATTATTGCTTCAATGATAAACTTAAAAGTGCTTACTAGTCATATACACGCTTTTGAAAAAGACCAGCTACGAGCACAAGTACTTGCTATAGAAATAGCCCAAAACCAATATGCAAGGGAATTAGATCCTCTTCTGAGCTCAGGATGAGAATCCTCATGAGCAGCCAATTCGGGATATTCAAACTTGATTTTATGGCTGTAATTATTATAACTTTTAGAAAAACCCCCTATATAGAGTCATTGGATTAAATTTCAACGGTCCTGATGAGTTGCTCAGGAGGATCCCATCCTGAACTTAGGAGAGGATCCAGTTCCATATACAAGTACTTCCTATATGATGTGAATTAAGACTTGAGTTAGTCATGTTTTTCTAGGGTTGCCTTTTACTATTTGGGATTCTTGGAAAAGGGATGGCAGTAGGATTATCCCCTTCTGTTCTCATCCTATTCTCTACTGTCCTCTCACATTTTATTTTTGTCTTTTTTGTATCTATTAAAAATTAACATAAGATGTTGATATGGATTAATCGTAACTATTCAAGTAGGAGGAAAGGGAAGGAGAGAGATTAGGAAGGAAGAAAATCATTCTCCAGAGACAATGGGTCACGGGCCATGGTGTCTCCTCGTATTAAGGTGGTTACTTATATTTTTAATAATTAATACACGATTTTGGATAAGTATTTTTTTATTTTTTGGAAAAAAAATTATTGGGTTATGCTGGCTGTTAACAAAACAAGGTTCCAAAATCTTGCATCTAAAAACCCTACATAAATAGGGTTAACGTTAAAGAAAATCATGTTTTAATAATGTTATAAAGACAAGAAGTCATGCACAGCATGTAGACGGATAGATAAAATTCAGGGGCTCCTTGTCCAGTTCTTTTCTTTCATTGGAACCCAAAAAAGCCAGGGTGCCGTGGCCCTCTTCGTCTACTTTTTAGCACCATCAAGGCATCAAAGAGAAAAAGAAGACCAAGTGCATTTGCCAAGGGAGGGAAGCATTAGGCAAGGTCTTGCTAATAAAACAAAGGGGTGCCGTGCCCTATACCAACTAGGTCACTTACCCTACAACATGCTAAAAGGGCACCAGTAAAAGCTGCTTTTCCAGGTTAGGTCTCATCTGGCTTCCCCACGAGCAAGTATGCTGCTCATCAACAAGCACTTTTACCTCCAAGTGCTTAATTCAACAGCGGGGCTAGGCCCAGTGGTCTATCAAGCTATTAAAAGCCAACTTGCATGACCTGCGCAGCCCTGAGAGTTCATGAATGTTTTCTTGTCCAACCTGTTCTCATTCGATTACAGAGGAGAAACTCGTCAGTGTTTTCCTTGGCGTTGATAAAGCATCGAGTTTTCAATCATTTGATGGTCCACAAGTCTCTCGCCTTTCCTTTTTCGCTTGTTTTATGTCGTTGAATCCGTTATAATTCGAATGCCAAGCTTTCGAATCCAAAGACACAAAAGCAAACCAGATAACATAACTGCATTTTAGCTTGATGCTTAAAAGAGAGCAAAAAGAGTAAGTTCGATCGATGTTTGAACACAAACGATCAGATAATTACAGTTACAAAAAACAGTTCTTTACCATAAGCTTAGATATCACGCCAAGCTGATTTGATAGGCATAGTTTAACCAAAACGTAGCAAGAAAATATTTATCACCATTGACCATAACCAACACAGAAATCCCGAACCATGTTCAGTCAGCCACCTTGCCACCCCAAGAAAGGAAACTCTCCTGTGACCCAAATTCCTACAATGCCCCGATCCAGAAATGCGTTAGCACAGGGGAAAATGCAAGAAAAAGGAAAATTGTCAACACCAACAAGCAAGAGAAAATCGCAGAGAAGACGGCTTACCAGCTGGCTGAGTCGGAAATCAGGAGGTGTATCAAGGTCCATAATATTAGCAGGATCAAGGACAATATTTTGGCACGCCTCTAGATCCTTCTTTAAATCCTCAGGTCCTAGTTTAGCGTAATCAGCAAGACGGGGTTTGACATGTGCTTGTTCACCATTTTCATGCCCACCCCTATTTGGAGATTGGCTCTGAAGGAGCTCATCACACAGAGACAACCCTTCCACAAGTTGTTGCGAATCCAGAAGGTTCTGTGACTCATTGTCCCACCATTTTGGATCTTCCTGAGCATGATCAATGTTTTCAGTGTTATTAATTACTTCATCGGCTTGGTTTTCTACCTTGTGTTGATCATAATCGTCAGGAATTTCAGATTCAGGGCGAACATCTTCAGCACGGTTCACCTCGGGATGAACTTCATCCAAAGCAGAGTCTACATCAGGACGCACTTCATCTTCAGCACCGTCTTCCTCACGATACTTCAATTGGATACAGAAGCCATAAAAATAAGCCCATATCAGTATCTGTTTGGATCATTCACATTTATGCCACACTCTTACACTACATATTAATGAAAGATTACGCAGAGGGAATGTACAAGAAAGTACCCATGAAGGCAGGAACAAATGCGAGCAGTATAAGTTTTAAATCTTCAATTTGAATACGTTCGTCACACAATAGATAAAAATGCCTTCTTGTGCTGCTAGTAGAAATGTGGGAGTAAACTAAAAACAAAATTAAGAAAACAAATTATACCTGAAGAAAGGGATCTCTGGACGGAGCAGGAGTATCCAGTCCCAAATCAAAATCACCAAGCTTTCGTTCGGCGCGCGGAGGTTCAGGAGTAGCCAACTTGGGAGTGACTGGATCTACCTTTGTGATCACCGCATCAATACTTTCAGGAACATCTTGATCAGTTTTATCAGCTTGCTTGGCTTCCTGCTGCTGGTAATATATTTTTGATATAACATACTCTCCATCCTTCTCATCCTCCTCAATGCCTAGGTGATATTGATGCATAACCCAATTGGTTTTCACAGGTTTTCCTCCTCTGACCGTGCTCATGTATAGAACCATAATCTTCTTGCACCCTCTTTGTACTCCATCCAAGATCACTGGTTTAGTCCTTCCAGTCTTGTGCCAGCGGACATCACCATCACCATCACCATCATGTATCTTTCGCCGCTTTCGTGTTCCGGTATTGTAAGCCTTAATTGCTCTATGAAAGAAGTGGGATGGACTTCCATCTAGCTTAACATCTAACATTTAATTTTTTGAATCAATTAATAAAAGATTAAGGGTCAAAGATTTAAAACAAAACAAATGTTTCTCACTTACTAGGTAGTTTCCTAGGATGGGAACAACAGATTCCTTCGTCGTCATCGACAGTTAGAATAAACTCATCAATAAAAGGATGGGGTTTTTGATCACCTACACCAGATTTTGCTAGTAAGTGCCACATAATCTCTTGATCAGTTGGATCAAATTTTACACCCTTGGGTAAACCCGGCCACTCTTGAGCAACCTGGAAAGAGATGGCAAACACCCTAATTTTCAAAGTTCTACAATTTTCGTTAAAAATAAATGAAACAACAAACAGAAACAAACTTCATCTAAAAATACTCCAACAGAGCTTCTGTACCTAATGGTTTTTCATTGATGAACGTTAAACCTAAAACATATGGATCAAAAAAGCAAAAACAAAAACCTTACATCACTATTGTCCATCGTATATTGGCATTTTGGACAAGATTTAGTTGGGTTGCTTTGCCATTTAATTCCAACAGAATCATAGCTTCCAGATGCACTCCTGATTTTTGTTGCGATTCTATTTTTGTCAAACAACCATGATGGCCTGCATGTATTACACAAATGATTACACTTGAAGCAATCAGCTGCTCCCATATATGATCAGCAAAGTATTTAAACTCTTGACCGAGCTTAATTAGAATACATATTTTAAGTTGGAAGGACACTGAAAAGAGACATCAAGATATAACCAGCAGTACAGAGATTATTGAGAACAAACAACATAGTTAAAAAGATTAACCCATGAGAATACATAACCAAGTAAAAAAACTGCCTAAAACTATCAAATAATGACTGGTAACAGATTTAAACTATGAACTGTTTCTATCATGGTATACATGTAAACAAATGGAATGACGCATAATTTGACTAGATAAATGAAAAATAATGTTAGAAAATATATGATAACTTGCAAAGAAAAAACCTTTTAGCGCCAAAACACACTCGTAATCACTCTTCACGGATCATGACATTCATGCTCCCGAATTCGAGGTAGAGGGATGCAAACATATAAAGCATTTTAAAACACACTCACACAGAGGAGAGTCATTTTAAATGGTAATACAAGTGAGCCGACAATTAAAGCCATAGACATCGAAGGCAACTACCACATTAGAGTAATTCATAATGATAATAACAAAAACCAGACTAATTAATAACTCCATGAGAACAAAGGGCAATGGATTACATTATTATATGAATCCATCTCAATCTTTCCACCTAAATATAACAAAGGGTACAAGCAGAAGTGGGCGTAGCCACATTAGCTACACCGGATGTGCTCCCCTATGCACCCGAGTTCCAAATCCCCCTCCCGCACATTAGATTAGTTTAAGGCATAACATCGCTTGTACAACGAAAATGCGTGCAATTTAAAAGGAAACGTAGAAAGTAAAGGAACAAGCATATGAATCTACTTTTCTCAAAGTTCAAATTTTTCATGGTATATTCGATCAAATGAACAGATGGGTTAGTTCAAAATCGTGAATTTCCATATAAATTTAAAAAATTTCGATAAAACCCCAGAAAATTCCATGACTTATTTATAGAAGCATCAATATACACTCCCAAAAAATTGGAAAAAAAAAAAAGAAGCTAAAATAAAAGTCATCGGAAAATACCCAGCCATGGATGAGCGGCGACGATAAAGAAGCCCAACTCAGAGGCAAAGCTTCCGTCTTCGGAGACCGTAGCAGACTTGCTCTCTCTCTCTCTCTCCGCTTCGACTCTGCTTCCACGCTGACACCGATTGACGCTAAAAAGGACTTCTGGTTTTTTTATAGGAATTTTATAGGAACTTTAACGAAAACCAGCCGTAGTGTTTACTTTAACGAAAAATCACATTTTTACACTAAAAAGTCAATCCTGGTACTATTCATTTTATTCTTTATTTTGTCATTATCATTAAAACTCAAAATTTTCAAATTATTTTCATTAGTTTTCCTTTTTTTATATTTAACTCCACTTCAATTTCCATGTACTATTTTAATTTTAATTTACTAACTAAGAAAAAGCAAGGACTAATTACAATTTATTTTATGGACCCATAATTGGGTTTTTCCTTTCCCTCTCACCGGTCCCTTGTCTCATGCTCAACTCACCAATGTTGATCAATACTTGAGAGCGAGTCAGATCATTGTTAATGGTCAGTGGGATAGACATCAATTATCCTCTATGGTTGATGTTGATGTTGTTAACAAAATTTGTAGCATCCCCTTACCTTTGGTCCCTCAAAGTGACTCATGTTGTTGGGATCTAAATATTAATGGTAAATTATATGTTAAGTCAGCAACATGGATACATAACTCTACCAATATCAATGTTAATTCCAATAAGCTTCTTAAGAGAATGTGGAAGCTTAGCTTACCGCATAAAGTTAAGACTTTCAGTTGGCTTCTCATTTTGGGTAAACTCCAAACTAGGGACCGTCTGGCTAGAAATGTAAACAATATGCCTACTATTTTTCCTCTCTGTAATTTAGAAAATGAAAGTCTAAGTCACCTTTTTGTTAACTGTGATTTGGCTAGACGGTCTTTCTGGAGGGCATAAGACGGATCCTATCTCCATTGGATGGTCTCCCCCTAGAGTTGGTTTTGTCAAGCTCAATTTTAACGGCTCGGTGATAGATCAACCTGCTGCCTCCGGTTTTGTGATTAGAAATGAGAATGGAACACTTATCATTGTTAGGGCTCGTTGCATTGGGCAGAACACTATTTCTATGGCGGAATGTTTGGCGCTTTGCGGTGGTCTTTGGATGGCAAATTCGAGAGGTTTTAAGCGGATTATTGTGGAAGACGACTCTAAATTAGTTATTAAGTCTATCTGCGATGTCTTTAATACTCTATGGAGACTGAAGACCATCCTTGATGACATTCGTAGGCTGGTAGGCTTCTTTGAGGACATTAGCTGGATGCATGTTTTCAGAGAGGCTAATTTCCTTGCGGATGCTGTCACGAGTATTGATTTCTTGATAAATAATTTTCATGTTTGGGATAGATCTATTTCGATGGTTGCTCGTTCATCATTTCTATTTGACTGTACTCAAACATGTTGCCTTAGGGACTTTTCTTTTTAATATATTTGTTCCTTTCCTATAAAAAAAAAATACAATTTATTTATTTTTTATTTTTTAAATCTATTGCTTTTTGAAATTTGAAACCGCGGGTATTGTTTCTTAAATAAATTTTATTGTAAGAGATTTGTTCTGCGAAATGGTGATGAAAAAAAAAAAAAAAGAGAGCAAGAGATGCATCCGGTTTTGCGAAAAAAAAAGGAAATAGAAGTGGAAGAGATTTCTAACCGCACGATCCGGTGTGAACGGTGAGGATTGATTGATTTCGACAGATCCCGAGAGAAGGATCCGGAGAGGAACTCAGTCCCGGCAGAATGACTAGACCAGGGCAGTTGTGAATGCTGCAATCCCTAAACCCGCCACCGCCACCATGAGCAGCAGATCCAGAAACTTCCGCCGCCGCGCTGACGACGGCGACGATCAAAACGACGATGCAAATGACACCACAACCGCAGTTAAATCCTCATCAAAACCCTATTCCGCCTCCTCGTCAAAGCCCAAGAAGCCACAGAACCAAGCCCCGAAGCTTCTCAGCTTCGTTGACGACGAAGAAAACGCAGCCGCCCCGTCCCGCTCCGCCTCTTCTTCCAAACGCGATAAGCCCTCATCCCGTCTCGGCAAGCCCTCTTCAGCTCATAAGTTGACGGCTCTCAAAGACCGTCTCGCTCATTCGTCTTCCGCGTCGACTTCCGTGCCGTCCAACGTTCAGCCACAAGCAGGTGCCTACACGAAAGAAGCGCTCCGTGAGCTGCAGAAGAACACGCGAACCCTAGCCAGCTCCCGACCTTCCTCCGAGCCCACCATTATTCTGAAGGGCCTTGTCAAACCCACCGACTCAATCTCCAATACGCTGAGAGAAGCCCGGGAGTTGGACTCCGATTCCGACGAGAAGCATGAGAAGGAAAGGGGTAGTTTGTTTAATAGGGAAAAGGACGATGCGGAGGCCCGATTGGCCTCGATGGGAATTGACAAGGGCAAGAGCTCACCTGGTTTGTTTCCTGATCAAGCCACCATAGATGCAATTCGGGCAAAGAGGGAACGGCTGAGGAAATCGAGGGCAGCAGCCCCGGATTTTATCTCATTGGATTCAGGGAGTAATCATGGCGCTGCGGAAGGATTGAGTGATGAGGAACCAGAGTTTCGAGGCAGAATTGCAATGTTTGGGGATAAGATGGACGGTTCTAAAAAGGGGGTCTTTGAGGATGTTGATGATAGGGCAGTGGATGTTGGATTGAGGCAGGAAAGTGTCGAAGATGGTGATGAAGAGGATGAGGAAGAGAAGATTTGGGAAGAAGAGCAGTTTAGGAAAGGGTTGGGGAAGAGGGTGGATGACGGGGCGGTCAGTACTAGTGCTCCTGCGGTTCCTAGTGTGCCCCAGCCAAAGGCTACCTACTCTGCAGTGACGGGTTATAGTTTGGCACAGAGTGTGCCTGTTGGGCCAAGTATAGGAGGGGCAATTGGAGCATCACAAGGTTCGAATGTGATGTCCATAAAGGCGCAGGCGGACATTGCTAGGAAAGCTTTGGAAGAAAATTTCATGAAGCTTAAGGTATGAATTGCTGCTCTTCTGGTCAAGTTGAATTTTATATCGAAATCTATCAATGTTGGAGGTAAAGCATTTCTAGGTATCATAGGATAATAATTGAGTGACATATTGGCTTTTAGTAATGTGGTCGTGTATGTTGGTCTTAACTTTAGTTCACTAGCTATGGTTTTAATGCATAGATGGATTAACATTTTGATTGTGTTACTTTCCAACAGATTTTGTGGCATTAATGCATTTGACAATAAGAACAAATGTAAACCAGAGAATACATAGCTGAATATATGAGCCATACGTTTGGAAATAAAAACTCTACCAATGTCAGGGAGCTCATTACTGACATGATATATCTGCGTTGTATTTTATCTGCCTTTATAGCATATTCATATGATAACCATGTAGCATATTCATATGATAGCCATATACTCAAAATATGTTTTGATCTCTCAGGCAAGTCATGGCAGAACCATGTTGTCACTGACTAAGACTGACGAAAATTTGTCTGCCTCGCTGTTGAATATTACTGCTCTCGAGAAGTCTCTGTCTGCTGCTGATGAGAAGTACCAGTTCATGCAAAAGCTTCGTGATTTTGTCTGTTCCATATGTGACTTTTTGCAGGTATGCTATCGTAAAATACAATATGGTTTGCATTTGCTCCCCAAAGTTTTCCTTGGCCTGCTTACCAATATGGAATGTCAACTGGAGGGCATTTCATTTAGGATTCTGGTAGAACCAAGGACATTAAGTTCTGGAAGAATGTAATGTGCCTGAGTTTCAAGCTACCTGGCAGCATAGATGAATCATTGGCTCTTCATTACATTTGCATACGATACACATTATAATTCACTCTCTTTCTGAGGACTTGTTGCTGAAAAGTAGGCTACTGTAGGAGGAATTCAAAATGGCCATAACCCCCCATTGTTAATATCAAAGGGATTAATCTCTAGTTTCTTGTTCTTGTATAAAAATTTAGACTTGTCTGTTTTTTCCCTAGGACCTTTTTCTCTAAGAAAAATGGCCAACAAAGTTCACACTTCTTCTTGAAAGTGAAACTGGCAGTGGTCCTTCCCAGATTAGCAGATAGCAATATGTTTATCCTTGGAAATTCAATCAAAGTTTGGCAACCACATAAATGATTGATGAATATTCCACTGTAGCAACCACATTTTAACTCTTAACAGAGTTCTCGTTGTGGATTGCTAACCATAGCAGGTAAAAGGCCTTCTACGCATAGATTACCAATGAAGGACTTGAAGACTGTATAGAACAAAGGCCTCTAACTCAACATTGGTTACCATTGATGTTCTGTTTGCTTGTGCTTACCGTGTTTGACGGTTTACTTCATTTTCTAAATAAACATATTTTTGAGATGTGCCATATGACTTCTATTATCTACTTGATGTTTCTTCTTCTATTTCCATTTTTTCAATCCCGTTAAGGACAACATATCATGTTGATCTGAACTTATCTGTTCCTGTAATTCTTCATTTTCAGGTTAAAGCTCCCTATATAGAAGAGCTTGAAGCAGAAATGCAGAAAGTTCATGAACAACGTGCGTCATCTACTTTGGAGAGGAGAAGTGCTGATGATGATGAAATGATGGAAGTAGAAGCAGCTGTAAAAGCAGCAATGTCTATCTTCAGTAAAGAAGGTAGCAGTGATGAAGTAATTGCAGCTGCTAAAAGTGCAGCACAAGCTGCATCCGCTGCTTTGAGAGAACAAACAAATCTACCAGTGAAGTTAGACGAATTTGGTAGAGATATGAACCTTAAGAAACGTATGGATATGAAAGGGAGGTCTGAGGCTCGACAACGCAGGAAAGTACGGTACGACTCTAAGAGACTGTCATCCATGGATGTGGACAGTTCCCATCGAACAATAGAAGGAGAATCAAGCACTGATGAGAGTGACAACGAGAGTCAAGTATACCATAAACACCGCCAGTTGGTGCTCGACACTGCAGGTAAAGTATTCGATGATGCAGCAGAAGAATATTCTCAACTTTCAGTGGTCAAAGAAAGGTTTGAAGACTGGAAGAGAGAGTATGCATCAAGCTACCGTGATGCTTATATGTCTTTAAGTGTTCCTACTATTTTCTCTCCATATGTGAGGCTGGAGCTTTTGAAGTGGGACCCCCTCCGTGATAAAACAGATTTTCTAAACATGAACTGGTACTTTTTATTTCACACCCTCTAGAAACACTGAACCACACACAGAAGTACTGCTGCTCGCTTACTTCCATCCTTATATTAAATATTCTTTTCTTCTGTTCAGGCATTCATTGTTAATGGACTATGGTTTACTGGAGGATGGAGATGATTTGGCATCAGATGATGCTGATGCTAACCTTGTCCCTGATCTGGTGGAAAAGGTTGCTTTACCCATTTTGCATCACCAAGTTGTTCACTGTTGGAACATTCTCAGTATGCGAGAGACAGAGAATGTAGTTGCTGCCACAAGTTTGGTAACAGATTATGTTCCACCTTCTAGTGAGGCTCTTGCAGATTTATTAGGTGCCATTCGCACCCGTCTGGCTGATGCTGTTACTAATATTACGGTACAACTTTTGAATTATCAAACTAAAGCTTTAAGACATTTAATCAGGCATATGCATGTGTGTTTTAAACATTGATGCATTAAGCATGTACATTTTATAAAAGTGATGTGTTTATGCTATCTAATTTATATTTTCCTTACCTACCTGTCAACTCTAGATTCTAAGTCGGAGAAACTATGAACCATGAAATTAATTTTGATCATTTCCAATGTATAGGTCCCGACATGGAGCCCGCTTGTATTGACAGCAGTGCCAGATGCGGCACGGCTGGCAGCATATCGATTCGGTATGTCTGTTCGTTTGATGAAAAATATCTGCTTGTGGAAGGAAATCCTTGCTTCTCCCATTCTAGAGAAGCTTGCCATTGAGGAGCTGTTGTGTGGTAAAGTTCTACCTCATATTCAAAGCATTGCTGCAAATGTGCATGATGCTGTTACAAGAACTGAAAGGATTGTTGCTTCTCTATCTGGGGTGTGGGCAGGTTCAAATGTCACAGGGGACCGCAGGTAGTGCTTCAACTAACATAGATTACTTCCATGCGTGAGTGTGCTTATTTGATGCGTGCATGTTTGTGTCCTATGCCTGTGATGGATTTTTGAGTTCAATTAATGATGTAGACAATGTGATGCTTTGACCCAACTAATATGGTGCCTCAAATTGGCAAGAGTTTTAGCCTTCTCCTTTCTTTCCATTCTTCACCTCCCTTGTCTTGTCCAAGGTCTTCCATACCTTTACAGGGTAACGAACTTTGTACAATTTGACGCTATTACATTATAAACCTTTCATTGCAGATACATGGCTTGAACATCATGTTGAGTTGGACATTATTTTTATCATAAACCGGCTTTACATTCCCTTTAAAACATATCAAACTTCTTTGCTTAAAAGAGTAGGATCTGCCCAGTCTAATTGTAATTTGTGAGTATGATGTCAGCTTGAAATGTTGAGGCCTTGTGCTCTTTTTGTTGCATAATTTTTCCTTCCCTTCAGTTTCCTTTTTCGTCGTTTAATTTTTACCTTCAGTTTTAAATATATTAACCAATACATGAGTTATAAAATGAAAATTATACATTCTTGTACTTATACTACCTTTAACTGCATGTTCAATGCTCTTATTCATTTGCCTAAAGAAATAACTATTGTGCAGCCGTAAGTTGCAATCGCTGGTGGATTATGTGCTCTCGTTGGGTAGGACTCTGGAGAAGAAGCATTCGCTTGGTGTGACACAAAGTGAAACTGGTGGACTTGCCCGTAGATTAAAGAAAATGCTGGTTGATCTGAACCAGTATGACAAGGCTAGGGACATAGCAAGGACATTCAATCTTAAGGAGGCATTGTGAATCGTTAGAAGCCTGAAGATCTTCGAGAGAAGCATAAAAAAATCTCAAAGCTTGCAGCTACATTTTTGAGCCATCCGTCTAGCGACACACTTTAAACAAACGCAAGGTGCAAATCTTTGACCCAAATATCTCTCTCCCGCTTGCGTTGTCGCTGGACATGATATATGAAACAAAAGAATCACAAAGTCTAAGAAGATAATTCTGTCTGTCCCTTTTGCCTTAGTCCCTTTTGCCTTAGTTTACGCAATGGGGGAGATGTGCTTTGTGGCATGAGCTCTATGTTGAGAACTAAGCTGCATCCTAGCTTTAGAATTAACCTGCAGAAGTTAATCCTGCAGATGAAATAAAAAATGTGAAGAAATGAAGGCTTTACCAAAATTAGAGGGAACCATTAATTTTCAACGGCTAGTTTCTTTTACTAGTTTTAGAAAGATTACAGCTGGTGTACCTATCTTTGTATTTGTACTGAGCTTTCCCATCTTCTTCCAAGTGGATGGATGATATCCTCCAATAACCATTTATGGTCGGAGAGGAGTTCTAGGTCCCTAGATGTAGCATCTGTTTTAGACCGGCTGTAAAAAGATATAGTCTTTGTAATTTGTCTTTTGAGATATAAGAAAATACACAGACTCTTGCTCTTCCTACTTTCTCTTGAAAGAAACAAATTTCTTCAAACCCTTGCTCAAAGTTTCAATCTTTTTATCAACCTAATCGATATGCCTGGTACCATTTCAAACATGGTATCAGAGCTCCGGTTCTGATTTCGAAGAAGGGACGTGATTCTGTGAAGATAAAAATTCAGAAAGGGTTAAAGGTGGTACCTTTATAACCATTCGTGCTGTGCTACCTGAGAAGATGGCTGGATCAAGCTCCTCCGGTGGTGATTTACGAACACCACAATTTAATGGATCAAACTACGATTTTTGGTCCGTAAAAATGGAAACCATTCTCATAGCATACGACCTATGGGATGTGGTTGAAGTTGGTCTTGCTGGACAACAAACAACCAGAGAGGAAACCTCTGAGGAAGAAGAAGAAAGCGAGTCAGAGCATATTCCAGTTGAAAAACCAGTTGTTTCAAAGGAGGAAAAGATCAAGAATGCCAAGGCTCTAAGCCTCATTCAAGGAGCAATCACTGACGAACTTTTTCCCAGAATCCGAAATGAGAAGACTGCAAAAGGTGCCTGGGAAATCCTGAGAAGAGAGTTCAGAGGAGATAAAAAGGTAAGAGCTGTGAAATTACAAGCCATTAGAGCTGATTTTGAATATCTAAGGATGAATGATGTTGAATCTTTGGATGACTACCTGGCTCGGTTTTTTGAAATAGTAAACAACTTGAAATCTCTAGGAGAAGATGTAACAGAGAAAAGAATTGTTCAAAAGTTGTTGATGAGTCTAGGTAGGAGATATAAGTCTATAGTGTCAATCATTGAAGAAACCAGAGATCTAGACACTATTAGAGTTGAGGAAGTCTTAGCTTCAGTGAAAGTCTATGATAAAAGAGAAGACTTGCATGAGGAAAGAGAGAAATATGCAGGTACTGAGAGAGCTTTCAGTAGCCTTAAAGTTGGAGGAAATGGAAATGGAAATGGAAGTGTCAAAGGAAATCAGTATAAGACAAACCCAAAATGGGGTCAGTATAAGAAGGGTAAGAACTGGTCTCAAAACACTTGGAATAATGGAAGTGGAAGTGGCTGGAACAACAAATTTTCTACACACAACAGGCAATCAAGTGGCAGCCAAGGAAATGTGAAACCTCAGTGTCAAGTATGTGAAAAATACCATTTTGGTGTGTGCAGATACAAAGGAAAAGCCAAGTGTGGAAGGTGTAATCGATTTGGTCATTTAACTAAGGATTGTGACAATGGTAAACAAGTTGCAAACTGTGCAAAGGAAGAAGATGCAGTCACAGCAACCATGTTCTATGCTTGTCGTGCAAGTTCAATTGCATCAAGCAAGTCAGTGTGGTTTGTGGACAGTGCTTGTAGCAACCACATGACCTCTCAAGAGTCCTTATTGGTCAATCTTGATAAATCTGTGACCTGCAAAGTAAAAATGGGTACTGGTGATCTTGTTCAAGCCACAGGAAAAGGAACACTTGTAATTGAGACAAGAAGAGGGAAAAGATACATAAATGAAGTGCTGCTAGTTCCAGGATTAGATGAAAATCTGTTAAGTGTTGGTCAAATGATGGAACACGGTTATTATGTTCTATTTGGTGGCAACATGGCTGTGATATTTGATGATAGCAGTCTTGAAAATGTGGTAGCAAAGGTGATTATGACAGGAAACAGATGCTTTCCATTGTCCTTTGAATCTATAAATGCAGTAGCTAGAAAAGCCTCAATTGAAGAAGAGTCAAGGATCTGGCATAAAAGGCTCGGTCACTTGAACTTTAACAGTCTAAAAAGGATGCAGAAAGAAGGATTGGTGCTTGGGTTGCCTGCATTATCTGAGATGAAGGAAGTTTGTGAGAGTTGTGTTTCTGGGAAGATGCATGTGGAACCATTCGATAAAGAGAAAGTGTGGAGAGCTAGTCAACCATTAGAACTGGTATACACTGATGTTTGTGGACCAATGCAGAATGAATCTGTTGGTGGCAACAGATATTTCATAACATTCATAGATGATTTCTCAAGAATGTGTTGGGTGTATTTTCTGAGGAACAAATCTGATGTGTTCAATGTGTTTAAGAAATTTAAAGCCTTTGTTGAGCTACAAAGTGGTTTCAAGCTTAAGAAGCTGAGAAGTGACAGAGGAGGTGAATATACCTCCCATGAATTCTTGAATTTCTGTTCTAACATTGGAATGGAGAGACAATTAACAGTGGCATACTCCCCTCAGCAAAATGGAGTTGCTGAGAGAAGAAATAGAACTATTTGTGAAATGGCTAGATCAATGATGGCTGAGAAGAATATTCCTGTGATTTTTTGGGCTGAAGCAGTTGGAACTGCAGTATACTTGCAGAATAGGTGTCCTACAATCTCAATGAAGGGTAAAACACCATTTGAAGCTTTCACAGGGAGAAAACCAGGTGTAAAACATTTGAGAGTGTTTGGAAGTATTTGTTACAGCCACATTCCATCAAATCTGAGACAGAAATTTGATGACAAAGCAAGCAAGGGGATCTTTATGGGGTATGGCAGTTGTGAGAAAGGTTACAGGATTTATAATCTTCAAACAGAGAAGATTATTCTCTCAAGAAGTGTAGTGTTTGATGAGTATAAGACCTGGAATTGGGAAAACAAGCAAGATGAAGTTGTCTACATGCCTCTCAACATTGGAAATGAAAACACTGAGATAACAGAAATGGAAGAATCTTCTCATGAAACTCACAGCATTGACTCTCCAAATCCTACTCAATTAATCTCAGATGATGAACATGTTCCTGGAAGCAACATTGCCAGTACAAGTCAAGGCTCAACACCAAGCAATACACCAGTAAAGCTGAGAAGCTTGGAGGACATTTATGCAAGATGTCATATGACCATCATTGAGCCTGAAACCTATCATGAAGCTATTGAAGACAATGCATGGAAGGAAGCAATGAATGCTGAGATTGAAACTATTGAGAAAAATGGAACTTGGGAGCTGGTGGAAAGACCTGCAGACAAGCCTGTCATAGGAGTCAAATGGGTGTTCAAAACCAAACTGAATCTCGATGGATCAGTTCAAAAACACAAGGCTAGACTTGTGGCAAAAGGGTATGCTCAGAAACCTGGTATTGACTACAATGAAACCTTTGCCCCAGTGGTAAGGTTGGATACAATTCGAACTTTGATTGCACTTGCAGCACAAAAGGGTTGGAAATTGTTCCAACTAGATGTTAAGTCAGCCTTCTTAAATGGAGTGCTTGAGGAGGAGGTTTACACTGAGCAACGCGAGGGTTTTGAAGTCAAAAATGCAAGTCACAAGGTCTATAAGTTGAAGAAGGCTCTCTATGGTTTGAAGCAGGCTCCTAGAGCCTGGTACAGTGAGATTGACACTTATCTCACAAACTGCAATTTCAAAAGAAGCATAAGTGAGGCTACCTTATACACTAGAACTGATGATGAAGGAAATATGATCATAGTCTCTATATATGTTGATGATATAGTATACACTGGAGGTAGCAATACACTGCTCAGTGAGTTTAAAAGAGACATGATGCAGAAATATGAGATGACTGACTTAGGACTCTTACATCATTTCTTGGGAATGGGAGTTCTACAAACTGAAAGAGGGGTTTTTATTCATCAAAGCAAATATGCAAAGTCCTTACTTGTAAAGTTTGGTCTGGAGGATTGTAAGTCAGTGACAATACCTCTACCCACTGGTGAGAAACTGAAGAAAGTTGATGGAAGTGAGTTGGCGGATGAAGGGTTGTTCAGGAAAATAGTTGGCAGTTTGCTATATTTAACTGCAACTAGGCCTGATATAATGTATGCAGCCAGTTTGCTATCAAGGTTCATGCATGGTCCCACGAAGAAGCACATGGGAATAGCTAAAAGAGTCCTTAGATACATTCAAGGTACTCTCAGCTATGGCATTGAATTTACAAGGGACAAGGATGCTGTTTTGATTGGATTTTGTGACTCAGATTGGGCTGGCAGTGAAGATGACAGTAGGAGCACATCCGGGTATGCATTCAGTTTTGGTAGTGGTACATTTTCATGGGCCTCAGTCAAGCAAAACACAGTTGCATTGTCAACTGCAGAAGCTGAGTATGTCTCAGCAGCAGGAGCAACAGCTCAAGCCATCTGGCTAAGATTTGTTTTGGATGATTTTGGTGAATTGCAAGCTGATGCAACACCATTGTTTTGTGATAACATGTCTGCAATATCGATGGTCAAAAATCCTGTTTTTCATCAGAGAACCAGACACATAAATAGGAAATATCATTTTATTCGAGAAGCATTGCAACAAGGATCCATTGATGTGAAGTACTGCAGAAGTGAAGAACAGTTGGCAGATATATTTACAAAAGCTTTGCCTAAAGATCGATTCAATTACTTGAGAATGAAGTTAGGAGTAAAGCCAGTAAGCAGCTTAGGAGAGGCTGTTGAGAACTAAGCTGCATCCTAGCTTTAGAATTAACCTGCAGAAGTTAATCCTGCAGATGAAATCAAAAATGTGAAGAAATGAAGGCTTTACCAAAATTAGAGGGAACCATTAATTTTCAACGGCTAGTTTCTTTTACTAGTTTTAGAAAGATTACAGCTGGTGTACCTATCTTTGTATTTGTACTGAGCTTTCCCATCTTCTTCCAAGTGGATGGATGATATCCTCCAATAACCATTTATGGTCGGAGAGGAGTTCTAGGTCCCTAGATGTAGCATCTGTTTTAGACCGGCTGTAAAAAGATATAGTCTTTGTAATTTGTCTTTTGAGATATAAGAAAATACACAGACTCTTGCTCTTCCTACTTTCTCTTGAAAGAAACAAATTTCTTCAAACCCTTGCTCAAAGTTTCAATCTTTTTATCAACCTAATCGATATGCCTGGTACCATTTCAAACACTCTAGGAGTTAGGTTTCTTATGAGATATTTGGATGTGAAAGAAAAGAAGAAAAACACTAGGTTCTTAGTTATTTTCTTCCTCCTACTTATGAGAAATTTGGATGTGAATTTTTTCGGAGAAGCGATATGTGATCGTTATAGGATAGGTTTTACGTAGTTTTCGATTCCAATGCCTGTTGTTCTTACGTAACTTATGGGAATCTTCTGCCTTTACCCTGATGAGATAGCAAGATGCTACCAAAGTTTCAGGCAAATTTATGTTCCTATCATTTCTGCCACAGTTTGTGCAACAAGTCACGTAGTCGATAATACATCCATATGCTCGCTGACATTGGATGGTGAGACAGCGGTCGCAATGGCTATGTGGTCCGACGGGCTGATCCAGGATTGCCGTCTTTGGAAGTGGTTCAAAAGAGGGGGACAGTGGGAAGTAGGTGGTGGCTGCTAATTAATATTGTCATGAAGCATTCTTAATCGCACCTACTCTTCCATAAACCACATTAACATTTTATTCTTAATCATACCTACTCACCCATAAAATTAAGACCGACATGTCATGATAAGAGAGCTTTACTTATAGAGTTAAATACACAAAATACGTTTCACAGAATTTCATTAGTTTTAAATTATTATAAGGAGGAGGAACAAACAAAAGCTCAAACCTCAACAAATCTATCTCTATCTCAAAAAACACAAGTAAACCAAACTAAATGTACCTCAAAAGTTCATATTGTGTCCAGTGAAAGTCGAGTTTTACGTAAGTCTCTCTCTCTCTCTCCCTAATTAAATTACACCACAATAATTATTATTAGTTGGTAAGCTCATTCTTAATTACTTGTTGATAAAAATCCGAAGCAGACGGGCAGTAGTCCGAGTGTCTAATTCACTCTTAACAATTTTCTTGTCTCGATGGTCAAACGATCATTTCATACCTAACAATGTTGAACTAATTAGATTACACCGCGTGTATGCATGCATGCATGCTTGCTTGCTGTTGTAGGTGCCTTGACTTGGTTGGTGAAAACTTTAAACTTCAAATTAAGTTCAAACAATGAACTGATGCCAAATTAAATATTTCGTACAAGCTGGAATCATACGCACAAAATGATATAGTTTTTTAAAACTAAAAATAACGAAGAAGTAACAAGGCGACTCTGTGTACAATGTTGCGTATTTTTTGAAGACATGACGCGTGGAGCAAAACTTGTTTCTAATTACATTCTTTAAATTTGATCCCCTTTTTTTTTTGGTATTGTTGATTGTTTTACGGTGTAATCATTATCTAGAGCTTAAACGTAAGGTTTCTAGTTTCATATACAAAGTCAGTTGCTACTTATTTGTTAATTGAGTTGCTGTCTCCGTTTGAGATGTGTTTTTCGTACTTAGAGTAGCAAATTTAACTTGGCTACTCAATTGCTACCTTCTTGGAGATGTTTTAAAACGAAGATCTAGAAGACTGTTTTGATGCCACGAATGATCAACCCTACCAATAAATAACACCAAAAAAACAAATCAGATTTGCTGGCAAATGTATCATACATGTTGGTCCTAGAAGAATTTATAATTTTATGTGTATAAAGCCCCACACAAGCACATCTCATCTGTCCTCCTTTAGATTTATTGGGTAAATTAGTAGGACCGACCGCAGCGTACGTGCACACAACAGCACACTTTTATCACTATTTCCAGAAGATAAACAATTTTGAATATGGTGGCAGTTAAGTAAATTTGACCAAAACTGGAAGTGCAAAGAGAAAACACAAGCATACTGTTGCGAGTTATACATTAGTTAAAATGTAAATAGTAGTTTATTGTCCCACATTGGTGAAGTACATATGTAATACCAATTATAATTCCTATATATACTCCACTTTGGAGATTAATGAATATATAAGAAATTCCCAAATATTATCATATATTTTTGGTATTTGCCATGTTTAGTTCAATACATACTTCTAGATATTACGATAATAATAAATTTGTTCTGTATAAGTCTTTTTCTCCAGCTACAAGCATACTTCTGGACATTAGCTCAGCTGCCAACCTTCTTTGAGGCTGTGGGTCACGGAACTAAAAGGAAAATCTGTTATTTTATGATCATTTTGGACAAAACTTTTTTTGTAGTCCTTCATTATTATCTTTTTTTTTTAATCGTAATTTGCTGATTTCACCATGTTTAGTTTTTCAGTTTATTGATAGTTTTTTAAATTAAGGATAGAAACTCATAAATTTGGTTACAGTACCTACGTGTATTTATACAATTATCATCTCGATAGTTAAAGATTATTACGTTGTTCATCCTGATAAAGGAACTGTTTATTTTTTTGATGAACCAATTTTACAATAATTTTCACCAATTGCCGCCTATGTTGTTAACATTATATCCATTTTATGACCAGCTCAGTTCTGCGACGATCGTACTTCTTACACTACAAGAAGTCAACTCCAAGTTTTTTCTGTTAAGGTAAACAAGTTTTGGATATTGGGATTAGACCAGATGAGACTTCAAAACAAGTTTTGGAAATTATTTCATATGTTTTGAAGTCCAAGTTGAATTCCATGAACGTAGATATATGTAATGTCTCCATGCATTACTCAGATTTTTGAGGTACGTGGCTTAAATTTATTTGATTTGTTTGGTTTCAATTCTTCAGTAGCAGGACTCGATAGTTGTTGTCGATATAGTGCTAGGGGACCATGCATATTGATGCAGATCGCATAAAATTAAAAAAAAAAAGAAATAAAGTCGCAAGAAAATTTGAAGAGCTGGATCCTGGAGAGAAGGGAGCGACAAAAAACGCCATTCCAATTCATTGTAGTAATAGTTCTTGAATTTCACCTTTAGTTTACACTACAAGAAAATAGGGCTTTAGTGGCGATGGCAAAGCGTCACTGAATACTACAAATTCGTCATATAATAATACATGTGACGAATTCGGTCGTCACAAAGGTTGTCACCTATGTGGCGTCACTAATAGTATCTGTGACGAATTTGTGATTCGTCACCTGTTCTTAGTATACGTGGCACCCGATTCCTCACATATTTTCAAGCCCAAAAGCCAATCTTGACTCAATTTGTGATGTTATAAGCATCACAAATCCTAAAATTATGTGATGAATAGGTATATCGTCACCTGCTCCTTTAAATTGTTTATATTATATTTTAATCCATTTATTCTTTTACATATTATCATTTTAGTAATTAAACTAGTATTTCAGCTTAATGTAATTCTGTAAATGGCAAGTACATACTATGAAACTCAATGAAAAAAAAATTCTTATAATTCAAATATGGGTAGTTTTTACATTAACATGTCCACAGTAACCTACAATACATCCCAATTGTAGCTTGAAAAAGATAATATCATAAGTAAAAATATTGAATTGGAGTTGTTTGCTACAAAATCTGTAGCATCAATAATAGGCAACGTAGAAGAAACTAGCCCTTTGAATAGGTTCAATCTTTAAAGCTCCAGCTGCATCACCACTTTTCATTTTGTAATCCATTCCAGTAGACATATCAAGAACTATTTCACAAAAACAAAACGGTTAGGTAACCCAAATGTTGTTCAAACGCATACCTTACAGAAAACATTATAGCAAGAAAAAAAGTGTTGATACACAAGATATATCCCTTCTACAGCACACTTGACCAAAAGGTATACATATTAACACCTATTTAAGTTATTAAACCACTTTACCCGTATATATTTGTAACAACACCTGGAAATATAGGTGGTGATATAATGAATACCATGATTGACCTGCAAAAGACAGAAATGGATTCACACAAGTTATTTGCTGGCCAAGCAAGTTGGACCTTTTTTTCCATATTAGTGGACCTAACCGAACGCAAAGAGACCATTCCTGAAACACAATGAGACCCAAATATTCAATCCCAAATGACAATTAATTTATATATAAAGCAAAGCAAGTAGACTTAGTGAGTAACATGAATCCCAACTAAAATCTAAAACAAAAATCCATCACAACAAAAGAGAATACAACACGCACACAATTACTTATATGAGCTAACAAAAGGGTTAGAAGTCAAGCAACCAAGCACCAACTTGTAATTAAAAATTAATATAAAAAAATGAGTTAACCAAACATCTGAAATGATCCAAATGTAGATTCCCACAAAACACAAGAAAGAAAAATATTGAAGTATATTACAAAACTCTACTAATCTACACTAGTGAAGGGAGAAGGGTTTGAACTTGAGACGTAGTTGGTTGACTAAGAATGTCAGGGCAATCCATCACTCATACTCTTTGTTTCTTTTTTCTTTCTCTTACATGAAGAAAGTTGAAGTTGCACTCCAAAACTAATTGAAAATAGACCAAACTTTTCTCATAATACAAGATTTAACTTTCCAACAGCACCACACAACATTTTTCCCTTTCTAAATCACGACCTCAAAAAAACTTACCTCGCATGCATTCTATCATGTCCTTTTTAAGAAAGAAAAAATTACTATTATTAAGGAGTGAGGGGAGAGTTCCAAACTATTACATTAAGTGAGGGAAAGGGAGAGTTTCGAACCGAGACACATTAGTAGAAACTCAACACCCAATCCAATAGGAATTAGTAATTTAGATTTGAGGTTGGGTATCAAATAGCGAGTTGAATTAGGTTAGGACAAGTCATATTCAACCTACTAAATTTGAACCATATACAACTAGTATTGTAGGATAAGTGTTAATTTATATAGTCCTCTTTTCCGATGGACACTTTGCCTATGAATTATTCTCAAATGTCACATATCACCGTATATATTGTTATCTTTCTTTTTCACAGCAACTACCAATTCAGCCCCGTTATATTTATGTGGTTCCTCCAAATATAATTTGTCTCCATTGGCACTAGCTGTTTTAGATTCCAATAGAACCTTACATAATAAAATCACTTCTCCAGAAAACATAAATGATAGCTCTAGCAACTGACTGCAGAGTATAAAGTGGTAACTTAAACAATTATGTATGTTTTCATCCTGCATCGAAAACAGAAGCATTCTAGAAAATAATTTCATCCTGCAAGAAAAATAGAAGCATTCCAGAAAAATAATTTCATCCTACAATTCACAGTAAAAAGAAAAATACAATTTCACCCATTATTCATTGATTTTCGAAAGAGAAAGGAAATTGATAATTGGGTGTCTAAGCTTGGCAACCAAATAACGGATTGAAGAAGAAAATCCAAAGGACAATTAAAGAAATGTAGGGAAACAAATAAGTACCTTGTTTTGCCTGAAGAACTCGATAGAAAACCGAATCTCTCTTTCCCCAATTTAGGTCCTGTTATGTCAGAGAGAGGAGAGAGTTAGAGAACGAGCAACAGATGATACTGAGAGAATGGCCGAGAAAGGAAGACGAAGGAGAATGCTTGTCGCCGTCGCTGGCAACCACCAGTGGTTGGTCGTCGGAGTCGGGGTGAGAGAGTAAGCAAAGGGGAGCTGAAGACGACCGGAATGGGTGAGAACAGAGAACTGAGTGAAATAGGTTTTACATTTTGGGGTTTTGATATTATTTCTTCAGTATATTTTATTTATTTATTTTAATACTATAAGTGACGAATGGCATAACGTGGCCTTCTCTTTTGTTGTGTGATGAATTTTAAAGATTCGTCACATATTAACATTTCATTTAGCGGTAAAAATTTTTACCCAATATTTTGTGGCGAATTCAAAAGTTTATGTGATGCAAAGTATTTTGGTGTCCAGTGAAAATTATTATGTGATGGTTTCTAAAAAAGGATCACTTATTTTACCCAATTGTGATAAATTTTTGCGCACCACAAAAAATTCCGTCATCTAATCCATGTTTTTTTGTAGTGTTAATTTTAGTTCTTAAACACTCATATTAGTTTTTTTTGTCATCGAACTTAACAATGTCTTGCACCATTAGTTTTTTTCACTAACTCCATCTATTTTTAAAGTTAAATCTAGGGATATATTAGATTCTTCAACTTAAAATTAAAAAAAAATAGAATAAGCTAAAAAAACAAAAAATTATAAAATAATAACTAAAACTTAATACAAAATAAAATTGAACTATAAAAATGGTTGAACTTTAGCAACTTTTAAATATAATGCAAACGCAATTTCAAAGTTGGTAGGAAGTCATTGTGGTGGACTCAACAACTAACAAATCGCATATTGAACTACAAAAAAAAAAAATTCCTATGTATTCAAGTTTCTCAAAAAAAAAAAAACTTATCTTTTAAGTTTTCCTTTTCTTTCTTATTTTCTCATTTTTTAAATTCATTTTTAGTGATGTTGGACGAAGTTCTTAATATATCCCTAATTTAACATAAAAATAAACGGTGTTAGTGAAAAGGACACATCAAACAACATATTATTAAGCTCAAAGACTAAAAAAAACTAATATTGAGTTAAGTTAACAGACCATTGCTACAATTAGTTTTGAGTTAAGTTGAGTGTTTGAAATGACGATTTTAACCATGCACAAAACGCTCATGTGAGTTTTTTAACAAAAAACTAATTGATGTTATAATTTGGACTATAATTGCTAACCATGGCATCGTAAGTGTTCAATTAACAACATTTTCATCACAAGAGTCACATTAAAAGTATGATGTCATTACAGGAACCACGAAAAGAACTTGACCAAATTCTAAGGCAGTAAAGTTGGTGAGTGCATTCCGAGTGTCAAACTTGAATTGACTTCTTCCCTTGATACCTAACGTTGTTAAATTTTGTACAACACATGCTGTTGTAGGTGCCTTGGTTGGTGAAACTTGAAACTTCCGAACAATCAAGGTTGATTAACGATTTCGTACACGCTTAAATATATGCACAAAATGACGTGCAGGTGATATAGTATTTAGTGAAAGCCAAAAATAACGGAGACGAACCGTATTGAGAAAATTTCACTTTTTTATTATTATTATTATTATTATTATGTATATATCATATATTGACACAAATTAATTGATTGTATTACGATGTAGAATCATCATTCCGAGTTGAGACTATTTATTTCTAGTCTTGGATTGGTATGTGAATCTCTTTGGATTTTAGATTTTCAATCGAAGTTGTAAAGACTATTTATGAGCATTACTTGGCTCCACTAAAATGTGGAGGAACTCCTCCTCAAAATAGTTGTGGCCTATTTTGTTTTTATGAACAGAACCATACATATTATAAATCATTATATAAATATCATCGCTGCATTTAAATTAGTTAAAACTAAGGTTGCTAGTCAATCAATTATAGAAAATGATAGATGGTTCGTTTAGTCAATCGGTTATAGCAAATGACAAATGATTTGTAATACTTCTAACGATTTCGATCATTTGTTATTATACAGTTCAATGACTAAACGATTTTTAATATATTTTTTTGTTGTTGCAAAATAATCCTTACAAATTGATTGATAATACAAACAATTTTGATCATAAACGCAAAATTTTATGAATTAGTCACAGGTTGTTTTGCGGATTAGAACTTCCCTCAAATTTGACCCGGCCATATCTCATTCATACGAACTCCGTTTTGGATGATCTTGGTGTCCATGGAAAGCCCTTGACGAGCACTACATATCTGTATTGTTAGATTTCCCCATTTCTTTCCCATTTTCCATTTCGAAGCTACAAAACCCACAAGTTTTTCAGTGGGTTTAATTTGTTTCCGGTGATTCCGGCGAGTTTTACTATCGATGACCACCACCAAAAGACTCCTCTCAACCCCTGGAGCAAGGCCCAAGGCTTGGATGAAGCGTCGAAGTTCATTTTGGTGATGAACCGAAGAACACTCATTGTGAACACGGAAAATTCCTGAAACGAAAGAGACAAGAACAACGTGCACAAACAAATATTTGTATTTGATGATTTTGGGTTACAATCTCTCTCAAATTTGATCCTCTGATTCGATCTCCGTAAGGTGTTGATTTATGGGTGTTTCGTTGATCCAAGGGCCGTCGAGGCTTGATCTTGGATGAACAGTTGGAAGTTTCTTCAAAGGGCCGTGGGCTTGATCTTTGAAGGTGGATTTGAGCGGATCTTCAAGGAGCCGTTGGGGCTTGATCTTGAGGATGAATGTTTCTTCAAGGGCCGTTTGAGGCTTGATCTTGAATAACGGTGATGAGCGGATCTTCAAGGGCGTTTGGGCTTGATCTTGAAGAACAGTGATGAACGGATCTTCAAGGGCTTTTGGGCTTGATCTTGAAGAACGGTTGGATGTGTGGATTTGTCGACGTTTGTTGATCAAAAGGGTCGTTGGGGCTTGATCTTGGATGAATGGATGATGAATGATGGTGCTTTCTTCAAGGGCCGTCGGGGCTTGATCTTCAATTGGTGGATGATTGTTGATCCAAAGGGCCGTTGGGGCTTGATCTTGGAAGAACGATGAACGAAGAACGAAGAACACTTTCTTGATTCTTCGGGATTTGCTGGATGCTTGAGAGCTTCAGAGTTTCAGAGCTTCCAAGCTTCAAGGTGTAATATGAATTGGTCCCTCTTAAATGAATGAAATGGGCTTGTATTTATAGAATTTTCCAATGCCTAATTTTGAATATAATATCCCAGATGAAATAAGTCGTTTCTGCCAGGTGTTGACACGTGTCCTATTTGATGACTTTTCCAACTCATTTCAATTTTCGTTGAGTCACACGCTACGTGTAAAATTTATGTAATACATGAGCGTTGACACTTTGATTTATCGGTCAACATTTATTTACGAAATTTCGATGTCTACACTCATTTCTAAGGTTTCCGGCGGGTTTGGATAAAATTGGGATGCTTCCCAGCCGAATTGGACTTGGCCATAGGTATGAAAACTTCTCCCCTCACTGAGATCTACTTGCCTGTAAAATTTGGTAATTTTTAAAAATAGTTGAATTTTTTCAGCAAGTCGGGGCGGCCGACCGCCAACTGCGGCGGCTGCCTGGCTAGTGGGCCGACGATGTACTTTTAAGTTCATTTAGATGCCTTGATTTCATAATTGATATCCGTATAACGTAATTGGATTGTTGGACTTAGTTTCATTACGATACCTTACTAGATCAAAATATGAATCGACGATCCGACCGTTGGATCGTCACCAAACCTTAATGCGTGATATAACATAATATTTGAGGATCATAGAAATTTACGGATCAGGAATCCAATGTATGGATCTTCCCTAATTGGATTTCTAAGTTTGTAAAATTAAATATCGACCACCACTTGAATTTTGAAATTGGCGGAGATCCGACCATCAGATCGTGTTGAGATTTTAGTATGTTGTTATTTGAGCATAATGTGGACTTTGGAAAGTTAAGGATCTGAAATCCAATGTGTGGATCTTCCGGATTGAATTGTGTAGAATTGTGGACCCAACCTTTGACCGAGAGTTGACTTTTGGTCAATATGTCTCCAAACGTTCTTAATACTAAAGTTAGTACTACGAGAGACTTAAGTGAAGTCTAGTGGGCCTACATTGGTTGGAGAGTGACTTGAATATTTGTGATATGGTTGTTACCTTAATTGTTTATGTTAAAATCATTTGTGAATATGAATTGGTATTATAAATATGATTTCTATTGAAATGTGATTTCCATATATTTAGCCATAGACTTATGTTTATTAAACATGATTTGGCTTGTGTACTGATGATAATGGTGATATATGGATGTTTAATTATTTCTAGTAATGTGAATGATAAGTATGATAAATTTATGGTTATGTGATCTTAAAATCCTATTAGAAGTATTCTATAGCACTTATATGCTGGTGGGACATATTAGTTGGAGGCCACGAGAAGTGAATATGGTAGGTGACTACGTTGTAATTATGGAGATGATGAGGTTTAGATATACTTGGTACATTTGGTAGGTACCATATGCTTGCTTGGATTCTGTTGAGTGATGGTCCGGAATCCCTTCTACTCCGTGATTCCGTTGAGTGATGTTCCGAAATCGTATCTAACTTGGGTTTCATTTAGTGGTGATTATGCATTGTGCTCCGCGATTTCGTTGAGTGATGGTCCGGAATCGTATCCTGGATTGGATTCCGTTGAGTGATGGTCCGGAATCGTATCCAGCCTGTATCTCATCGAGTGGTTCAATTCTACATGCATGGTACTCCGTGATTTCGTTGAGAGATGGTCCAGAATCGTACCTTAGTTTGGATTCTGTTGAGTGATGGTTCGGAATCCCCTTTGATATCTTGGTTCCGTTGAGAGGTCCGAAAACCCAACTTCAGAGAAGTAGGCTTGGCCTAACAGTGTCACTCTAGCCTTAGTTTTATATATATTTGTGACAATGGTTTTGAGAATCTTGTGAATTGAGTTAGAAAATATGTTGGACGTCTGGGTGACTCCTTCAGGATTCTCTACTATTCGATTATGATTTCATCAAGTATGAATTTAGAAAATATGGAAATGATTGTTATTATTTTGATCAGATTAATTGTTTAATGTGGCTAGAGATGGTTATGTGTTTTGTCGGTTCTTAAATATGACGTATGTTGTGAATGGCGATGTGATGAGACATAATGAATTATGTTGATGCACAAAATCAGTGAGGACTTTGGTACAACAGAAAGTGTTAAGTTTGTGACCTTCGCTAAATTGCTCTGGTCACTAGTGTGGATAAGTATGTAAATGGATAGGGACAGGGAAGCAAACACAAGATGTACGTGGTTCACACAGATTGGCTACGTCCACGGAGTAGAGGAGTTCAAATTAATTGTGAAGGGTTTACACAAGTACATAGGTTCAAGCTCTCATTTAGTGAGTACTAGTGAATGATTTAGTACAAATGACATTAGGAAATATTGTGAGAGAATGATCTCTATTTATAGAAGAGAGTTTCTAGTTTCATTCTGACATTGACACGTGTCGTATTGTGATTGGCTTCTGACGTTGACACGTGTCACGCTGTGAATGGCTTCTGATGTCGACACGTGTCACGCTGTGATTGGCCTCCTGGTTGGAGGGAAACTCTCCTGGTTCCTTGACGGTATAACGTTGACCAGAGCTCAGTAGTTTCGGGATTGGTCAAGTATGGTACAAACAGTGCTCCCCGAAGTTCCCGAGTGAGGGAAGCTCCTCGGTTGGGAACTTGCAAGATCCAAGCCATTAAGTAATCACGAAACTTCTAAGTACCGAAGTGTGGTATCATTTTCACTTACCTTATCTATCTCATACTTAGATGTGACATCTTCTTTGGAAGTATTTTTCCTCCATCTAAGGGTGGTATCTTTAACCGATGAAGATGCACAAGGTAATGTATCAATTTCACTTAAAGCTTAATTGTAGTTTCGGGATTGGTCAAGTGTGATACAAAACCCTATAGTAGGAGTCCCCCAAATCGCCGAGCTAGGAGATTTTTCGAAAGAGGTAACAGACAAGGTAAGCAATCAGACTTCCAAGCAAGCAACCTGGATCATAGGTTTGACTTCAGCTTCCGGTTGATTGTTCTCCTTCTCATTGTGTCGTAAACAGCAACAAGGATAAGGAGAAGCAAATCGAGAAGAGATGATATGAGATACTTTTGCTTTTGAAGAAGTAACTTTCCACAGGCTTATTCTTGAACTAGGCTGGAGGGTTTTCTAGTTTCCTCTATAGTATAAGGCCGACTCAAGAATTTGAGGGTCAAAACAAGTCCATTAAATCAAGAGTGCGTTCGACCTTGATGATATGGGATACTTTTGCTGTTGACGAAGTAATAGATGAATCGACACGTGTTCTGTTGCGCTTGTCTCCACATGCTTCCTTGTATCCTTCTCACTTGCCCTATCTGTTCCTCAGGAAAATGTGGTATCTTTTCTGGAAGCATAAAATGTTGAAGATGAGTACTCCAGAGCAATGTCAGGTAAGTAATCAAGCAAGGGGTTCCAGGCAGTCAGTTCCTGACTGGAAGCTTGATTCTAAGTGCTGACTGATTGCTCTCTTTCTTCTTGTTTTGCAGGTAAGAACAAGGGCAAAGGAAAAGACAGGGAAAAAGAATGATATGAGATACTCTTACTTTTGACCCTTATGATATGAGATACTCTTACTCTGGTGTGGCTGGTTTGCATATGTATTATTGGGGGGAAGAAAGCTGAGTATTTCGAGAGGCTTCGTTGGGAGTGCCCTCTCAGATATGAGGAATGGTTGAGCATTTTTGTAGGTCTGCCTGTCCATGGAGGATGAAGGTCGACATATATAGGAGTCTCTCTAACAACAAGTAGTAATGTTATTCCCTTACCCTTCTTGGTCGTAGCAATGTAGTGGGAACTGCAAGCTTCACATGTTTTAACTTTGTCAGAGCACTTTGAAAAAGTGGTATGTGGTATCTGGAAAGCTGATGTTGCGTGTGAAGATTGCAGAGAAGCTTTATCTAAGGAAATATGGCTCTCGAAATTCGGAGAGCGATACCTCTTCGATTTTCGAACAAGCAATCCTGTCGAGGATCGGACTCTCGAGATTTGGAGAACGGTGCCTCTTGAATTTTTTAGAAAGTAATCCTGTTAGGAGTCTGGCTCTTGAGATTCGGAGAGCGTTGCCTCTTCGATTTTTTAGAAAGTAATCTTGTTGGGAGTCTGGCTCTCTAGATTCGGAGTGCGGTGCCTATTTGATTTTTGAGCAAGTAATAATGTTATTCTTTTACCCTTCTTGGTCATAGCAATGCAATGGGAGCTGCAAGCTTCACATGTTTTAACTTTGTTAGAGCGTTTTGAAAAAGTGGTCTGTGGTATTTGGAAAGCAGATGTTGCGTGTGAAGATTGCAGACAAGCTTTATCCAAGGAAATTTGGCTCTCGAAGTTCGGAGAGGGTTGCCTCTTCGGTTTTCAAACAAGCAATTTTATCGGGGATCTGGCTCTCGAGATTCAGAGAACGGTGCATCTTCAATTTTTGAGAAAGCAATCCTATTGGGAGTCTAACTCTTGAGATTCGGATAGCAGTGTCTCTTCGATTTTTAAGAAAGAGTCTGGCTCTCGAGATTCGGAGAGTGGTTCCTCTTCGATTTTTGAGCAATCAATCTTGTTAGGAGTGTTTTCTCGAATGTGAGTAAAGGTTGGGCATTTTTGCCAGTCTGCCTTGCCACGGAGCACGGAGGTTAACACATATTGGGACTTTCTAGTTATCAAGCAGCGGTGTTGTTCCTTTACCCTTGTGGGTAATAGTAGGGTAGCTGGACCTTCAAAATTTATGTGTCTAAACTTTGTCAGAGATCTTTGGCAAAGTTATATGTGGTACCCGAGAAGCTGATGTTGCATGTGGAAAATGGTGCCTCTTCGAAATCCGGAGAGTGGTGCATTTTCAGAATCCGGAGAGTGGTGCCTCTTCGATTTTTTAATCAACGGCCCTATTGCCCTTTCTTTTATAAGGGCACCAATTGTGTGCAAGGAGTACATTAAGAGAGTTATTGCTTGTAGGAATTTTCCCCTTACTTTAGAGATTTATTGCACCTCATTTCTCCTTCATCATTTTTAAGAATTTCTGGCCCATCTGATCGTCGTTTTGACTTGAACTTTGGTGAAGAGGCAGCCATGCCTTCTTAAGAAAACATATGGTGTCCATCCTTCTTATCTCCTACTGGTCCTCTTACCGTTGGGGACTCTGTGATGAAGAATGATATGACTGCTGCGGTGGTGGCCATGAACATTCTCACTCCCAAAGATAACAGACTACTTTCCAAACAATTTGATGAGTTGGCTATTAAGGATTCTCTGGCTCTCAGTGTTTAGTGTGCAGGTTATATGTCTAATATAGCCCAATGCCTATTTGCTCGAACCCGCCAAGTTGAATCATTGGCGGCTGAAGTGATAAGTCTCAAACAGGAGATTAGAGGGCTCAAGCAGGAGAATAAACAGTTGCACATGCTCGCATATGACTATGTTACAAACATGAAGATGAAGCTCGACCAGCTGCAGGAATCTGATGGTCAGATTTTACTTAATCATCAGAGGTTTGTGGGTTTGTTCCAAAGGCATTTATTGCCTTCGTCTTCTGAGGCTGTACCGCGTAATGAAGCTCTAAATGATCAACCCTTGGTGCCTCCTCCTTCTGGAGTTCTGCCTAGTACCAAGGCTCCGAATAATCACCCTCTGGTGCCTTCTTTTTCTGGGGCTCTGCCGCCTGCTGAGACTTCTCCTGAGCAACCTTTGTGAAGGCTCCCTCTTATTTGTTTATTTTGATTCATGTATATGTACATATTTGTAACTTATCGGATATATCAATAAACAAGCTTTGCTTCATTTCAATGTATTGTGTTAAATACAACAAGGCCTTCTTCACTAAGTTCTTTGAATTTTTCCTTTTGTTGAAGCTTTGTGAGTGAAGCATGTAGGTTGAGGTAGTGCTCCCTTAATTTCCTGAGTGTGGAAAACTTCTCGTTTGGAGACTTGAAAAATCCAAGTCACTGAGTGGTCGTGAGACTTCCGAGTATCAAGATGCAGTAGCATATGGTAGGAGTACCTCAAGTCTCCGGTCGAAGGAGTTGACGAATGGGGCATTTCATTTCTAAGTGGTAGCCCAAAACTCATTATTCATATATATTTGTTATGAAAGTTGTTAGGTCCAAAGAAGAAGAGGCCTAGGCAATTTTTTTATTTTTCGAAATTTTTTTTTATATATATATATATTTTTTTTTTTTTCGAATTTTTGAATTTCCGAATTTTTAAATTTTCAAATTTCCGAATTTTTGAAATTCCGAAAAAATATATATATATTTTAAAGCTTTGTAAATGAAGCTTTGTAGGTGAAGCTTTGAGGTTGAAGCGTTGTTGGGCACCATGAATTGATTTTGCTTAACACTATCTTGATCAAGATAGTGTGAAGCTTTTGTAGGTGAAGCTTTTGTGTTGAAGTTTTGTAGGTGAAGCTTTTGTGGGTCAAGCTTTTGTAGGTCAAGCTTTTGTGGGTCAAGCTTTTGTGGGTCAAGTTTTTGTAGGTCAAGCTTTTGTGGGTGAAGCTTTTGTAGATCAAGCTTTTGTGGGTGAAGTTTTTGTGAGTGAAGCTTTTTTGGGTGAAGCTTTTGTGGGTGAAGCTTTTGTAGGTGAAGCTTTTGTGTTCAAGTTTTTGTGGGTCAAGCTTTTGTAGGTGAAGCTTTGGAGTTGAAGCTTTGTAGGTGAAGCTTTAGAGTTGAAGCTTTTGTTGGGTACCATGAATTGATTTTGCTTCACACTATCTTGATCAAGATAGTGTGAAGCTTTTGAGAATTTGTAGTTGTCCTCCATTGATGAAGCTTTTGTTAGTGAAGCTTTGGAGTTGAAGTTTTGTAGGTGAAGCTTTGAAGTTGAAGCTTTTGTTGGTGAAGCTTTTGTTGGGTACCATGAATTGATTTTGCTTCACACTATCTTGATCAAGATAGTGTGAAGCTTTTGAGAATTTGTTGTTGTCTTCCATTGATGAAGTTTTTGTTGGTGAAGCTTTGGAGTTGAAGCTATGTAAGTGAAGCTTTGGAGTTGAAACTTTTGTTGGTGAAGCTTTTGTTAGGTACCATGAATTGATTTTGCTTCACACTATCTTGATCAAGATAGTGTGAAGCTTTTGAGAATTGTGGTTGAACTCCTTTGATGAAGCTCTTGTTGGCACCATAAATTGGTTTTGCTTCACACTGTCTTGATCAATAGTGTGTGAAGCTTTTGAGAATTGTGGTTGCCCTCCATTGATGAAGCTATTGTTGGCACCATAAATTGGTTTTACTTCACACTGTCATGATCAAGAGTGTGTGAAGCTTTTGAGAATTGTGGTTGAACTCCTTTGATGAAGCTCTTGTTGGCACCATAAATTGGTTTTGCTTCACACTGTCTTGATCAAGAGTGTGTGAAACTTTCTACGAGTTGTAGTGTTTGCATTGTTACAGAGGGGAAATGTTTGAAGCAGATGCAAGAGAGCTGAATAGTTTGATCTTCGTATGCCATGCACTGAAGTTGCTGTTGGGATCTTTTGTTTTCTGCTTTGCTTTTGTTTTCCCACTTCATTTCCAGACATCTTTTTGCTTCTTTTTTTTTTCCTCTTTCCCTCTGTCTATGTTCACCCATGTTGCTTTGCAAGGTATCTTTTGCTTTTCTTAATCTCTCTTTCTGCTTTTTAGCTTGTTGGTAGGGATCGGAATTCAGTGGAGACGGTGGGCAAGTTTTTATCGCTGAATAATATTCCACCTGCTTAATAATATTTTGTTTGAGATCCTCAGAGAGACCACCAGTCCTAGCCGATTGATCAGGGTCATCATCCGACGACTGTGGTTGAATCTCAGATGAGGAGCGACTGGGAGATCCGACAGGTGAGATATCAGAACCGTTCGACGGAGACGGTGGGGGGGGCATCGGTGCCGCATGTGATGGCGGTGGGGATGATGACGGTGGCGATGGTGACGGTGGGCCCCTCTTCACCTTTCTATCTTACTCGTCATTTGGCTTTGAAACTGCCCATGTTCTTCTGGTTTCTAGTTCATTATCCTCTTTGGGCATCACCAATGCTTCTTTTGGAACTTTCTGCATTTGATTGGCCGGTAGAACTACCAAAAACCCATTGTCCTTGGGAGGATTTTCCCTGTCACCTGTATATGCACCTATTTAATGCTGCTGGAAATTCCGTCAGCCTCTTCTCCTCGTCTACTACATCTTGGCATAAAAAAAAAAAACAGAATCGCTAGTATAAATATAATAAACACTAAAGCCTATCCAATTGATAATCATGTGGTAAATTGTTATGTAGCATGAGTCCAGGAATTTCATGCTGTCGGGTTATAATAAATGATGGAGGAATGCTATACTTTTATGCTTGAACTGAGTGTGATAAATATTTGTTTTTGTGAGTGTTGAACTACGAATAGCTTGATCCCTAATGAGGGTATGTAGGTAGTCTAATGAAGTGGTTAGATGCAGCCATAAAGCTTACGAAAAAATATTGTGTATCTGGTTTTTTATTGATACTTTGTATATATTCAGGAGGCATGGTATGTTAGATATTAGGGTATTTGGTAGCGTCACGTGTCGATTCTGGACGTATGTCGGGATCGGGGCGTGACAATGAGTGTTCGAGGAACGTCGACGACCCCAAAGAAAAGCTCTAGGAGGTGGACGACGCGAAGCCCGATCACGAAGAGGAAAAGAATGGTTGCGATTTGCAATGCTTGTATATGTTAGATCTAAGCCCATTGCTGATCCAGGGATGTGTAGTAATTGGCCAACGAATAACCCACGACGCATTCTGCAGCTCTAACCACAAACATGAGGGAGTTGCTGATGCTGCTGCTTTCTGATCCTTACCCTAGAGCCCATGCAAGGTTCTGGGCTGACGGGTTTTCGTCATCGTAGATTTATTCAACAGGGAAGTTGGTGTAGGTAACCACAAGGTGAAGTCTAAGAGGCAGCAAAGAATGAACTGATAGAGTGCTTTCAGCTGCTGGAAAACGAGCTAGGGGACAAGACCTACTTTGGGGGTGAGAGTTTTGGCTAGTGGATGTGGCACTTATCCCTTTCTATAGCTGGTTCTATGCACTGGAGACCCATAGAAACCTGTGCATAGTGAAGGAGTGTCCGAGGCTGGTAGGTTGGGCAAAGAGATGCATGCAGAGGGAGAGCGTGTCCAAGTCTCTGCCTAAGACACACATATATTTAGATTTGTCAGTGGTCTCG
Organism: Malus sylvestris; assembly: GCF_916048215.2. Classification (NCBI taxonomy): domain Eukaryota; kingdom Viridiplantae; phylum Streptophyta; class Magnoliopsida; order Rosales; family Rosaceae; genus Malus; species Malus sylvestris. The sequence continues at coordinate 2,883,811 of NC_062272.1, forward strand.
ACGATCGAACCTCAAATTTGTCGGTGGTCTCAAATTTGATGTTCCTCCATTCTTCAAATCTCGAACACGTAGCAGGCTGCAACAAGAACAATCAACCGCAAGCAATTCGCTCGCAGTTACTCTTCAAAACGGAAGGTTTCTCAGACAAGCCGTAAGGGAGGCTCTCGAGCTCGGAGGCTCAACCCCGTCTGCTTCATACAACCCCATCTCTGCACCTCATCGATCAAGCTCTTTGAGAACGATGTGCATGCCTTCTTAACCGCCATGGCTCTGTCGCCGAGCCCAGAAGCGAGTACGACCTTGCAGACGCGCAACCACCCGCATGCAACCCTGTGTTCCTACTCTCACAATGCGACACTGACATGGAAGATATCTCACGTAGCCAAAAGCGAAACACCGCAAATTATTGTCGTGAATTACTGGAGTAGTGGACTTTTTTCGGATTTGGGTTTTGGATCTTGTATTTTCTTCTCCCTCCTCCTCCTCCTCCTCTTTGTATCTCCTTATTTCTCAATTGGGTTTTTTTTTTGCCCTTGATGTTACAGAGGAAAAAACCGAGTGATGAGAGAGTGTGTGTGTGTCTGTGCCTCTGTGGGTTTTGCAGAATCACGGCGGAGGTACAAAAATGAAAGAGAACCGACACAACTTTTCGTATCGTTTCCCACAGACGGCGCCAAATGTTGATGCACAAAACCAGAGGTCTTGGAACAACGTAAATCCGACCTTGAATCAATGTAAATAACACAAGATGTATCGTGGTTAACCCCAAGGTTTGGGCTACGTCCACACTGATTATATTTCTGAGGGAGAGAAAGCTCTGAATGAGAGTGAGAGCTTTGAAAGGGATGAGAAGGCTTAGGAATTGGTCTCCCCTAATTGTGAGGGTGATGAGTCCTTTTATAGAATAAGGGCTCCTCACTTATTACATATTTGCCCATTCCTTTATTACATAATTACATTTGAATCCCCCGAGTATTTATACGAGATCTAAATACGGAGGCCCTAAGTATGGTATAAACACAGACTAAGCCTCATTATCATATCCAAATCATTTTTTCAAATCCCGTAATTCAAATGGAGTTATACAACTCTTCAAGAAACCAATGGAAAAGTTGCTCATTTGTAATCAAAAGGTCATGGGTTCGAGTCGTAAAAACAACATTGTTTACTTGGAATCGCCTTTTTAAGACTACGGAATAATCTCAACTCTTAGCCTTCTAGAATGCACACCATGATTGTGAATTGATTTTCTTCAACTCCAAAAGTAAACAAAATTCGTTAAACCCTATAGGATGGACCTCCGTTAAAGTTGGACAATTAATTAACCTTCTTTCAAATCATAAAAAATAATTAAAGAAGAGCTTGCTAATTGTTTGTATATAGCTACAGCTATCAGTCAATGCATGAAGCAGAATAGTCAGCTACACTTCAAAACATTTGATCATATGATACGATAAAAATACACCTACAAAGATGTTGTTGAAGGGTAGATGAAATTACATGAAAGGGCCTTCCCTTTGCCTTATGGCAAAAATAGTAACAAAATCGAAGTATCCTCCTATATATAGACAACATATATTCCTCCCTTACTTCACACACTTCGCATGCCACAATCGTGTCAAAAATCACTTGGGAAAAAAGGACTTTTCAAACTTGAGGGCAAAAAAAAAAAAAAACATACAAAGAAGAAGAAAAGTCAAGGCAGTCTGTAGCAGGAAGGAAGAGCTAGCAGCAGCAGCAGCCATGACTGTTTCACCTTCTCTTTCTGTTGCCAGAAATGGCAGAGTCCTCATTGTCGGTGCCACCGGTTTCATCGGGAGGTTTGTAGCTGAAGCCAGCCTCGCCGCCGGCCGACCCACGTATGTTCTCGTCCGGCCCGGCCCTCTTCACCCTTCTAAGGCTGACACCGTCAAGTCCTTCAAACACAAAGGCGCCATAATCTTACACGTATGAAAATAATTTTCTGTACATAACGTTTGCAAAATATTTTTTATGACTTTACATGTTCATATTTTTTTTGTTCACTTTACCATGTTTTAATATGTTGTAATATCGACCATTTTCAGGGGCTGATTTCTGATAAAACCCTAGTGGAGAAGATACTGAGAGAGCATGAAATCGAGACAGTAATATCAGTCGTCGGTGGTGCGACAATATTGGACCAGATTGCCTTAGTCGAGGCCATTGCAGCAGTTGGTACAGTTAAGGTAAATATATTATATCCGACACACAAAAAACCAATTGTATTATATTATATACTTTTTTGAAAACAAACTGTTGTCATTAAAAAAATGTAACAAAATATCTTTATATATTTAGTTTGTTTTGGTGTCTTACTTGAGTTCAATTTTTTAAATTTACAAATATTTTTTAAGTTTTAAGTTTTGAATTCTTATTTATTAGGATTTAAAAAAAAAATTAGATTTAAAACTAACTTAAAAATATAAAGTATTTTTCAAAAACACTGAAAATAAGTTTTTAGAAAATTTATGTCTCAAAAACACTAAAAGTGAATTTTTTTTAAATTCTCTCTTTTTCTAAAGATCTTTTTTTTGCTCGATCTCTTTGTTCTCTTCCCATGTCCTCACCCTCTGTCTTATCTCTCTCCTCGCCTTCTTTTTCTGCTCTCTCCCTCTTTTTCTTCTCTCTCCTCACCTCCTCTCCCTCTCCGTCTTTCTTTCTCGTCACCCACTATTTCCTATTTCTCGATATTCTCTCTTTCCCCATCCTCTCTGTCCTCCAATGTTTGCTCGGAGTAGTTTGAATTCAAAACAAAAAAAAATATTTTAAAAAAAATTAACCAAATAAGTTTTTAATTTTTTGTAAGGAAATCTTAACGAAACACTTCTGGTACTGTTCATTTTTAACGTTAAAGACATTTTTACCTTGAAAAGTCATTATTGGTACTATTCACTTATACCTTTATTTTGTCATTTTCTTTAAAACTAAAGTTTTTGAGAACTTTTTCGTTAGTTTTTTCATTTTTTTAATATTTAAAAAAAATACTATTCTTAAAAGATGTTCTGTGAAAAATGCTTTTAGGAACAATTAAAGGTTTTTTAGCGGAATATTAAACGGGCAGTTATGTTGCTGAGGTTTTTGATGATTTTGTGAAAAAAAATTTCTGCAAAATTTATGTTGTAGAGGTTTTTGCCCTCCGAGTTTGGACATGATGTGGACAGGGCTGATCCGGTTGAACCAGGGCTCACCATGTACGAGGAGAAACGCAAGGTTAGACGTTGGGTCGAGAAATCTGGGGTGGCCTACACATACATTTGCTGCAACTCCATTGCCTCTTGGCCCTACTTTGACAACACACACCCTTCTGAGGTTCTCCCACCGTTGGATCGGTTCCAAATCTATGGTGATGGCACCGTCAAAGGTATATGGTACACACCTAAGACATTTTTGTGTGAATTTGTAGCATATGATAATACTTGCATTCTCTTAAGTCGATGAGTTCATTTTTTCATTTGCAAATAATGTATCTTCAACGTAGATATTTTATATTCATAACTGTTCATTCTCTTAATTTTCATTTGAAGCTCATATCTACAAAAAATCATTTGAATTGGTAATCATTTAATCATGAGAATTGTTATTTATCACTACAAAAATATCATTTGGCACTCTAAACTTTCTATAATTAGAAAGAAAATACATTTGTGAGGAGTGTAGAATGAGATTTTTAGAGTACTAATAACAATTCCCTTTCATCATTCAAATGTATCAAATAAATCAATGATGTAGGTACCAATAACATATTCGTATATATTTTTTATTTTCCAATTAATAAGGGGTACACATGTTTTTTTGTCTTTTCTATTTAATTTGTGAATTTATTAGTGACTAGCCTCTTGCCATGACTTTATTTTATTTTATTTATTAGTCTAATATATATTATTTCTTGTTTTGATTTTTAATTTCTTTTGTTTTAGTTATTATTGCTTTTTATGAAACTTTTGTTTTTTGAACAAAATATGAAACTATATACCAAAATAATATATATAGTTTCATAATTGAAGATTATAATTGAGGACATCAAGTTACTTGCAAGATCGTTTCTTCTATTTTTTGGAAGCCTGTCTTTTGGGAGGCAAATTTTCTGGTCGATGTTATTGCTAGCGTGGGACACCATTCATGATACTTATATTAGGATAGGTTTTTACCCACAATTACCAGAAATGCTTCTCTTTTATTATATTAAAAACGGTTGTTCTCAATGTTTCTATCCTTTGAATAAATTTATTTTTCCATAATAAAAAATATTATATTTTAGAAAATAATAAACTTACTAACCAGTCCCACTACACAGTGATTATTTTTATTTTGTAAATTTATTTTTTTTCTTTTAAAATCATAATGAGAGAGAGACAATTCTAAAATTATAAAAAATATCATTTTTTCTCCTTCTCTCTTTATATATAGACGACAAATATTGCAATAATCTTTTCCCATTGTCCTTTCTCAACTGTTGCTGTTGTGCCGTGCCCGTGCTCGTGCCTAACCCACCCAAAGTTCGGGCCCACTATGTTCGGTCACACAATACATATTGAGATGTAATATTCACGCATTTCTTTTTACTTCTTCCACATTTTTTTGATTTTCGATCGTCGGATCAGATGAATTGAAAAAGTTCAACAAACAGAAATTAACAAGGGGTGTATGAGAAGTAAAAAGAGATGTGTAGATAGTACATCCCTACATATGTTTATCCACTAATAAATATGTTTGGTGTTTTATTTTCGTACACAGCCTATTTTGTAGACGGTACGGATATTGGAAAATTCACAATAAAGACCGTGGACGACATCCGAACAATCAACAAAAATGTTCATTTCCGACCGCCGAGCAATTTATACGACATCAATGGGCTTGCATCTCTGTGGGAGAAGAAAATTGGCCGGACTCTCCCTAGAATCACCATCACTGAAAATCACTTACTAGCCCTTGCTGCAGGTCACTTCCCTCTCTACTCTTCACCAACATTTGATTAGGCATGTGCTTGGGACCAATCTTTTGGTGCCACGAATTAATATATACATGCAGACGTAAGTTATGTCAGTTGGCACCGTGAATCATGTATCTTTCTCAAAACTTGGACACAGGGAGCCGAAACAGCATTATTATGGCCAACTGACTTAACTTAAATATGAAGATTAGATTAGTTTAGAATACAACGCTAATACATATAAACCCTATTAGGTTGGCAAGTTTGCATGTATTTTGTAACAAGTTAGGGTTTTCTAATTGCAGAGAATCGTATACCAGAAAGTATAGTGGCATCGTTCACGCATGACATCTTTATCAAAGGATGTCAGGTGAATTTTGCAGTGGAGGGGCCTCGTGATGTGGAAGTGGGAACTCTCTACCCCGGAGATTCTTTCAGGACCTTGGATGAGTGCTTCAATGACTTTCTTCTCAAGTTGAAGGACAACCTAGAGCCAGTGCATGAGGAGAACGTCTCCACCAAAAACGCCGTCGTCGAATCCAGGGCTGTCACTCCCACTTGTGCTTGATCAATCTATCAGAATCAGGACTGTTGATCAAATTCATGTTCTTGATTTACTCCCACTACAAAAGAAAGTTCAACAGTTTGGGGGTTCCTAAGGTTTCTTCAAAAGAAGATGCTAATTTGGTTGGTTGGCTGCTGGACAAGGAAACTGGATTTTCATTTTACATTGTTAAAAAGGATTCCAGTTTCTTGTGGTTGTTGGATATTTCAACGTAATAAGTCTGGTAAATTATGTGAGGTGATTGATTATTCAATATGAGGGATTTCTTCTCCCATAAGTTCGCAATATTTTAATAAGATTTTACGTCATCAAGTTGACCAGAACAGTGTATGCCCTCAAGCTTACATTAAAGGATTCCTCTTTCCACAGTTTAAATTAGGTTAAAATATTGCGAACCAAAACAAAAAGCAAAAATTCAAGATGAACAGAGATTTTTACTTTTCAAACGGTCGCCTTCTCAATCGTGACTTACAATCGTGACTTAGACAGATTGTGTAAAACATGGACAAGAAAACTCAATCAACACTTTTGAAATTCGTGACTACATGACCATAATATTTACAATTTTTGGTATTATACTACAACCAAAAGGGCATGGTTGAAAGAAAAATTTCCAGCTTCCAATTGCTTGTCTCGACCTAATATCCGAAAATCACAAGCAACAACTGCTGGTCATCGGGCATACTTTACACATGACATATCGGCACTCGCTGTTCAATGCAGACACGACATATGGGGCACTTTTTACACTTCTCACAGCAAGTGCTGAAAATGCGTTAAAAACACCGAATTGGTGAGTACAATCGCCATAACTTGTAAACGATGGAAAATAATATGCTGTAAGGGTGGAAACAAGTAGATGTGAAAGGGTACATGAAGAAGGTACCTGCAAAGAACATGATGCCGGCATGGAAGCAGGACTATATTAATCTGTTCTTCAAAGCATACTCTACATAGGATCTTTTCCTGCAGGATTCATCAAAAGCAGGTAAGGCTCGTGACATTTACGAAATCAACATTGAAATTTTTGTATATATTTATAATATTAAACGTCGCAGTTGAAGCATTACATTCTGAAGTCTTTCGTACTCCTGCTGGCTAAATTTCGTGATTTCCGTTTGCTCACTGAGTGCAGCTTGCAGTTTCCAAATCTGAGATAGAAAAACAGAAGTATTTAAAGAACTAGTATAAGCTGATATTACATGTATCCAATATCAATTAGACAGTAAAACAATGCCGAAACCAAGACAAATGGCTCGATTAAGAGGTAGCCGTCGGCCAAGAGAATCAAAATAGTGTTTACCTCCTCAACGAGGTCTGATCTAGGCAACTTCTTCACTATATCAGGTGAAAAAGTGTTATATCTGAAAGAAAGATCAAAGCAAGGATTGACAATGATGACTTTGCAAGATACATCTACTTTCATGCAACGTAAGGGGCATGTATATATGCAACAGAACTTACAAGGAAAAAAAAACACATAAGAATAAAATATGCAGCATATTCTATCAATGCATAAGAATCAAAACTGCAACATATTTTAGCAACTGACGAGATGGCAATACGAGGCACAAACAGCAGGACCTGTCTAGATTACTGAAGGAAGAGGAAGGAATTTTAAAATGTATAGAAACAAGTACATTGTAATTTCAGGATAAAAGAAAAGGACCATTATAATTCCATTGAGAAATCCTTTATATGTGTGTGCATTAACAAGCCTTCAGAATATCAAGCATCTATGTTTACCACATAAGAACGCACTCAAAGTGCAGCATCTACAGATTTTACACAACATTTTGAGGTCCTTAAAACTTCTAAGTAAGAGTATACAAGGACTCTTTAATATCGTTTCAATAAGAAAGCAGGAGGCATGGAGAAAATTGCTTAATATTGCAGAAAAAGTGCAGTTATGAAGAGTATAGAAATCACAGACCCTGAAGCTCCTGCATAATACAGTCTAGCCTGTTCCTCTCGACTTCCTTCGTCAATCGACCACCAGCCCAATAACCTGCCAACAGGACAGATCATAACCAACAAGCCAACAGGATGAAATGAATCATAACCAACAATAATGGCTAGACAATAATTTTAATTTGTTTACAGCTCGTTGGAGTAGAGATCTCCAGAGAACATTTAAATTTTCCATTTCCAAAAATTAAGCCTAACCTTGAACCATGGCGATAGAACCCAAAATACTCGCGAACTTTTGATGCTATGTCCAAGTATCTTACAGAAAAAACTCCATCATGTACTAAAAGAACAATTTTCTCTGTTAATCTATATGTGGAAAACAAAAGACCGGTTCCTTGCACTAAAAGAAGAGGAGCAAAAAGAACTGGAACTGGGATATGCCTAGCAGCCGATGGCCTCCCCTGAAATGACAAATATACTTGAGATGATGACATGTTGAGAACATTCCAAACTATCAACAAATAGGTTCTTTTAAACACCGAATATACCTCTAAGCGCATAAAGAGTAGGATCTGGAAAATGATTAGAGGAATTTTCATAATATGCCCACCGATATCCTGAAGGCTGCATACTACAGTCTCGTCTTGATCGTCATCTGAAGAAACAACTAAGCCGCTATTCCAGTCAAGGTATCTTACATTCATGGAAGATGAACAAGGTTCTTGAATGTGCGCGTGTCTGTGAATAGCTGGATTATACCACTTCGTGCAGACAAGAAAGGCAAAACCCTGTGCAATTCTGTAAAAGTATATATAGAGGTTACTTCAGTAGGTGAAGACAAAGAATACTAACTATAAATTTCAAACAAGTTACAGTACCCAAAGTTTATGAATAAGTCCCACCAGCCTAGAGCAGAAATATCACCTGTATGTCGAATAAAGTTAATCAGGGTGAACCAATGCATCATGACATGGTAATGTTATTGATAACTGTACGCTAACAAGGAGTATATCACGCAGCAACTACAACTCATTACTAAACTTACCATTTATCTTTAAAAGAGTGAATACTGTGGCAGCAAGAAAGAAGACCATGGATATAGAAATCCAGAAGTGCTGGAAGCCAAAGATTGGTAAATTTAGTATAGAAAGTGTAAACGAATTTCCAAAAATACAAATACACAGACAAGGAATATATCACGCAACAATTACCATCTTTATATTCACTGCCTGTGCAAGGGAATACTGCCTTAATTTACTTGTACAATCCAATATACATACCATTTTAGAAAGAAAGGGTCTTCACTACCATTATTTTTTCTTCTTTCCCAGTAACACATTTAATTATCACTTTTCAGCACGCCACATAAAAGTTACTCGTACTAATATTGCAAATGTGCCAGAACAAATGGACGACCGTATATTTCAAGTCATACTCGCCACTTGCATTCATTTAAGACAATTCACAATTATTAATAAGAATAAGAAATGCACTCTTCCAACTCAATCGTCATTTGAAAAAATAGTGGAAAACTTACAGGAAGCGTTTCCCATATCACATCATCATTCGCATGTTCATCGTCTCCAGGCATTAGAGCCTTACACATCCTACACAATAGAAACATTAATTACTTTAACTGTATTACAATTTACTTAACCAAAACATCACATAATACAATGCAAGCTACACCGTCTTACAGAACCAATTAACAAGATTTTTCATCTCAGGTCGATGTTCAAATTTGGAAATATGATTGGAAGAAATACAGATACCTGACATTATCAAATAGAATTGCTAGTTCAAATGCCAACAAGGGTGCAAAGACAATCTTCAAGCTTACAACTGCACACATTAAAATTCACCAAGAAGTAATCATAAGTGACAGTTTGATAATTCCTTTATTGACCAACTGAAAAGTAAACACGTTATAGATAAAGAACATGATTTCAGTGATCCTTGTCATTAAGTATGTCGCTGTATACCATATCTGCTCTGAAGGTATATACAAAGCATTAGTTCAAATGAGACAAGCAACGGTGTCGCCATGACAGCATGAAAAGGTGCCCACTGCCCATAAGAAAGAGAGATTTACTTTTTTGTTGCTCGACTTAAAACATAAATAAATAAATTGGATCATCTATGAGAAAAATGACCATACACAGTGGGGACAAATGCAAAAAAAAAAAAAAAAGAAAAAAAAAAAGGACATACTATCTCATACATTGCGATCATTAGGCAGCTTTGGAGCAGGTAATGAAAATCTGCCTCTTGCAACAACTACATGGAAAAGCCACAGAGGGGAAAATATGATCCTGCAGTATTATGAAAACAGAACAATAAACATTAATCAATACCGAAAAAGCCAGCTGAGCTTTGGGAGTTTTAAAGATAGTTATGCTTCATCAAGATATTCAGAACCCTCGAGACAACTACAAGTGACAGAAACTAAACCATATGCAGTTTTCTTACATGCGATGGCCTCAAAAGGTTCTTTCTACAATCTTCACTAATCAGCCACATCTACAATGCAAACGCAGCCGCCAGTACAACCATGGCAACAATGAATGGCATACACCTTGTCAATTTCCTAACTGAATTCGTACGTTTTCAACTCTGTTTTTATAGATTTGATAGTGCATGGGTCTGATTGAATTATCTTACAAAATGGATCATTGAGCTAATGAAATTGCGGATGCCGAAATATTATAGTCCACATAAGAATTTGAAACAAAAAGCATAACAAAACCTAACTAAAAACATCAAATAAAATCCAACGATCTCGATCAACAACCTTCCACTATCATCCAAAATGCATGCCCAATAGAATCACCTACGAGCTCAAGAATGTAACTTTTTAAATTAATAAGCAGAACCCAAAAGTTTTTTACTCGAATATTGAGGGGGATTCTCAGCAATTCACTCTCTAAATAAAGAAATTTGAACCCACAAAGGTGAAAACTTCACAAACTCACAAATGGGTACCTTAGTTTCACAGTACAATGCAGTAAAAGACGATAAATTAAAGTCTCTTAATACTCTCTGGTAATAAAAACTTCAAACGCATATTAAAGATTCCGTTTTTCCCCTTTTATTTTCTCTCAGTTTCTCGGCAGCCAAACAACAGACAAGAAAAATGCAGAGGGAAGAAAAAATAACGAACCACCAAGAGTAGCGGACAGAACGGCGGAGCTTGAGAACGAGGAGAATCGTGAACGTGAAAAGGGAGGCGTGGGCGACAAGTGTTTGCAAAGACTTGGCCACCGATCTCCACGTCATCACTCTCCTCTGAACCAACATTTTCCAGAAACTACTGCAAAGAAATTAAGGTTCGCTGTCTCCGTATCTCTGTCTGCAGAGAACGGATTTTAGAGGGGGAGTGTACGGAAACGGAGCGAAGAAGAAGGGTGTCGGAGGTTTAAAACTGATGAGTGAAAAGACAGGAAAGGAGATTTCTTCGAGGTTTTGCTTGTAGAAGCGTTTTTGCTTTCCTTTTCACGAAAAGTAATGAAAATAGTTTAAAATTTTGAGTTCTAAGGATAAGAGAAAAATAAAGGGTAAAAGGAAAACTAATGAAAATTGTTTGAAAATTTTGATTTTTAACGATAAGGACAAAATAAAGAGTAAAGTGAATAGTACCATGATTGATTTTTTAATGTTAAAATGTGGTTTTTCGTTAAAGTGAACAGTACCATGAGCTTTTCGTTAAAGTTCCCTAAAATAAAAGCATTAAGATTGACTTTTTAATGTAAAAAAATGATTTTTTGTTAAAGTAAATAGTACCGAAAACATTTCGTTAAAGTTCTGTTTGTTTTTTATTTTTCATTCTTCAATTTCACCTTCACGCAAAGTGTTGTTTGCAGGAGAAATTTTTAGATGAATAACTTGTTTGAAAATGTTTTTAAAACGATTAAAAATGTTTTTGAAATCAATTATTAATAAATATTGTAAGTGTTTTTGAAATCTATTTTTTCTAAAAACGTTTTCAAGTATTTTTAAAGCATTTTTAAACTAGTCTGACATTGCTATTGAATAGCACTTGAAGTGTATTTCCTAAAAAGTACATTGTGAAATGCGTTTTACAACTCAAAAACATAATCATCATAAAAAAATTTAGTTATTTTTACAGCATTATCAAACGAGCTTACAAGCACAATTTAAAAACAAAGAATCAAATGATCAATTGTCAAAAGAAAAAAAAAATCAATTGGTCAGTGAATTAAACAAATAATAAAAAAAGATCTTAGATTAAATTAAGAAGATACTTTACAATCCCTTTGGCTGTTTGTTTTGACTGATTAATAATCCACCCCCTGAAATGGACAAATTGTATTGAATATATTTATGGAGAAAAGAAAATAATTGATGAGCCCTACTTAACAAACGTCATCCTTTCACACTTTGTATAATTCAGGGGCAATTTTCTCAGTACATAACAACACCGGCCGGAAAAAGATCATCACGTGAAAAAAATAAGCATGCATAAATACCCCAATTTATAAATTACAATAAATTTAAAATAATTATTTACCATCATTACAAAATATGAACAGCTCTGATTATAAATCAAAGTTTTACAAATCAGCAATAAACATTTTAGTAGGAACTCTTACTCATCTTTTAAATAGTCAAATATTATCTTTTTTTCTTTGAACTTTTTTATTATCAATCATCCGAGGAAGGGCGGCTACCTCTATCCTAAACCAAGACATACCGTAAAATCTTTTTAAAAACTTACAAAGAGGGTCTTAACCTCTTTTTTTATTGATATAAAATTATATTCAATATATACATGCTGCTAAAACATTTCCTCTTAGAGCAACTCCAGCGTTACAAAGTCCCCCTAGGGCAAGTCGCTATTGAATAGCCTCCAATGAACAGTAACTGTTTTTTGCATCTCTACCACTACATTGAATAGCCATGGCAATAGGCAATAAAATATTAGTATTTTTTATTTTATAAAATAATACAAAATAATTTTATTTGTAATTTCGAATAAGATTTTTAATTGTTTACGTTGAGAAGACATTTTTTGTGATAGATTTCGATAAGATATTTATCCAATGCCGTCGTGCCACGTGTATTTATGGAAAAGTAAAATCTTTTTTTTTATTTTAATTTTTTTTTGGATTTTTTATTAATTTTTAACATTTTTTATTAACTTAATTAATTTCTGCCGTTGGATTTAAAACAAAAATGAAATCCAACCCTCTAGATTGTGCCACGTGGCACAACGATAAAATTTCATATATTTTTATTGTTATTTCTTTTCTTTTTTTTAATTTATAAAAGCAAATAACGTGGACCGTTGATCTCAAATCCAACTGCTGAAATTAATGAAAGTTTGAATTTTTTTTTGTCGTTGGAAATCCAACGGTCCACAAAAATTAACCGTTGAAATCCAACGGACGCGAAGTTGCCTCGTGGCCTTCAACGATAACATTACGCAGGCTTGCGTTGCGAGCCCCACCGCCTGAAAACATGTCGTGGATGCTCCCCCACGCTAGCGTGTTATGCACGCACCTGACTAAAAAAATATTAAAACGTGTCTAACGTTGCATCACCTCCACCTTGGGCTTTCAAGCCACCGATTCTCGCCAGGGCTCTCGCTCGAGCCCTTCCTGCACTATCGCTCACATGGGCTGAACATTATTGCTGGGGCTATTGCCCCTTGTTCCCAAGCCGATCCATCGGACTACTCCACACGATGGAGTTGCTCTTATCCATATATCATTATACAATTTAGGGTTCAACTTTTGCCCGTCTATTATTTCATGAGGATGGGGTATCCATATATCATTATACAATTTAGGGTTCAACTTTTGCCCGTCTATTATTTCATGAGGATGGGGCCCAAAAACAAAGCTTCCTCACACAACTCATTGTCGGAACTAGGAAAATACCAAAACTAAATAAAATACTTATATCATTAACTTTTGGTCAGAAAACTTGAAAACGATTATTTTTTTTTTGTCAAAATAGAAACTTTCATTACTTAAAAAAAAACTAGTAAATGAAACAGAAAGTCCAAAGTAGTCCAAATACAAGTATAGCCCATAAGAAAATACGACAGAAAAACAAACCCACACTATCTGGAAGACCGCTACCTCCACCACAACAGTTGTGCCGTCATTGTCGAATCCGCCACCACCTACAAGAGGAAGAACCACCAACCAGCTAGAGATGAGGGGCATAATTAATATAATATTTAGAATAAACATAGCTTATTGTTTTTCTACTTCAACTTTTCTAGTAGTTTGTGTTTGTGATCTTATTTAGAAATATACACTAAAGTTGGGTTATTATTTTATTTCTAATTGGTGCAATAAAAAAAAGGAAAACTAATGAAAAATGTTTGAAAACTTTGAGTTTTAACGATAAGGACAAAATAAAGAGTAAAATGAATAGTGACAGAATTGACTTTTTAATTAAAAATATGATTTTTCATTAAAATGAACAATAACGAGACTTTTTCGTTAAAGTTACCATAAAAAAAATGAGGTTGGAACATGGAGATAGCACTACGGGCCATTAAGAAGTATTGAGTTTTGCTTCCGTCACAAACTGAACACGGATTACGTCAGCGTTGTTTCCAACCCACCGCAACATTAGATCAGGTTGACCCAAACTTCAGGGCCCAAAAAAGCTTAAAGACCTTACGCTGCTCTACCCAAAATGTACATCTCTTGCACACAATTTCTGTAACTTTGATATAGTTGCTATTGTATGATACTTGACAAAATGCTTAATAAAAACTTAGGACTCGTTTAGAAATACTTTAAGATGAATGAAAGCTCTTTCGGTAAAAGTGTTTTTGGGTTCCAAAAGCACTTAAAGTCCTTTCTGCAAGAATCGCTAGTTATGTATTTTTTGCAAGAAACACTTCAAGTACTTTTTCAAGATTCACTTGCATTTTTACTAGACATTTGTACCAAAAACACTCTCATCAAAAGTGATTTCAGTAATTTTAAAAACGCTTCCAAACGAGCTCTATACATGGTAGATATATTTGATTTTGTTCATTGCCATTAGCCGAAGTTGCATGCATGCTTCATCTTGCCACGAGGAGGAAAAATACATACTCCCAATTACTTGTTCCTAGTGCTAATTAATAGTTAAGCCTTATATATTCATTTAAGTTTTATAACTGAATCATTTGTGTGGTTTAGAATACCACCGTATGGTAATAAAACTATGGGTGACTTTGGATAGGGTCTCTATTTATCAACATTCTTTGATTGAAACCTTGTTAATTTTTAGTTTTTGATTGGGGTCCTTGAAATTAATACAATAATGCATTTCTATGTAAGTTATTATATTTTTAAATTAAATTTGATATTTGTACTTACTTATATTAATGAGATTTTAAATAAAATCCATGATTTGAAGGGTTGAAAATATTAAAAAAATAAAATATACTTATATAAAAATGTATAATTTATCTTAATGACAAATCATGTCATTAAAAAAATCTTAATGACATGATTTGTCATTAAGATATATTATATTTAAATAAAACCCATTATTTGTCATTACTTATATTAATGACATTTTACATAAAAAAAAATGGTAATTTTTATGCTATACAATATACATACAAAAAGTTGATACATTTTATACAAAAAAGGTGCTATGTTTTAGGTGAAAAAATTGGTACATATTATATACAAAACAATGGGTACATTTTAGAGTAAAAATATAAATAGATCTTACATTAAAAAATGGGTACATTTTACATAAAAAATGGTACTTATAAAAACAAAATTGGTATATTTTACATATAACAAAGTGGAACATTTTTAAAGACAATTGGGTACATTATCAATAAATTATTGGTACAAAAAAAATGTGTAAAAATAAAAGTTTGAAAAATATGGACACAAAAAAGAAATTAATATATGGGTACAAACTATAACTAAAAAGAAAATTGCTACAATTTAAAAAAAAGGGCTGCAAATTAAAATGGGTACAAACTAAACATAAAAATATATGATACAAAATATAGCCATAAGTGTATATAGATATACACACACAATATCAAATGTAACATTTCTAACACTAAATGAATATATTTAGAAATAAAATTTAATTATTTTGCATGTAAAATATTTAATTATGGAAATTAATTAATGATGTTTATTAAAATCAAGGGAACCTTATCAAAAATTGAAAATGAATAAGGTTTTAATCAATGGAGTTGAAAAAAGAGGGATGTAAACCTAATTTCTCCTAAAACTAATCTGAAATTGTAGATAACTTGTTTACCAAAAAAAAAAAATTGTGGATAACCTTATTTTTTTTATCAATTAATCTGACCAATTCCAGTAGGACAACCGTTTTAACACATTATTTATCCAGCACCCCATGCTAATGACAACAGTTTCCAATAATTTATATATGAACCAGCTGGTGTATTATATCCAATAAAAAGTTGGAATTGGACGCACAGCGCCAATCGACCAACATACACGATTATGAATTCTCGAAATCTCTAAATGCATTTCAACTTCTATTTCAATTTTTGGGAAAATATTTGGATTCAAAATTTTCAAATTCAATTTTGAAAGTTTAATCGTCGGAATTAGAAACACAATACCAACTTACAACCTTATAAACGATCGAGCTATAAAGCAATACCTGCATGCAATGACGTTGTCATAAATAGTTTTTCGAGTACGTAGTGCTGGGTTTCCCAAGTATATATTCGTATCCATTTAATGACGTTTCACATAATCGAGTAAAAACAATTATGCAGATGTAGTAATCTTCCCTCGAAAATATAATTATTCCACACAGATATAGGGAATAAGTTCATGCATTTCATAATTTTCATTTACATTTTGAAATGTACGTATCAAGTTTTTAGGGTACTTCACGTGGAGAGATTTTTTAGTGTGCATGAGAACACGGTCCGGTACACAAAATGTTATAATACAATTGGTTGAATTTTTTTTTCAGGAGCAATTTTGCTCACCACCATAACTATAGTCTATAGTGTATACTCACCGTACATTTAATCAATTGACATATGTCATTTCATCTAACTCTAGTTAACTTTCACAATAAATTTTACTTTGTAAAATTTGAAGAAAATTAACCAAGATTAAGTGAAAGGACACGTGTGAATTGATTAGGTGTATAGTGAGCATACATCATAGTTTATGATGGTGAGCAAAAATGCACATTTTAAAAAAAAAAATTCTAACCAATTGTATTATAACATTTGGTATACCAAGCCGCATTTTTGCACACTGAATCAAGTGTATTGGTCGAGTTCAAATCTTCTTCATCCAAAATCTTCCTTGGCCTCTCTGTGTCTTATATACTTGAGTAACACGTGTCTTTTTTACTTTAATTTTTTATTTTTTATTAAAAAGATAAGTTAAAAAGTTAACAATGTTAAATAGGATTCAAATGATTGGTCAAATGCTAAGAAATGGGATAGATCACAGAAAAGGTACAAAAGATTTTGAGTGCAGAAACACAATAAACGATCGAGATATAAGGCAATATTTGCATGCAATGACGTTGTCATAAACTGTTTTTCGAGTACGTAGTACTGGGTTTCCCAAGTATATATTCGTATCCATCAAATGACGTTTCACATAATCAAGTAAAAACAATTATGCCGATGAGTAATCTTCCCTCGAAAACATAATTATTCCACACAGAAAGAGGAAATAAGTTCATGCATTTCATATTTTCATTTACATTTTGAAATGTACGTATTAAGTTTTTAGGGTACTCCTCATCAAGTGGAGATATTAGTTTATTGTACATGAGAACACAGTTCGGTTTACAAAGTGTTATAATATAATTGGTTAAATTTTTTTTTCAAATTTTTAATCAATTGTATTATGACACTTGGTGTATCAGACTGTGTTTCTGGCACACTGAATCAAGTGTATTGGTCAAGTTGAAATCCTCTGCATCCAAAATCTTCTTTGGCCCCTTTGTGGAGAAATTTTTCATTGTGATTGGAACGTGGATGGTACATTACGTATTTTTATATAAGTGGTAGAAAATTTTACTTTTTAAGTTATTAACTTTTTTAACACACATCCCACCATTTGCATAGTGACACGTGGTGTACCACCTTGTATTGCGGTCACACTGAAAAATCTCTCATGTTTGTGCCTTATATAATTGAGTAACACGTGTCTTTTTTAATTAATTTATCTTTAGTTGTTCTCTTATTTTTTTATTGAAAAGATAAGCTGAAGAGTTAACAATGTTAAGTGGAGTTCAAATGATTGGTCAGATGTCAACAAATGAGATAGGTCACATATAGGTCACATAAAGGCCACAAAAGATTTTGAGTGCAAAAGATTTCAACTCGTATTGTTCTTTTTAAATATAGAAAGTTTGGAATGCACAAAAAAGTTTTAGAATGCAAATAACACCACTCTTTTGTTATTGCATGCCTTTAACCAAAACTCAGAAACATTGCACATGGCGTTTAACTGCAGTGGCAAAAAGCAATGGTGCCTATGCACTCTAATGTGGGTTCGATCTTACCGCTCACCCTCCTCCTAATAACTAACAATTTAACCAACTAACATTATCGTTTATAAAAAACAAAAAACAAAAAAAAAAAACAAACAAACAGCAGCATTAGTCAGATGACTAATTTAAGAAAACTTATGTTATCCCCCAACCGAAGAGAAGGGCAAAAGGAAACTTAAGGGAGGTGATATTGCGCATCTTCATGCAACCACATACGTAACCATAAGAAGATAATTAGTAATTACCTTGTGAATTTAGAAGAATATATTGATTAATCCATATCAAGTTATCAACATGCTCTCTCCTCTCTCTCTCTCTCCACACACATATATATATATATATATATGTATGTATCTATACACACACACACACAGATACACTTCGCACATGTTTATATACCAAATATACATACATACATACTTACATATATATATATACACCCACGTACACATACACACACATCGCACTTGTTTATATACCAATAACGAAGTGCATATATATTCCTCCAAGAAAAGGGGTGACAAAATAAATAGAAGAAGGCATAAAGGATCCAAAAATACACAAAAATATATGTATTAATATGTAGTAGAATATGTACATTCACGAGCAGTACTGTCTATTTAAATCAGTAAATATCAGTGATAAAAGAGGATCTGATAAAACTGAAACATGCATGCCTCGCACTCGCTCGATCCTTAGCGTTTCGATTGCTTTCCATTACTGAACATAGAGCTCATTACCAAAAAGAACAATAGAGCTCTGTACGTACGAACTGTGGAGGAAGACTAGAGTGGTAGAGCCATGGCGACCAGTGGCGGTGGCCAATTTTGTTGTGGGGACGGCATTACACACCACATGACAAAACGAGATCGTCACCATTATCATTATCACAAGAGAACTGACGAGTGAAACAGTACTAAATATATATAGTTCCACCAGTACTACAACTGCTCTGCTCAATTCTCTGATTAGATTGAGAGTGATCAACAAAACTAGTAGCAAAAAAACAAAAACCCCAACACATAACACAGACAGACTGCATCTTTGAGTTGAAACGGGATCAAATCAAAGACCATGATGCAATTTTAGTTTCTACCTTTGGATTTTATATAAGGTTTCTCTCCTCACGAAAAAGATCCTACTGTTTTTTTCCTTCCTAACAAACCAAAGACCTTCTCTCTCTACGTCTCTCCATCTCTCTCCCACTCTCTCACCAATTTTTTGGAGTAATGCAGGTAGTACAAACCACACCATCATTACTCATTTGTTCAATCACGGAAATACACCACAACAAACACGACAAACCAACCAAAGAAAAACCCAAACCACCAAAAGAAATAAAAGAAAATTAATTAAAACTAATAAGCCCTAGGCTTCATATTAATTAATCAAAGCGACCTGTGTTCAAGGATATTGATGTTATTAGTCCTTTGTCTCTTAGCACTCCCTGAGGAAGACTGATCCTGATCACCACCACCGCCGGCGGTCTTCTCCATGACCGCCTTCAGCGCTTCTTGTATCGAACTTTTGCAGTACTGCTGATGCGGCATTTGTATTTGCTCCCCTCCGCTATTACTTGAGTCCTCTTCTCCGGTGATAAACAACACGTTCTTCACACGTCCGCCGAGTGTTGTGATCTCAGCTTTGAGGGTTCTCAAGCGCAAGGCTTTCAATGTCTTGATTAGGTCGGGCAAGAGATCCGATCGGTCCTCGCAGCAAAGTGAGGCCTTTATCACAAACTTACCGTCCTCGTCCGATTCATCGTCTACTATTAGTTCGTCAGTTTCGGTCGGTACCGGACTCGTCTCGGCGATCAGAGAAGTTTGGCGTTTCAGCTCTTTCACATGTTGTATCACTTCCGCTAGCAATGAAGCTTTGTCCGTCTATATCACAAAAACAAAAAAGAGACTTAACAAAAGACACAGACCCTATTTATTTGGTTTAATGTTGATTAGTATTGCATTACATGCACTTGAACGAAATAACTAAGAATTTGGGTTAACTAATTAATGTTATTTTGATGAATGGCGTGGTTTTTGAAGGAAGATCATGGGATGGGTGTATATAGTGACTGACAAAGGTGCTACTTTGTCTGGCCTTTAATTTCTTTGATTTCTCGAACATGGTTTGACTGATGTGTGATATATATGATATTTCCGGCAAGAATTTTCCATGAGAAGCTTTTTAACTGCTCCATGGTTCCTCTTTATCACATCAACACTTCGACATTACGCTTATTCTTCCTTTTTCTTTGGTTTTTTTTTTCTTTTTCCTTTCTCACCTCGGAACTACCACACGACTCAGAAAAGAAGAAACCAAAAGAAACAAGAAAAAGGATGGAAAAGCTTATTCATAAAATGTAACCACATTTCTAATGAAAGATCGCTAGGTCTCGACTCTTGATGGAAAGTGCGCATAATCTTAAAGCCTAAATAGAATCTTAAGAAGATCCACAAAGATCTTGGATTGAAATTGAAAAGCTAGCTCCTTACAAAACAAAACAAGAGAAACCGAAAAAGGGTAGGAAAAAGAGAATATTGTCACACCCTATATAAAATACAAAATGTTGTAGTCCGCTGGAGATGGTGGGTGGGTGATGGATAAGGGAGGCTAGGTTCAAAGTTCGAAAACCTCCGTATAACAAAAAAAAAAAGAAAAAAAAAAACATGTTGTAGGCGCATGATAATATCACTTATGTTTGAGTTTTTTTTTGTCGTTTCAATGTTATTGTTTTCAGCATATACTTACTTTGGTGGTGCTGGGCAATAAGCTGCGCAACTTGGCGAGATGGTTGTTGATTCTCTCTCTTCGTCTCCTCTCAGCCTCGCTGTGACTCTTAGAAGCGGCGAGTGCCTTGGCGTCCATGATTTCTTGGGCGGTCAACTTTCCTAACTCGGCCTGAAGACCGAAAGGGGCCGAACCGGGTTGAACCATCGGTCCAAGCGTCTCGGACAAAATTCTGAGGTGGTGGTGGTGGTCAGATGTTGAACCGTCGTATGTGAACTGGAGAGAAGGAGCTCTTCGGTTGAAGAAAGAAGCATAGGATGATGACGACGGAATTGGGGGAGGAGTTGGGAGGAGAAATGGGTCGTGGGCGGTTGGGTTGAAGGTGTGGTTCGGTGGGAGAGTCCATGGCTGCAAGATTGGAGGAGGAGGTTGATGATCATGTGGAAAAATCAAACCTTTTTGTTGTTGCATCTGATGATGTTGTTGTTGTTGCATCTGATGATGTTGTTGTTGTTGGAGAAACAAGTGTTCTTGGAAAGCTTGTAGGTTTTGGACTGACTGAGAGCACTCCCCTTGATCTTCTTTCTTCCCACACATCATCTTCCCTTCTCGAGTATATTTCTAGGCTTCTAGCTAGGGCTTCATAAAAAGATGAAAGTACTAATTTTAAAAGCCAAGGAATTGAAGAGAAGGATGAAACGGAATCAAAGGAATATAAATATGTGTGTGTGTGTGTGTGTGTGTGTGTGGAGGGTTTTGGTGTTTCAGGAGGATCAATGTTCTTCTCTTTCCGTCTCTCTTGTGGTTTTGTTGTTTTCTCGCTCTATCTCAATCACTCGGGTAGGTTTTTTGATCTGCCACGCCTTTGTGGCCTTTGTGTTTGTTGGGGTGAGGACCCTTTTTATCCTTGGTTTTCAACCGAGCTTTCCTTTTCCTTTGTGCTTTGTTGGTATCTTTTTGTTTCCTTTGTTTTTTTTTTTTTGCTCTCTCTCCTCTCTCAACTCTTTTATCTCTCCCTATCTCTCCCTCTCTCCCCCTCCTTCCAAACCTGTGACTCTCTCTGCAACTTTCCACCACTCTAAATATATAGTCTGTTGAGTACTGCTAGTCTCCTTTCCTTTCTTCTTACGGCATTCTCTATCCATTCCATTGCTGTAGCTTTCAGGGTGGGGATGGATCCCTTTTCTATTTTATTCATTTATCTTTCCACTATTCATTTTTTTTTATATACGCACATTAAATATAATTTAAACCTAAAAGCATAATCCTCCATGTAAAATAAAAAGCATTTTGCTTGTTGCTTTGTGATTGGCTCAAAGCAAATAATTACACTTTGTGAGTGCAGTAGTACCACTTGGGGAGAGAGGGAGAGAGAGAGAGAGAGGATTGAGTGAAGGAGGAGATAGCTATATAGAGATGGGAAACACAAGCAGGCAGCACAATTAACCAGAGTGAACACACAACACACAGATTGTCGACCGACCAAAGATCAAAAAGGTAGAGAAGTATCATCATGATAAAAGGCGTAGCCAAACCCTTTGGCTTTTTGTTTTTCTAATTTTTTAAATTTCTTTTTATATTCTTAATTTATATTATTTAATTTTATTATTCATGATTGAAGAATAGGCCTTTCCTTTCATATATACCTCGGTCAAGTCCCCACGTTCTTCCATACTCTTGGCTATTTCCATGCCACCCTTTCTGCTTCCCCAAGACTATGTAATCATTGTGTCTTGGAGCACACTCCACACCGCGCCCCCTTCTCTCTCTCTCTCTCTCTCTCTGAGTATTATAACTTGGTTTTCAGTCTCATATGATATCTCTACAAATACATGGTGTACAATATTGCATATTACTTATGCTTCTTACCGGTCCTTTTGAGCTTGAAATGTTGTACAATTCCTTTATCATGGGATATTCGCGTGAAGGAGCAAGTTCAATTTCAAAGGCATCCTTCATACTCTTGCTGTCCTCATACTCATTAGAGAGACTCAATTACAAGATGAAAAACTAAACAACATAATACTAAATTATTGAATCGATATACTGCTACAGTAACGTCCTTAGTGCATGTAATTCTTGCCTCATAACTCCTTATGGATGTCGTTAATTATAACTTGTCTGAATTTAATTCTTAGCCACATTCCAACTAGGACAAAATGATGATGAATACTTGGGAAAAATATGAAAAAGTGTATATCATTTGGTAGTTGGTAAGATTTCTCATTAAAACATGAAAGGCCATGGCAACAATAACACCAAGGGGAAGGAGGAAGGGGAATAATTGATGTTTCCAAACACTTTTTGTTGTGTGGCAACTGGGCACGCCATTCCAGGCTCCTCCCTCCTCTCTTGTCAATGTTGTTGTTCTAATCTTGCACCAGGAGCTTTATTTCCCTGCCCCTACTGGTTGCTGGTTGGCCCTAAAGAGGTTTACACCTTCTTTTACTTATCATGCCTTTATGTTAAAAACAAGATACAACAATATTAACATGCCTTAAAGCTACTCACTGTCAATGCCTTCTGGGTAATCCCACAGTTAAATATTTGTGCATATATTTATAGAAGCAGCATGGGTAACCAAAAATCATTATTAACACTAGTTACCTTTTAGTTATTTCCCCTTCCAAAGCAATAATTAATTGTTTTTAGTGAGAGAGCGATCCCCTTTTTTGTCTTAGTCTCTTTGATATAAGGTAATGTTAGAAAGACAATCTATTTAAATCATATTTTATTTATTATATGACGTGCTTGGTGATGATTAAATTATATATAACTTAAGTGTTGATTAACGTGTTTATTTTTTATTGGTAACACATCACATGGTTTGTATAATTAAATATGTTCTAAAAAATTGGTCTAACTGACACTTAGTACTAATGGTCTAGTGATATTCCTCTTCACTTGTAAGTGAGAGGTTTTAGGTTCAATTCTTACCAAAGGCGAATTTGAACCACATTATTGTTAGCCCATTGTGAGGTTAAGACAACCCGTCCCTCTTAGGGTATATAATATTGTTTGTTAAAAAAAAAACAAAAAAACAAAGAGCCTACACAAAAAATAGGTGCAAAAGATTTAAAATCAATGTAAAGCCATCTCCAGCCAACAACTGTATTGTTAGAGATGAAAAAATTTAGCCCTAGAATAGTCTTTAAAATATTAATTTTTGGATAACTAAAACATAACTAAAAGCTACGTTTAGCTTTACATGACTAAAGATGGCCTAATCCTAACTCAATATCTCATTCTCACTCACTAGCCACTGTCGCCACTTAAGCTAACGCCAACAAGGGCTTTGATCCAAAGTGGCTTTAGCTATAGCTACTAAACTGTTTAACTTTAAAATGATGAATTAAACCCATTAAGTAACAAGTACAAGCAAGTTCATTCCAATGTCTCCTCTAGCACACCTCCTCTCCCTACATTTGGGTCAGTCACAAGGCACTGTTACTATTTTCTTCTGCAACCTGGAAGCTTTGTAATCTTTAAACATGTTCAGTGTACTTTTATTTCATATATACACATATCTTTATTTGTTTTTAATCATATTTTCTAGGGCTTGGAGACTATGGGAAGGGTTTACCTTTGGAGGGACTTTGTGATCACTGTTCACACGCATGGAGTTTGGTCCCAATAAACTTTTTATACCTTTCTTTCTTTTTTTTTTTGTAGCTTCTTAATATTATTTCTGTTATATATATATATATATATATATATATATATATATATATATATATATATATATATATATATATATATTACAGCATGCTGATTCAAACATTTGATGATAGCTGCAGCACCACTAACAAAATGCACGAGAAGGGCTTTATGTGGGGTTTATGATGACATCAGTCCCACCCTGTCATGACGCTTGTTCCCTCTCACCACTATTCGTGCTTATTGCTGCCTAATGCCTCCCTCTCTCCTGCAGGCATCGTGAATTAAGCTTCCAACTTCATTACCAGCTGTGTCTGTGTTGGTTTATATAATGAGTGTTCTTTGAATTCCCTTCACATTTTTTTAACCAATGTTCATGTGCTTTTCTTTTGGACAAAGTTTCATGCTTCTTGACTACTCCTCCCCATTTCAAGAAACTATGACCTAACAACAAATAATCAAAAGAGTAAATTGTAGTAATGGTTCCTCAATTTTAATCAAATTGAAGCAATGATCCCTTAACTAAAAATTCATTACCATTGGTCCCTCAACTTATCAAAAAATGTAGTTATAGTCATTTTTCATCATTTTCATCAAAATTTTGTCAAAATAAGTTATGTTGGAATAACCATTTATATAATTAGGGTCCCTCAACTTATCAAAGTGTGTAATTATGGTAATTTTCGTCATATACGTCAAATTTTTGTCAAAACGAGTTATGTTGGAAAGACCATGCTACAATTAGGTTAAAGTTAAGAAATCATTTCTCCAGTTGAATTAAAGTTGAGAGACCAAAGGTAATGAATTTTTAATTGAGGGACCATAGCTGCACATTTTGATGAGTTGAGAGATCAATGATAATGAATTTTTAATTGAGGGACCATTGCTCTAATTGAGTTAAAGTTAATGAACCATAACTACAATTTACTCTAATAAAAAATATCATCGGTAAAAACTAAAGGGAAACTCTACTCAAAGTTTTCAAGTTATTTTCATTAGTTTTCCTAAAAATCTAACCTAAGACTAAATATTCATAGGGGGAGATAACTAAAACTTAAAACAAACCCGTTCGAGTGTATAAGAAGAATTACCCGTACATTTCTTTTCAATTTCAAGGAGCAAATAGCCTCTATTGGTACATATTTGAACTCGTCTCCAGGGAGTTTAAGAATATAATATTTAGATTTTAGCACAAGCAAGAAAAACCCCACATTTTGATGCCATCATGAAAACAATGGGCTAAGTACAAGCATGATGGATATCTTGTGCAAAAGCCGTAACTTACCTTCAGAAGTAAACTTTAATTCTTAGTGGACCAACCATGCATGCATACTCTGTACACATTCTGTAATTGTAGGTACTGAAATTAAATTACAAGTTATTATATAAATCCACTGACATGCATATCCTTCCTCCACTGAAAGATATATGAATTCATACTCTTTGCCAATTGTTACCACCTACCACTAGATTTGTAAATATTTAAGGTTTAGTTCAGAAAAAAATATATGCCATCCTCCGAAATATTGGTCCCCTCAATCCGCAGATAGGAAGTGTTATGCCCCATCATCAGGGACGAATCAAGAAATTTAACTAAGAGGGGGCACTTTAAAAAATTTAAGCTTCTTTTTGGACACATAAAGCTAGTTTTATTGCAAATGCTGAAACAATTAGTTACAAAATGCCTAATTTTATTACTCTATTGTCTAATTTTATCTTTAATTGTTGTATTGACAATCTAATGCTTTTTGTTCTAATTAACCAAATACATGCAACTCAACAAGATTTAGTTCTTAGTGCGTGAGGAAAAAAAAAACAAGGAATGATGGGCATTTAAAAACTTAAAGAGGATTTTTCACAGCTTGTTAAGGTTAAGTTCAGAAATTTACAACTATGGACAGAGCTTGTTAAAAAAGGCAGGTTCGACTTTCATAATTGATGCTCAGTATTTGGCCTACAATTTTCTTTTCCCATTATTCATACAATGAATCTAAATTAGTCGTTATAGTTGCAGTCAGTCTCGTAGCCTAAAACCTTGCAAGTTTTATCACGCAAACAATCTCAGCTTCCTATTTCATTTGGATTGTGACCAGATTGTTTCCTAAGTGAGTAAGTGGTCACACATTTCTTCTGGCGTTTTGAAAATGATAATAGTATTCCATTTGCAAATTTTAATTTCCTTTTTCCCAAATTAATATTGTAGCTGATCAAAATATCGATCATTTCAATTTGCTTTAGTTATTTTAATTTTTTTATTGATCTAAATAATTTTCGTAAATTATTGTCCATAAAGGAAGTTGAGGCTTCACTCAAGACAAGTTAGCAATATTGAGAATGTAGCTCAATTTCTTATAAACTGATTCAAGATTTCTTAAGTTTTCGATGTGAAATGTCTTTACGTACTAACATAGACGACTATGGTATAATTTATGTATTTGTATTAACAACTAGTCTTTGGGGAATTTTTATTTAAATTTTTAGTTTCGTATCTCTTGCTCTCATTTGACCAAATAGAGGAAATAAACATCTGCATTACAGTTGAAGCAATCGGTATATTAATATACAAGTATTCAATATATTTTAATCTACGAGATGTATTGTGGTCCATGTAGATGGCCACAAAATAGTAGGATATGTGTAAAGATCGTACGGGAGAATAATTGTTTATAGTGAAGTGCTTCTAATTAAAAAGCACTTTTTGCCAAAGCTGAGTGTGGGTTGCAAGTTGCAAAGACTGGTAGTAGTACTTAAGTCCACAAAACGGGGTCTACTTTAAGCGTCTCTGCTTATATAAATTAATCACCCTTTGCCCTTGTTATAAATAAAACAGATTATCATAAGACTAGAAGAGATTAGGCACTCATTTAAATAATTCTATCCTTTTGTCACATATTAGAAAAGTAACAGGATCCTATTTGTTTCTCAGTGTTTATATATGAATTTAAATGCAGCAGCTTTTCTAACATACATTCGTATAGTATTCCCATTAAGTCATGATCAAATATATTTTTCTCTCAAAAGTTTATACTTGAACTCCAACCAAACAAACCTACCTACCCATGAACTTAACTGGATCCTACTTTTGGAGAAAATGCAAACTCTTAAGATTCACCATATGCAAGTTCATATTGTAGCATACCTAATATTCCACAAGTGCCATTCTCTCTACTTTAGTTGACTGTTTAAATAATCTACTTGATGATAGGGTTTTATATCTTACCGGTTGCATGCAATTACGCGTTTATTTTTATTATTAAGATATGGTTAGCTAGATGATATGACGATTAAGATAGATGCATGATGGTATGAACTTCAGTTATGCAAAAAAGAAGCAACCAAGAAGAGAGTATCATCAACAACTAGTTCTGTTATGAGACAAATTTTTATGTTCATATCAATCTATTACTGTCTTAACTTGAGGAGACCTCCATACAATACTTTTCCTAACTTTACTGTGTATATTTTGTACAACGGATAATATAACAAATTTTCTCCTAGTTGAGGCTGTTTCATTACCACTTTCTATAGTGCAGATTTCTTAATCAGCGTTTCAATCTCAGGGCACATAAGTGATAAAGATTCCCTCCCATTTTGTTTGTCCTCCTTCCTAGGCCTTCAATTCCCAGAGCCCTAGACAAATATAAGCTCCATAACCAAAAAGGCAACATGAATGGACGGTCGGATTTATCCCGTATATAGTTAGGCTAATTTGTGGTGATCAATAAGATCTCTGAGTGGGCCCAAGAAAAATCTCTACTTTGAGCCAAATTCCACAAAACTTCATTTTCCCGATAAAGCAGTCTATGGTGCTTGACTGGGCATGTTTATGTGTTTGTAATTTGCAGCCCTATATGGTCTAGAGAGCTGGGTAGCTGTCCCAGTCGTGGAAGAACAAGAATATTTGAGTATTTGATTTGTACCCGGCCAGTTGTTGATATCCTTTGATTTGTAGGACAAGAAGAACACCTAATTAATTTCCAAGGAGGTGGTGTTTGTCCCCTTGGTGGGACAGTGCCCTTGCTGCTTCCAATCATACCCTCCACCCAGTTCATACGTCTTTGTCAATTCCACAAGAAATTTCACTTCTACAGCCGAAAGTTGAGTCTAATGTTAGTGCATATGTATCTCTAAATCAGAGGAGCTGAAAATGCATTGCAGTAGTATGCTGCCTTTATAGAGTTCAACGTGTATTACCTGCCAGGTTAAGGGCTTTTGCCTTAATCCCTTTAATCTTAAGCAAGGCAAGCCTTTCTTTTTTGGGAGAGTGTGGAACGGGAAATAAAGGTTTTAACATATTTTTAGTGTTATCATCTTCAATCCATCATGTCTAGATTTAAATATCTCCATTTCCTTAGTTTAGGTTAGTATAGAAAATTGTTACATACGATCAGTTTGTTGAGAATGATCTCGCATTGATGAGAAAAAGGATCTTACATGTGCTTATAAGTAGTTGAGTTATTTCTCATATTGTCAATTGATTTTATAGTAGAACCTAAACTTTTTTAATGGTATCATAGCATGTTATCCTATGTGTGAAGTCCAACAGCCACACGTGCTCCACGTCACTTGAGTTATGTTGTCCATGTATTAGGCTTGAAAATTCGCCACACGTGAGGGGGCGTGGGGTGAATGAATCCGCATTGATAAGAGGAGGAACATTGTATGTGCTTATAAGTAGTTGAACTACTCCTCACATTCTTAATTGGTTTTATAATAATACCCCAACTTTCTTCACTGTTTCCCTCAAATACGAGGGACAAAAATATTAATAATTGTAAGCAACATTGAATGCAATGGCTCTCGTGCACAATGTTTTCTACCCTTGGAAAACTGTTTCCTTAGACATATGAGTTTGTACATGTTTTGTTCGTTTTAATTTGCTAAGGATAATGCTAGGAAGATGAAAATTTGTAAACTAAATAATATGGCTGTTGATGATTGAATTATTACTTAAGTGTTAGTTAACGTGTTTATTTCCTATTAGTGATAATTTAATTTCTAATTTTGGTTTAAATTTAATCTCACTAATATTATCTATTTGATAATCAATTTTATGGGTCGACAATTTAGTATCATTCATCCCAAATTCAATGGGTTTTTAACTTCCTATTTCGCTTGGATTGTAAATTGTAATTTTTGCAGGAGAGGGCCGGTCCAATGGGCTCAAGGGCCTACCTTAATCGGGGGCTTGACTAGGAGTTTATGTTGAGCCCAAAAATGATTGACTTGGGCCTTGGCAAATAATTTGACGCAGTGCCTCGATGGGTTTACAAAGTGCACCCATTCCAGATGTTTGAGTTAAGATTTTGGTGGCCTGAGCGATAGAGTTGAGATGTCGTCACGGTAATGTTTCAGTTGCATGTAAGTTTTTCTTGAGAAGAAGTAGGCTGTAAACATATGCAAATGACAAAGCATAAGAAGGCAGCGAAGAAGGAGATGAGGAAGTTCAATAACAATTTCGTCAAGGACGAAAGGTTACGCAGATCAGCCGCCGGTGGGACGACTGAGACGAGGAGAGAGAAAGCTCCATTGAGTTTTAGTGAAGTCTGACTTGAGAGCAGTGAGAGAGTGAGGACTGGAGAAGAACGATAATAAGGCCCAAAAATTGAAAACTGTAACGAGCCCTGGCCGGCCTGAAATATATAAACCCACGAGTGCATATCAGCAAAATAAATATTAAAACAATTCGATTTGGTTGCTGGATCACTGAAATCGAAACTAAACAACAGATTTCAGTTTGGTTCGAGTTTCCTAAGTTGCTTTTTTTTTTTCGCCTTCAGTTTGGTGTTTGGTTTTTTTTTTTTTTTTTTTGTTGTTGTGAGTAACGTAGACTACATTTGTAAACTAAATGATGTGTCACCAATAGGAATAAGCACGTTTATCAACGCTTAAGTAATAAACCAATCACCAACTTCCATGTCCTTTAGTTTTCAAAATTTAGTCTACAAATTTAGTTTTCCTAGCATTACTCTCTTTTTTTTCTTTAATTTTCGGTTTTTCGAACCCACCCCTAATCCTGGCAACCTAATTGCATTGTACAAATTGGTATTATTTCTAACGTCTTACCTTTTCAAAGAGAGATTCTTTGGTTGGTGTCATCCATCGTAATACACCCTCAAGACTTTCTCTCGTCGTGCAATGAAAGAGATAAACATAAAGCCTCTACTAGTGATGATAAGGCATGTTATGGGATTCTAAACACTCCAGGGGTTACAAACTCATCATATCAACAAAAAGGTGTTGGAAAATATTAGTACTTATCTTTATTTTAATATTTGAGTTTTGCTTGTTAGTTTAGGATTTTGGTCTAACCCATCCGAGTTAGGGTTTCCTTTAGTTATCTGTAAATATAGTTTGTAATTTAATTTAAAAAACAAGTTAGTCACGATGTAGTCTCTTGGGATTCTGTAGCCGTTTCCGCATTTTCGTTTGTTTAATAATATTCTTGTTAGTCTTGTTAGTCTTGTGTGTGACGAACTCTGATATTCAACTTGGTGTCAGAGTAATTTTGATCCTTTAGGATTTAATTTGCTCTTGTATGTTCCGTGTCAGTTTGTTGTCGTCTTCCGCTGTTTGATTGCTCCAGTTTAGATAAATTGGTTGAAGTAAAAAAAACAAAAAACAAAGATATCGTTGTTCATTACTCGACGTTTGTTATTGTCCCGTACTTCGGTGTTTGCATCCCTAGCAATCTCATACTCGCCACTGGTTTTGACGAAACCCAGACCCGAGAACCACAAACTCGGATCGTGTTTGTCTCCTCCTTGGACCACCTTCATCTGCATCTACTTTTGATCTGCACCTTAACCCGCCACACCGCTGCTGCAACACGACCCACGAACCTGCTATCTGACCAACCCCAAACCCAAGAATTGAGGTATTAGGCACTAGCGCTGCTATGTTATTTGTTTCTGAAGTCTGGGGTTTTGATTTCTGTGGAATTGATGACGAAATTTGGAATTTGGATTGGACTTTGAAGTCAAAGTATCTGTAATGGTATTTATATGCACTGCCTAGTAAAAGGAAATTGAAAATTGTTTGAGGTTTAGGCCCACACGGGCAAGAAAGAAATATGGTTTGTTTGGCTTGTATGGGGAAGCCTGTTATTGCCCACCGCGACAATCGCTTGAGTGTTTGGACTGGTGACCATTCAAGTGACGTTATGTACATGGTGAACTGGATTTTTTATTGGTTTGTTTGAAAGTTTGCAATTAGCATTGGAATCTTGCACTGGCACTGGCATTAGAAACTTGCACTTGCATTGATGGGATTTCATATTGGAATTGGCATCGGAAATTAGCATAATGGAGCTTGCATCCAAATCTGCTTGTTGGCAAACTCATGTCGTTTACCACCATGAGTTTAATGGGGGTGTTGGAAAATATTAGTACTTAGGTTTATTTTAATATTTGGGTTTTGCTTGTTAGTTTAAGATTTGGGCCTAGCCCATTCGAGTTAGGATTTTTTAGGTTTAGTTCTTTATAAATATAGTTTGTAATTTAGTTTAAGAAACAAGTTAGTCACGATGTAGTCTCTTGGGATTCTGTAACCGTTTTGACATTCTCGTTTGTTTAATAATTGTTTGGGTTAAAACTTAAACTTTGGGCTTAGAAGGGAGTTGGCCCAAAAAGAGGAGAAAAGCCCGAAGCACAGCCCAAGCCCAGAAGGCAGAAAATGCCTGTCCCGACTAGGTGCAGATCATTTGCACCACTTGCTCACCTACCCAAGGGCCACGTGGTATAGACCAGCCAGCTAATCAGCCCAAAAGTACTTTATAGTGGCAGTACAAGTAAATAGCTGATGAGTCACTATCCTTCAAACTGCATTCGGGCAAGATTATTGCTACAAGAGGTCAAGCCAAAGTGTCTATAAAAGGAGAAAGAGAAATCAGAGTCAAAGACACTCAAACAAACCAACAAATACAAGCACAAACTCTGCTCAAAGCCAGATTTGCCTTCAAAACGAAGCTGTAGTCAGCCCAAGCCTTCATCCCTTTCGGGATAAACCCTTTGTAATAGCTCTACTACCCTGTTCAACTCTTGCTGTAGTATCGATTTCTTTCTGTAAACTCACCTCCAAACCCCTTTTCTAAGCTTTCAAACCTCCTGATAAACCACAAAGATAGGAAGTTGCAAGACGATCAGCCTTGCCCGACCCTCTTTGTTTTTGTCTTTTCATTCATTAGCCTAGCAATATGTTGTATACTACAAGTGGTATCCAAGTTATTTCTAGTAATATGGCTATTAAAAGACTCTCTCAGTGTGTGAATCCGATTTGAATATGTCTTCACAGTTCAAGCCAGATCTAAGTTCTAAGCCCTTGGGCATATAAGATTTGATCACTCTAAAAGTCCTTGGCCTCAAGGCATAAAAAAGAACCTGATGTGGACTTAACACATCCACGACAAGCTTTGATAACAAGAAGTCCGAAGTTACTTGAGGCGCAAGTAATCGACCTGTCACTTAGTTTTATTTCTATTATATTATGATTACCATAGAACGTTTGAGTACGGAATGAATTCTGATGGGAAGCCTCAAGGCCTATTCAAGGCCCTACAAAGGCACATATTTGGATTCATCCTGTTCCTCGGGCTAGAACATTGAGTATAGAAGAAGTTATGATGGGAAGCCTCAAGGCTTATCTAAGGCCCTACAAAGGCACCTATTTGGATTCATTCTGCTCTTCGGGCTTAGGTAATCAGAAGTATAATGGTTATAAGACTCATATAACCAAGAAAATGAACCTTATGTATTCGAGTACTAAGTTAGTTATTAACGGGAAGCCTCAAAGCCTACACCTAAGGCCCCACAAAGGCACCTGTCAATAACTAACATAGTCTCTCGAATATATATAATTAAAACTCAAACATCCGTTTTACATCTGCCATGTTGAAGATGGCAGTGGCACGCCTGAGCACTTAAAAGTTAATCTTGATTGTGAGCCTCAAGGCCTACACCTAAGGCCTCACAAAGGCACATTTCAAAGTTAACTGTGTCCTTCTCTTTCAGCCTTGTCCGACAAGCCTTGCCCGACAGGCTTTGCCCGACAAGCCCGCCAGTAAAGCAGAAGCCCGACAGAAAGCATCAACCGGCGCCGACCTCTCGGGGAGCTGTGTGCTCGTCGGCTAGGAAGCATCCCCGACGGAAATTCCTGCCACGAACAATAATATTCTTGTTAGTCTTGTTCGTCGCGTACTCTGATATTCAACTAAATGAAAGATCGAAGAGGTTACAAATGTACCAATATTGGTCCCCAATCAATATTGTCTTGTGCCATATATAAAAAATCTACTGATTCCTCTTCCTCCCTCCAAGCCTCCAAGGTCTCGAGGCTTTGAAGCTGCCCAATCTGTCAATCACTACTAATTTGTGATCGTATAATAAACCATATCTGATCACATGAAAGTACAAGTAGTTAAATTTTCTCATATGAACAAGCAACTAGTTAATTAATCTTCGTTTTTATCAGGAAATTAATCTTAGCTAGTAACACCAATAATTGGTACTAGCTAGGTGATCCAAGTGAAGTGGACCAAATCATATGACCAAAGAAAATAGAAAAGTGAACCAAATTATTTTTGGCAAAAGTTTGACATGCATTGTGTGATCAATATTTTAGTCAATGTAAAAATAATAGTAATACAATAATTCATATCATTCATAAAAAAATGGAGAAAATTTATCATTCTTACTCAAATAATATTATGCAATGACGCATGTGTGTGTATTAGTTATGTCAATTATCTACTCATCGGACTGCACGTTCATGTGAATTTTGAGTTGTGTTGTGTTGACGTATCATATCTAGAAGTCCGTAATCTATATGTGTTTTTATTTTTTTGAAGCTTATTGTCTTCGGATAATCGGATACGTACTGGTATTAGGTTATATGAATGCACAGCACATCAGCTTGCAATGACATAATGTGTGTATATCGATCGACCTAATAATTGGCGGATGAGCAGTAGATTCTAAAACATATAGAATAGTAATCACTCAATTTTCTCTTTGTGTGTTGAGGTTTTCTAAAGTAATAAAAAAAAAAATATATAGAATATTAAGCACTCAATTTTCTCTTTATGCTGCATCACCTCTATGTTCATCTTTTGGGAAACATTTTGACATGTGACCGTTTACTAATTAAACTCTTGTAAAACCAATTGTTTGTTGTTAGAAATTAACCTGGGAAAGGGATTCTCTCCAGATTCCTTCATCATAATCCATAGAGTTCGAAGATTTGGACCATTGAAATTTAATCTAACAGTTAAAGTTATTATAACTTTTTAAGTGGGTCCCTGTTTGTAGCCGTTGGATCAAATTTCAATGGCCCGGATCCCCTGACTTGATGGATTAGGTGTGAGGGATCTGGAAAGGATCCCTTTCCATTAACCTGAGCCACTATTTATATGTGACCTAATATATATTTGTTACGTCTATTATTTTTACAGTAAATTTGCACTTACGATTTTGTATTTGTGGTAACCATATAAGAGTTTAATCATTTTGATTGTTTATACAAATTATCTCTAGACAAGTAAAATCCATTGTAACCATTCTTAATTAGTAATGAAATCGCTATCGTTTATGTAACAAAAAGAAAGAAAAAAACTTGAGTCACTTGATCATAATGACCATCCCCATTAAATTGTGACAAGGACTCGCCAGTCCCTTTGTTCTTTAGAAAGAAAAAAAAAGAAGCATAAGTTGAAAAATAAAGAGTGAACTACTAGAATATGGAGCGAAAGGTCAGATATAAATTTGCCACAAATCAATATTGTTAGTGCTATCTACACATCTATTTTTACTTCTCACACATCCTTGTTAATTTTCGGCGTAGTGCTATCCACACTCATTTTTACGTCTCACATATCTTTCTCAATTTTCGGCCGTAGGACCGAATGAATTGAAGATGTATGGCAAAAAATTAATAAAGGTATGTAGAAGGTAAAGATAATTGTGTGAATAACACTGTCTTGAGATATTTATGCCTTTTGTGATTTTGGTTTTCAATGATAAATTAGACAGAAATAAAAGATGTTCTTTGATAACTTGTAGGAAGTTTTCTAACTCTTTGGTCTTCTTAAACTCCAGAATTCTTCCTGTTTTGTAGTACTTTAAGGGTGCGTTTGTTGCGCCGGACTGTCTCGGACTGGACTAGCTGCAGGGACTAAGCTGGACTGGCTTAGACTGGACTAAGCTTGACTAACTTAGTGAAGCGTTTGGTGCAGTCTCGGACTAAGAAGCAGGATAATAAAAAAAGAACTGTTAAACCTAAACTTGTGCTGTAAGGAACAAGATTTTCTAAGTTAAACCTAAACCACCCCCAACAGTTTCATCAGTCTAACCCAAATTTGTGCTGTAACAGGATCAACACTCTCCTATTTGGGCAGAGCTTTATATTAGGATTCAGAATCCAAGCATCTTATGATTTCCCATTTTTTGAATTCAATAGCTCAGTTCACTTAAGAAACAACATTCTGGCAAGGGCACTTGTGGGTTTAACTCATTTTCGATTTCCAACAAGAATTCGTCATACACAAAGCAGCTTGAAGCATCAAATTACACTTGTGGGTTTAGCTCATTTTCGAATTCCAACAAGAATTAACAATACACAAAGCTTAAAGCATCAATTGCACTTGTGGGTTTAACTCATTTTCGACTTCCGACAAGAATTAACAATACACAAAGCTTAAAGCATCAACTTGCACTTCTGGGTTTAACCCATGTTCGATTTCAGACAAGAATTCACCATACACAAAGCTTAAATCATCAAGTGAACTTGTGGGTTTAACTCATTTTCGACAATTAACCCATTAAACCAAAAGCATAACGCATCAAAATTCATTCTTAAACCACCATTCAAATCCCTAAGTCTCAGATACAGAAAACACACATACTTGAGGGAAGCCTGGTGAACCGGGAGAGAAGACGACGAAGAAGAGGAGGAGGAAGGATCCATGGGCGACATCTCGAGCACGGCCCGATCGTTGTCGACGACGGGGCGGTACTTGTGACCCCTCTGGCCACGGAACTCGTCTTCCGCACCAGCTTCGACGGGACGCTGAGATGAGGACGAAGGGAAGGCAGCGATGAGGACGAAGGACGAAGGGAAGGCAGCGATGAGGACAAAGGGAAGATCTCTCTCGGTTTGCTCTGGCTTACGAGTCCGCCCAATTTTGGGGTTCCTCGCGAAGAACGGCTAAGGAGGTCGTTAGTCCACGCGAGTCCGGGTTAAGCTCATTAAAGCTAATCCGGATGCACACCAAACACAGGACTATAGTCTAGTCCAGTCCAAGCCTTGCTAATCCTGTCAAACAAACGTGCCCTAAGTGTTCCCATCTAAAATAGTTAGACAATCATTCAAATCCAACAAACATTTGCATTGCACCACTTCAAATTGGAGAAATATTTTTGTGGGTCAGAACAGGCCCAGTATATCAAATATCAAATCATTTGTATTATGATATTTGATGTGCCGGACTCTATTTTTGTCACCCTGAAAAATCTCTCTTAAGTTGAGGTAATATTCTTATAAAACATGTCTATTCAGTTGCCCCTTTTACAAGCTCCAGACCGAACCTCCTCCCTCCTGCCTTCTATTTAAATTGTCTTCGTTTTGAAAAACTTCCAACAAAACGTATAGTAGACGCGCGTGGTGTTTGAGAATAATTTGAAGACCAACGAGGGATCATATCCATATATATGCATGTGTGATCGAAACTAGCTAGGATATTATCTCACTTGTACATTATTTACGTGAAGTGTGGAAGCAGAAAGACCAATATTATTGTTTTAATATTGAAAAAGAATATTGTGTATATATAGATGTTGAGTCGAGTCAGAGAATGATAGGGACATTTGGTAAGCCAGTCAAAGCAAGCGTTGCCTTCCATGGTGGTAATCAAAAGCAGCTGGCTCTAAATATTGTACAAGACCTGTAGCCTATGGCCCTCTATAGCCTATAACCTCTCGTCTCTCTGTGTTACACTGTTACATTTATAATATAATTGTCCTCTCCTCCATCGATCTCTTTCTCTTTCCTTCTCACTCTTTCCAGGGCACCTATACATGTAGGCGGTCAGTTTCTAGCCCTCTAAAAATTCCCTAGAGCTGTGAATAAGTTTTTCAAAGAATATCATAATCAAGAGAGTAACTTATATATAACGTAATTAACAACTTACACGTTACAATATCGAATATTAATTGATTAATTACTACACATATCTTCCTTTCTTTCTTTATTCTTTCTCATAAAAAACAATATAATGAATTATATTCACACACAAACACAGAAGATTGGCACGGCGAAAATGTTGTTTCTTTGTGATCGAAAAATCATGAATTTGAATTATGAAAACACCCTCCTTGCAAAACAAGAGTTAAGCTGCGTACGATAGACTTTCTTTCGACTCTTACAAAGCGAAGAACTTTGTTAGCTTGCGGTTGCACTTTACATAAACACAGGGTTGTGAAAAAGGATGGCTAGGTTCGGTCGCTTTCTTGCACTCACCCCTGCACTCACCCACGTGATGTGTCACCATTCACTTACATGTTCAAATTAAGACCAAGAGATATCATCAGTTGCACAACTAGCTAGAGGTCTATATAGCTTTACATAGCTATCTCCCTTATGTACACTCTTCTCTCCGTTCCTCGTGCTCTTTCTATATTTCGTATCCACTCACTTTCTTTCTTTCTTTCTTTTGCAACCCGGTACTACTACTGTGGAGTACGGTCACATTTTCTTGCTTGCATATGTAATAATGGTGAAGCAAAAACCAGTTTCCAGGTTTTGGTTTAGCTCTACACTAGCAACAAAGCACCGCCATCGCCCTCATCAGACTCTGCACTTTGTGTTTTTCTTTATCGCTCTTCATAACTAGTTGCGTCCTTTTCCTTTAAGGCTCTCTTATACATGTAGAAGAACAGTAATCCTCCAGGGCATCCACATAGTAGTCGATTTATTTCTTGCCCCTTCTCTTTACTACTACTGTTTGTGTTGTTTTTCCGGCGGTCAAAACAGTACCGAATTAAAAGAGACGTCATGCATCATCACAATCTTTAGGGTTTTGTGAATTGTCATATACTATCCATGTTTCCTTCTAGCAGCACCACTAGTAATACCCAGGTACCTTTTCTATGCGATGACAACCACACAAATGGTATTATTGATGATTTTCATCAAAACCCTAATTCAATATCATCACATGGTGGCTATCATCAATACTATTCACAGTACTACTACTCCGATGACCAGCAGCAGCAGCAGGCACCTGATTTTCTTGAACACGATGGAATGCTATTGAGCTACTTGCTATCTCAGCAGCAGCTCTTGATCGACAGCTCCAGTACTACTAATGTAGCAACGCATTCCAACCATATTCGAGCTCACAGTAGCGCTGAAATAAGCATTGTGGATTCAAATTCAAACAAAACAATGGAGTTGATCAACCGTGCAGACGAGATCACCGTTATCCCGGCTGCAGATTCACAGATTAAGAAAAATAATGTGAAGATGAATGGAGAAGGAGGTGGAGAGAAAAAGGCAAAATTTGCTCGAAAGAGAGCGAGTGGGAAAAAAGACAGACACAGCAAGATCTACACAGCTCAAGGTCCAAGAGACCGGAGAATGAGGCTGTCCCTCCAAATTGCCCGGAAGTTCTTTGATCTTCAAGACATGTTGGGGTTTGACAAAGCCAGCAAAACAATTGAGTGGCTTTTCACAAAGTCAAAGACCGCCATCAAGGACCTCAAGCAGCACCTCCTCGTCTCACCCAAGGAGGATTACAGCAGCACAAATGGCGGTGCAACTGCAAAGGTGAATTCATTTGAGAGTACCACCGGTGATGTCGCATCGAAAATTATGGAGCCAAATAGTAGTGCTGCAAAAGGTGACATTTCCATTGGGTTGGCTAGGGAGAAAAAGTACAG
This sequence comes from Malus sylvestris, assembly GCF_916048215.2. Taxonomy (NCBI): domain Eukaryota; kingdom Viridiplantae; phylum Streptophyta; class Magnoliopsida; order Rosales; family Rosaceae; genus Malus; species Malus sylvestris. Next base: position 2,923,055 of record NC_062272.1, read on the forward strand.
GAAGTTATCAGTGGTTGCAAGGGAATCGAGGGTGGAGGCAAGAGCAAGGGCAAGAGAGAGAACAAGGGAGAAGATGATGAGGATCAGAGGGTTTGATCAAGATCATCAGAGTACAAAGCAAAGCCATAAGCATCAAGAACAACAAAACCCTAATGAATTGTTTGAAACAGCTGGAATGATGAATTCCATGATGATGAGCATGAATCGTCCCAACGATGGTCAGAAAATTGTGGGCAGAACAAGTAGTAATTGTGGTGGTGCAGAAAGATTGTTTTTGAATTTTGATTTTTCGCGACATGCGGAGGCAAGTGGAGCAAATTCTGAGGACTGTGATTTTCCAGGGAATTGGGGAGCAATCAACAACACCAAGAATATTATTACAGGTAACGTGCTGCAAGTAGAGCAAAACCCTACCTCATACCCAAAACAACAGAACCCTAGCTCAATTTTCGGGACCGGTACTCAAGAGCAAAACCCTAATTCAATTTTCCTCACCACCTTAGCCAAAGCTCAAGACCAAAACTCCACTACCTCTTCAAATTTTGCGATCAATACAAATATTAGTACTTTGCAGCCCCTGTTTACTGGAAATTAACGAATCTTCTTCCACCTTCTCCTTCTCCTCCTCCTCCTCCTGCTGCTATATATAGCTAATTATCAAGCTCAGTATCCGAATATATTCACTGGTAATTTGTATTGTAGTGGATTACTATCTTCGACAGTGCGAGAAAAATGTTTTCAGGCATCTCTCTAAACTTTATTTGATTGCATTGTTAGAAAATGTAATTTGAAGATGTCGTAATTTCTTGAATTTATAAAAAAAAATTGTGCAATACAGTGTCAGGTACTATAATAATTTGATTGGAGATTTTATATTATGCTAGCATCGTTGTGATTTTATATTTTCTGATCGTCGTCACTTTCCGTAATATAAATTCTCATGAAATATTATGCTAGCATATATCCAGTCACTGGAAAATAGTGTTGCAGTAATTCAGTTTTTCCCTAAAATTGCAAAGGAAGACAATCACATAGACATATAAAATAAAACTGGAAAACAAGAGTAAACTTTACTATATGCATGCCACATTTCAAATATTCTTTTGCATTGGATATGTATTTCTCTATGTAGCAAAACCTGCAGCAAATAACAATCATTAGGATGATAATAGGGCATCATATTCCTTTCCCAGCTCATTGATCTCCTATTAAATATATAACCTAACCCACCCATAGATACAGCATCTAAAAACCATAATCTTCTCAGAGAGAATTTATAAACATAGTAGATGGTGCTCTCCGCTTGGACGGAGCCATGCCATGATGACGGTTTTTCTCACATACACAGTATATGAGCCTACTGTCTGTAATTCCAGGTAATAATGAAAACATCTTGATTAGTTATTTTTTTCTATTTTTCCTAGTAGCTAAGTTCCATTCATATAGTTTATCTCTCTATTTTATCCAGTTTAAGGTCCATAGAAACTTTTATTGTGTTTCTGAGAATGCTTTTAGGCCAACTAATATAACATGTCAACCTGACTTTGGTTGCATATGTTTAATTTTACAGTGCTGCAAATTCCAAGGAATTCAGTATATATATTGTCTGTTTATGCTAACTTCCTTGTTTTGTTTGCTGGGTATAGCCTAGGTTGAAAAGCATATTACATAAGTGTTTGTGTATGTTCTATGAATTACTATAAATTATGTGCCTAGCTACCCATATATTTCTTTTGTCTGTGTTTCAAGCTTTCAAAACGTATAAATTTATTTCATTCATTTTCATGACCTAGCTATATATTCTAGGAATACTTAAACTGTTATACAAATTGTGGTATGCTATATCTCCCACAAATTAGTTTTTTAGTAGGTACTGATTTAGGTGAAAGAAACTATCTCACCATCACACATTGAAGAAGTCTGCATATTACTATGTGCGGCCCTTGATGATGAGCACAATTACATTTTTTAGTATCATTTCTTCTTGGAACTTTTATTTTTTTAGGCTTGAACTTATCTAGTGCAGTTAAATGATAATTTGGATCCTTCATATTTCACTGAATGATCACCATAGGCACATGATGTCTGTGTGGTTTTGTATCTCTGGAAAGCTTACTTTCAGAGTCCTAAAGATAATTGTTGTTTCCTATAGTCTAGCCAGTATAAGCACGCACACACACAGTGTCCGTAAAAAAATCAGTTGAAATCCACAGAGAGAATTGATGCTAAATTTTCTTGAGAAGATCCACTAATCTGTGGAATTTCATGTATGCCTGCGTTTTCCACTTTGGATGTTATATTCTCTTTTTTCTGGTGATCCTGAATTTTATAATATTCTTAACTTCCAGTTCATCATGTACCCCAAACTAATGAATGTCAAGGGAGGGGTTAGAATATTCTATTTTCAATTTTCTCTCACCTCCTTTTTCTAGCTAATCACCATTTTGGATCTTGATCTTTCTTGTCATAATTTAGCTTTCAGATTCCTGACCTACCATGAATTAAACTTGCATCTTTTCCAAAGCTAATCTTATTGAAACCCTCTAAGATCCTTTATGTTACTTATCATCTTTCTTTGTTTTATAGGAAGTGATTTTTACACACTATTTTTTTCCTCCTACACATCTATGTTAATTTTTGGTCTTCAAATTGAAGGAACCAAAGGAGAATTAATCAAGGGATAACAAGAAGTAATGCTGTACAAAAAGGAGAACAATGTTTACGGAATCACTTCTTTTGTTAAATGCATTCATCCTGACAATGAATTTGTATTGTGCAACTTCGTGACAATATTGAGTGTTTACGGGTCTTTAGTTCTACTGCCTAGACTCGCCCCTAGCTATATACTACCTGCTATGGTCTATGGGTCAGGAGATAAGAATTTTACCCCCTAAGCCAACATGTTACTTGGCTTTAGTTTTGACTGCTTTTTCGTTCAATCCACTTAAAACCCAGCTGCCTTAACTGCTACTACTTCTTTCATTCAGAGCTACTACTGCATCTGCAGCATTAATCGATGACAAATCGAAGACAATAAAGCTCACAAAAGTAATGGAGGTAACTGTTACTCTAGTCTCTCTTCAGCAACCTAGGTCCTAAACGGTATACAGTTTATTTTTCCTCTATTTTTTTTTAATTAAGAAGAAATAAAAAAACTTGCATCACTAGTTACAATGGTGTTGGTATTGCAGAATCACTGACATTTTCACTGCTGAAACTCATTCACAAAAAGTTAGAATGAAGATAAATAAGTTGTTTTAAAGTCTTGACAGAATTTAATCATCTGTTAACAGTTAACACATCTTTACTTGTATTCTTCAGAGAAAAAAAAACATAATTATGTTCTCTTTATATAATAAATATCATCAGGATTACCATTTATATTTACCATGTCTTTCATTGTAATGATATATATGAGATCAGCAACCCAAAAACTTGTGTTTTTTACAAATCAGAACTCTGATTAATTCTCATTCTGATTGGGAAATTGACCAAAATGATCATTTTTCAAATCTCAATTGATGAAATAATGAGCTTTTAGTATGTCATGGATACCTGATCTTTGTATCGCCAAATTTTTTCATCGCTCTCGTGGACATTTAGTTTTGATTAGTTCAACAACTGGGACTTGAAGCAAATTCCCATTCTTAATTTCTCACATGCATATCTCTTGCTAAATCTATTTCCAAGAAGACAAATAGAATCATATGATTAAATATCTGTTCTGTTGTATAACAATACAACCAGTATAGAGTTGTAACAAAAACAGACAAATATATAAATTCAATAATCAAATTTTAGGAGTACGTAGATATAGAATGAGCTAAAACATTAACATCCAAGAAAGACATATACTGACCAATCTAAAAAACTTGCAGCGCTCTCTTTGCCCCATCAAAACCAGGCAGTTTCTCCATCTCCCAACTAATCAAGCATACGCCATGAGCCTAAAACAAAAAATGGCCACTGTGAAAGAGACTGTTCATATTTATAATCATCTACCTGCGCAGATTGAGCTACACTTAAAACGAAACCCAAATCTGTCTCTTACATACAAAGTCTGCGTATATATGTATAGAGAGGAGAGAGAAAAGAACCCTAATAGACGGCTTTGTAGGTGGAGGAGCCTCTCTTTTAGCGTACGTACGTTATGATTTTTCGGCCATCGATCTCTTTTTCTGCAAATTATATAGGGCATGCCCTTATCCAAAGGATTTTTATTTAAAAAAAAAGTGAATTAATTGTGAGGTCGCTCTATATTGAACTTCAATGATCCAAATTGTCATTTTTTAAGTTGCACTTTATATATGATTCTTGCAAAATATTAGTCACAACAAAAATATTTGAGGCATCTGTATTAAGTTCAAAAAATTTAACGAACATTATGTTCTAAGATAAAGGGTATGTTATATATGGTTTGTTTATATCTTGGACTGGATTTGGTTTTGTCAAAACTCAATCAGTTTGCGTGATCTTATTGCAGTGTTTGGTAGACTTAGGCCCGTGTAGGCTGTACGGACCAAAAAGAAAGGGCAAAAGATCTTGGCTCACCAACGACACACAATGACAATTTTATACACAATTAATTATACTGTATTTTTTTTGTATTTGTCTTTCTTTTTGCTTTCTGCATATATATAGCTCCGTGTGTGTGTGTGTGTGTGTATATATCTTGAGAAGAGCACTGAGGTTGAGTTATTGTGAACAGTGAAGAGCTGGCTATATAATTGCTCTGCCAGAGTTGTACTGCACCAAAACATGGTTGTGTTTCTCTTTTACAACAACTTACAGAAGCAGAAAATGCTTTTAATTTCTTGTGCACATTTCTTAATGCAAGCAAATTAAAGTTACCTTAGATCGCGATGATTAAAGTCAATTTTGCCTTTTTACAAACGATTCCTGTACAGGAACTGCAGCTTATGTCAACTGAACAATCAACAACAATGCATGCATGCACGAACACCTCGATCGATGATGGCTGGATTAATTTTCAGAGCATCATTTTCGTTGAGCTCTGACATTTTGAGCACCTCATCGAAGATATGCTGAGGCAACGTAATCAACTAAAGCAAGTTACTTTACGGAGAAGCATCACTTCTCATGTGAGAAATGAATTATCAACCACACCGCCTTAAAATGGGAACTTATGCATCATTAGGCATTTCATTACTTGAAATATGATTATTTACAACACCAGAAACACACACACACAGCGTACCGAAACTGAATCAAATCTCGTGCACAGAGGAGAATAACGAAGGACGGGAACATGGTAACAAGAAAAACTAAAAAGAATCTGAGAAGAGGACATTCACATTTTACACTCAGTTGCCTATATCGACGGGGAAAAACCAAAAGAAGGGATTACATATGGTGTTCGATGACTAGGAGCGTCTCACTGTGACTGACATTCCATTTTGCCTGCCTGAAGAAACCGCATTCTGAGACCATGATGATGGCTTGAATCCCCCTGTAAGTAAGTTGGATGCAGCAGCAGCACTTATCCTTCTTCTCTTAGATTGCAGTTCCAAACTCTTCTTAGAAGTCCCAGATGCGCCAGGAAAAATTGAAGCCCCATTGATTAGTGCTCGCTTATCCTTCCTATTTTTTTCAAACTTGGAAACGAACTTCACACGCGACGCAGCAGCAGCATCCTCCTCTGCCACTGGAAGCAGTCGTAAACCGAGACCCATCTTCCTTGAAGCAGCCTCTTCTTCGGCAACTCTTTTCTTTTGAGACTGAAATAAAACAATAGTAAATAGTGAGAAAACCCTTTATGTAATGCCAAATTCAACACTCAAGTTCAGTTCGTTCTCACTTGAGAAGCAGAAAAAGATGTAAGAAAAGAGAATAAGTTATACACACACACACACACACTGAGAAGAGAGATTTCTAATCATATTTCATCATATCTAAATACTTTATAAGGAAATATGGGTAGGGCAGACTAAAAACTTCTAATCATCTCTCCGTGTCCACATTTTTCATCACTCTGTAATATAAACCTTAAAGGAGAAGTGAAAAGTAATAATTTTGACTTTTCTAACATCAACCAATGCATCTGTGTGAGAAAAAAACATTTAAGTGAAGAACTAAAAAATGATCAGGTTACATACTCTAAGTTTGGCTCTGAGGGCCTTGTTGAGGGAATAGTCATCTAAATGCCTGTCATCAGAAATTCTCTGTAGGCGAACAAGTAATGGCTCGGCTTCTTTCTTCTTTTGCAAATCCTCTTCTTGGTGTTCAAGACGATAAAATGGATCCGCAAGCTTTCCTCTTTCTGGAGAACAAAAAATTAACTTTTGTTATGAGAGCAGAAAAGGAAACATCAAAATAATGCAACAAGTGGTCCAACATCTCAAGAAGAATAATGCAACCTTTTGATCACACAACTGAAATTAACAAAAAGGGGTGAAAGGACTCCATTCACACCCTTTCTTTTACTTCCTTTTTTGTTTGAGTTCAAGTTAACTTAATTGGAGTACAATAAGCTCAATCTATTTCAATAAGGCATTACAAAAGTCACAAAAGTCACAAAAGAAACACCATTTGCAGCAACTTCTAAACCAACCTTCATCAGCAGGAAGTTCAAAGGTTTCCGCATCCTCAACGTCAAATTCCTCATTCTTTTGCGTGGCCCCACTAATAATCACATACTGGCAATTCTTCGGATCTGTCTGAATAACAATCTCTTGTTTGCAGCATGGAGACTTCATGGTAAAGCTCCATATCTGGCAGGAAATAAAACCTTGATTTTTAATAAATGCATTAACTAAAACCGGTAAGAAAGAATGACGAAGAAGAAAGGCAGGCATGCTAAAAAAATGAATACACGGATTTCTATTGATCAAGGGGTAGCAAAACTAATAGTAGCCAATTTAGTTCTGAATATAAAAGTACTGGTTGGAAAATATACCTTTGTAGAGTAGTAATTTCCAACTTGCTTTTTTTCTGCATTAAAACGAACACCCTTCGCAATCATAGAATTGCAACCACCGCACCATATATGGTAAGGCATCTCGAACCTGAATGCATAACAATCAATATATCAGAATGATGGACATATGATTGCCAAGATTTAATTAAATTTCCCATTTTCCACCCAAACTATATCATTCAACCTAGTTTGCAAGAAAAAGCACATAACTGCAAATGCTTAAAGTGGAGTACAGTAAAAACCACAATTTCATATACATGTGTGTGTCCATACATATTACAAACAGTGAAACAGTAAGCACTATCCAAGAAAAACACTTCCAAATAGATTAATGCCTACAAACTATAATATACCAACAGAAGTAAAACGAAGTAAAGTGAGCAGTAAAACCAAGTGACTAAGTTTCCATGTTCCATTTAGAGCTTATCAGAGCCATAAATGGAAAATGACATAAGTGAAACCATCATCGCACAAATCAAATCGCTTACAAAACTACAACAAGAAGGAAAGAGTAATTCCGTTGGTTAATAAGGCTTTAATCTCACAATAGATATCGCGCATAATCTTCTCACCGGGGAACAGTTTAGTAAGATAATAACAAAGAAGCGAAAAAAGCCCATTATTAGCTATTCTGCGGAAGTCACTCAACCACATTAAAACTTTCCATTAAAAAAATTGCTTCTTGAGACGCATTTAGACCATCTAACAAACACATAACATATATGATTTGACTTGTTACCTTATAATCAGAATCCCCTGGTCCAATTTCCTCGCTCTCTCCCTCAGAGCATGTTGACCGTTGAACTTGTTCAAGGAGCCCTGAAGCAAAAATCAACATTAGAACTCCATAAACCAACCACCCCACCATGATATATTCTAACAGGAGTATAACGGAAGCATACCTTCTTTGGCGACCATTCTGGGGGATAATAAAAGTTGTCTGCCCTAGCAGCTGCAAGTGTAGACTGCAGAGAACCAGGTAAAACATTTAGCAGATTGAACAAATCTACAAGCAGAAAGAAAAGAAAATCCTAAATATTACTACGAAAATACAATTGTCAAAATACAGAAGATTCATCTCAAGCCCAAGTATTTGTAACCGTTGTTTCATAACGATCAATTACATTAGAAAAAATAACATCCCGATTTTCTTTGGTGAAGAACCATATGTTTAATTAATCTCCTATACATTTAAAAATCGAAACAGCATCACCATAAAATCCTTTTGAGCTCATTGGTCACCTAAAATCTTAGACGAGCAACATTGTCCATTAATTTTTAAACTGTCGATAATGAATCAATGCGATCGTAGGTTCTAAAAAATGGCAATCGAAAGCAGAATCAAATCTGTGCACAATTAAAAATTAAAATCCAAACACTCCAAAAATTGGATATATTGAACGTGAAAATTCAAACTTTATAGCCCTCATCTTACATAGAAAAATTCGTTCGACAATAAGTTAAAAAAATTCAGATTAATCAACTCGAATATGAAACCCCAAGAAAACGCGTCTAATCCGATACCAAAACCCTAATATTGCAATAGCTTCAAGAACGAACAGGAAACCCTAATTTAATTGAAATTAGTGAAAAGAGATGAATTTTGCATACCATTTTCTCCTTCTTGAATTGCTACTTGTTCACCGAAGTTTTTCCGATCAATCAACCAGTCCGCTCGATTCAATCGTTCTGTTGAAGTTTTGGTTCTTGAAATTTTTTGATGCCCCTTTTTCCTAGTCGGTTCTCAATTTTCCCTATGGGACAAAGACGACGTCGTATTAGTGTTTCCGGGCCCTGCCTTTTCTTGTCATTCACAACGCTACAAGAATATGGAAACCCAATATCGTCTCGGCCCATGGCCCATAAAAGATCGTCGCATGCATCCAATCACTAATTGGATTTTAAATTTAAATCCATATTGTCAAATTCCTAAATGATTCAACAGTTTGTGTCAAAGACATCATGCAATTTTTATGATTTTGTTGTAAGAAGGTGAATAACATGAATTTATATTTATCAACATCACACAATTTTCGAAGTTTGATTTAGCATGATTGAAATGTATGAACTTTGTTTTTATAGTGAAGGAGGTAAAGATTATAAACTTGCGCATACTTTCCAATCACTTATTTGTTAGCATTTTTTTCTTCAAATGATAATGGCAAGGGTATTTAAATATAGAATTAATTACTTGAGTTATAAACTCTTTTCCTTGTGATATAAGATATTGGAGTAAATTAAAAGTTGACATAGTTCCTATTGGAATAAGTCAATAGTTAGGAGAAAAGGAATGTAATTATTATGTAATTATTAGAGTCTTGCTTAGGAAGGATAATATGTCCTTTATTTGTTTCCTTTTACAACTAGGATTGTATGTACCTATCTATTCAGAATTATGAAATATACGAGGTTAAGCCGTAAAATTCAATTTGGTATCAAGAGCCAAGCTGTAACCCTAATCCCACTGTGCTGCCGTGCTGTGTGTGTCGTGAAGGAGAGAGGAAGACGAAACTGTTTTTCTCGCTGCATACCTGCAGCAAGAGAAGTTTTTGTCGTGCAGTGTACGTGGCTGCTGTGCAGTGTACTTGTGTGTGCCGTGATCTATGGCGAGTGACAGAGGCGACTTGGGGCTGAAATTGGAGGGTGGAGCACATGGTTCTACCCACGGTTCAGTCGTAAACCCAGTTGTTATTCAGAGTGATGCTTCAGCGGTACCTAGTACTGTCAAACTTAATGGGTCCAATTATTCCCTTTGGTCCAAGGTATTGGAGATGCATATCGCAGGGCGTGGTAAAAAAGGGTTCGTGACAGGAAGCATCAAAGAACCCAAGGAGGACAGTGCCGAGTATGAAGCTTGGGAGACGGGGAATGCCATTGTGAAAGGGTGGTTGATTAATTCCATGGATCCTACCATCATGGGTTTTTTCATCCATCTCCGTACTGCTAGAGAAGTTTGGGAAGAAGTTGCTCGAACATATTATGATGGGTCTGATATTTCTCAAATTTATGAGTTGAAAGTGAAGTCATTCAGACTTCGACAAGAATGGAGGCCTATCGGGGTATACTATGCCAAACTAAAAACTGTTTGGCAAGAATTGGATCAGAGGAGACCAATCAAGATGGAATGTGCTGGTGACTTGAAGACACTTCGAGAGGAGATCCAACTTGATCGTGTGTATGCCTTCTTAGCAGGGCTTGATGATATATTTGATAAGGTGCGGAGTGATATCTTGAGATCACAACCTTTACCATCTGTGGAGGAAGTGTTCTCTATTGTGAGGCGGGAAGCGCAACGTCATGCAACAATGATGGGTAGTCATGGCGTTGGGAATCAGAGGGGAATCTCTCCCATGGCTATGGTGTCTCGGCCACCTTCGGGTAGCCGGACCTTTAGTCCTTCATCATCAACAACTTCTCGGCCTTTTACTCGGGAAAATAAGGATGATTTGAAGTGTACCTTTTGTGGGCAAACCCGTCATACAGAAGATACCTGTTTTCAGAAACATGGAGTACCAGAATGGTTTCCGGAATTGAAGAAAAAATTGCGTGCAAAGGAACGAGGTGCTGGTGCAGCAGGTGGCGGTCGTGCATCCATGACCACTACTCCTAAAGATGTCGTACCCCCCTCTGGTGATCCAAGTCAAAGTTTGCTGACTAGGACCATTCCTAGTGAAACCCCGACCATTCCAGGTAGTATGGGGCATGTGTTTTTAGCCTCTGATACGGAACATCATACAGGTTGGATTCTAGACTCAGGTGCAACCGATCATATGACCTTTGATAAGAATTTATTTACTAGTATGACAACGAGTTCTCGGAAATGTATTGCAACGCCGGCACTGTGCACCTCACGCCGGCCCTTCCTCTTCATCATTGCCTACTTGTTCCCTCGTTGTCTCATAATTTGTTATCTATTCCTCAAGTTACTGAGCAATTAGATTGTGTTGTACTTATGTATCCACTGTTTTGTTTACTTCAGGATATTCAGACCAAGGAGATAATTGGGCGTGGCACTAAGAGAGAGGGGTTGTACTATGTGGATGACGTCGTTCCTGGCAGAGCTAATGCAGTTCGAGCATCCCGTATCAATAATTTACAAGAAGTGTGGTTATTGCATCGTCGGTTAGGACATGCTTCATTTGGATATTTAAGGCGTATGTTGCCTAGTTTATTTCATGAAATAAAAGAATCAGACCTACATTGTGAAGTATGTATTCTCGCGAAGAGTCATCGTGCTTCGTTTCCTTCCAGTATGAATAAAAGATTGTTACCTTTTGATCTTGTGCACTCTGATGTTTGGAGTCCCTCTCCTGTGAGTACTTTGTCTGGCATTCGATGGTTTGTTACCTTTGTGGATGATTGTACACGTATAACGTGGATTTATGTGATAAAAAATAAAAGTGATGTGAGTATGGTGTTTCAATCATTCTCCAAAATGATTGCAACACAATATTCCTCTGTTATTAAGGTTCTTCGTTCTGATAATGGAGGTGAATATATTGGTGCCGAGTTGTCTCTTTTTCTCCAGGATCACGGAATCTTGCATGAAACTACTTGTCCTCATACCCCACAACAAAATGGAGTTGCAGAGAGAAAAAACTGTCATATCTTGGAGACTGCCCGTGCCTTGCTTATTGGGGCATCTGTACCTAACCAGTTCTGGCATGATGCCGTTACTTATGCTGTATATGTCATTAACCGTATGCCATCCAGGGTGTTGGATTTTCGTACACCTCTCCAAGTGTTAACAGAGTTTGTTCCAGTTGTGTCCACCCATACTCTTACTCCTCGTGTCTTTGGATGTGTCGCTTATGTTCACATTCATAAGATTCATCGAAGTAAGTTGGATCCATGTGCCCACCGATGTGTTTTCCTTGGTTTTGCTCCTCAACAGAAAGGGTATAAGTGTTACCATCCTGCAACTCGTCATATGTACGTGACTATGGATGTTACTTTTTCGGAGTCCGAATATTTCTATGGTTTGAGTTCATCACCTTCTGATCACCAGGGGGAGACTATTATCGGTGATCTTGGGTGGTTGGAAATATGTAGCTCAGGAACAAAGTGTACTGAAGAAGGGAGCTGTGAAAGCTCCCGGCATACTGCAGAAATGAGCCGTGAAGGCTCTCCACATGAAATGAGCCGTGAAGGCTCTCCACATGAGCCTGCCGAGCATTGGAGGGTTATACAGCCACCTGAGCCCTCTCGGCAACAGCTTGCCGTGGGTGGTGAAGAAACTCGGCAGCTTCATGTCGACCCAGTCACTCCACTACCTACCGAATCTGCAACCCCCTCTCTCTCTTCTTCGATAGTGCCGTCCAATGTATCTCCTCTGAATATCCCTGAGGTAAGTACTACTGATAATCATGTACCTAATTCAGATAACATTGTGAGTACATATAAGTTGCCACCAAGGCAAAATCGTGGTGTTCCTCCTGACAGGTTTTCTCCGGAAGGAAAAGTGAAGTATCCAATAGCTAATTATGTGTCGTGTTCGAACCTTTCCCCGGAACGCAAAGCCTGGGTGAATAATGTAGAAGCAATCCAAGCACTAACTAGAGTTGATGAGGCCTTGAAGGATCCTAAATGGGCTGCTGCAATGGATGAAGAAATGATGGCATTACATAAGAATGATACATGGGAGATAACCGAGCTACCTAAAGGGAAGAAGCCAGTTGGGTGTAGATGGGTCTTTACAGTTAAATACAAGGCAGACGGATCAGTAGACAGGTATAAAACGAGGTTAGTGGCAAATGGGTATACTCAGACTTATGGTGTTGATTATCAGGAGACTTTCTCCCCAATGGCGAAAATGAATACGGTACGGGTTCTAATCTCTTTAGCTGCAAATTTGAATTGGCCACTGAAACAATTAGATGTAAAAAATGTGTTTCTCCACGGAAGTTTGGAAGAAGAGGTATATATGGATTTTCCTTCAGGGTTCAATACCGGAGGGAAAACCGGAGTATGTAGATTGTTAAAGTCACTTTACGGACTTAAACAATCGCCTCGTGCATGGTTTGGAAAATTCACTCAAGTGATGAGAAGAATTGGGTATTATCAGAGTCACCCAGATCATACGTTATTTGTGAAACGGAGGAGTGGAAAAGTGACGGCCTTAATCATCTATGTGGATGATCTGATAATAACGGGTGATGATACAGAAGAGATGATGAGGCTGGAACAAAACCTGGCTGCCGAATTCCAGATGAAGAATTTGGGAGATTTGAAATATTTTCTTGGTGTGGAGGTCGCTCGATCATCTAGAGGTATTTTCTTGTCTCAACGTAAATATGTTTTGGATTTATTAAAAGAAACGGGAATGCTGGGATGTAAACCGGTGGACACTCCCATCGTGGAAAAACATTATTTGGGGATTTATCCAGATCAAGAACCGGTTGACAAGGGTAGGTATCAAAGACTGGTGGGAAGACTAATTTATTTGTCTCACACTCGTCCGGATATTGCCTATGCTGTAAGTGTAGTGAGTCAATTCATGCACTCACCAAGTGTGGATCATATGGCGGCAGTAATGAGGATCCTGGCTTATTTGAAGTCTGCACCTGGTAAAGGGATCTTGTACGCGTGTCATGGACATATGAGAATTGAAGGTTTTACCGATGCTGATTGGGCATGTGATGTGACTGATAGAAGATCAACATCTGGGTATTTTACATTTATTGGAGGTAATTTGGTCACTTGGCGAAGCAAGAAACAGAATGTAGTATCACGATCCTCTGCTGAAGCCGAGTATAGGGGAATGGCACAGGGTGTGTGTGAGATTCTTTGGCTACAGAAGTTGCTTTGGAGTCTCGGTTTTAAACAGACAGAAGCAATGGAGTTGTATTGTGATAATAAGTCTGCCAGAGAAATAGCTGAGAATCCGGTACAGCATGATAGGACTAAACATGTGGAGGTTGACAGGCATTTTATCAAAGAAAAGCTGGAGAAGAAGATTGTGTCAATACCGTTTGTGAACTCAGAAGAACAACTTGCAGATATTCTTACCCATGCCGTGTGTCGTAGGCGTTTTGATGATTCACTAGTCAAGTTGGGCATAAGTGATATCTATGCTCCAACTTGAGGGGGAGTATTGGAATAAGTCAATAGTTAGGAATAAAGGAATGTAATTATTATGTAATTATTAGAGTCTTGCTTAGGAAGGATAATATGTCCTTTATTTGTTTCCTTTTACAACTAGGATTGTATGTACCTATTTATTCAGAATTATGAAATATACGAGGTTAAGCCGTAAAATTCAATTGTTCCATGTCCTTCGTGTTGAAGATGTCGAACAATTCAAAGCATTTTTTTATGAAATAGTAACTGTCCTTCAGTCCCTTCTGTGCAGTTTCCTTCAAATCTCCAATAGTTGCATCACCTGTAACAACAACCACTATGTCTCCAATTGGCGACTCCCTTTCCTCTTGGATTTTCTTAGAGTGATGCTCATCCCTCCAATCAATGTTTGGCCATGGAATTTGACATATGAATGTCAGTGTCAAAGATTCCCCTTGTGCAGCAATGTCAAATTCTTTCACAAAATGTTTACAATTCTGTATAATTTGAACACTCCTTTACTTTCGTTTGCACCCCTATTCGTTATTTTGTATGTAAACATACGTAAGGATGAATTTTTCAACAATTCAATAAGAACCTAAATATTTTCATTGTAAATTGAGTAGTTAAATTAGGTGCCATGAATCACATAGTTCAACTATAACATGATGAAAAAGAAAAAACTAGAAAGAAAATAATTTATAAAATCCATAACACTAGTGGTACTTCTCAACTGGGCAGCCATTCTTGTCCTTGGGGAAGTTTCAGTAAAAAACCTAATACCATAGTACCAATAGTGACTAAAAGAACCTATTTACCTCTAATTCCTGCAAAATAAAAAAATTAAAAAACCCCTAACACCATATCACATGCTCGGACCGGACCGGGCTCATAACGATATTACATGATGTGTCATGTGATGTGTTAAAATTAATGAGGAAAAAAACTAAGAATGACAGACCAAATGAATGAATATATAGCAAGAAGCAGATAGAACAACAGATGGAAATAAATGAAGTACCCAAACAAAGCAATCACTTAATTCTTAGTTATAAACTGTATCCCTCAAAAATTTCTGCAGAAACAACTTATGTGAAATTGGAAAATAGGCAAATGTTTAGAAGACGACAGACAGAGATCGAGATCGATATGAGCAAATTAAGTGCCCAAACCAATCACTTTTTATTGTTACTAACAATTTGGCAAAAGAAAGTAAAAGAAAAAGCTAGGAAGAAAATCAATTTGTTGCTAAGAAATAAGCCTTTGCAACGAAAAATTTCTGGAATATCATCATCTTGTATCTTGTATCACAATGTTGAAGTTTGTGGTTTTAATTATATTAACAAGCATCCAAAGGTTACACAAAATATATAGAAGAGTTTGAGTGAGTTGCAAACTGCACTCAACACTCACGACAGCCAGCATAGGATGCCACACTAATCTCCTTAAATCATGCAAGACAGCTAATTGAGACATAGGGAGCCACACTAATCAACCACACTAATCTCCTTAAATCATGCAAAGCAGCCGGCATAGGGCCACACTAATCTTCCTTGAAATGAGGAGATAAGACCCTTACACAAGATGATAAGATCAAGAAGAAAATAGACAGCTATTAACTAGATAAAACCCTAATGAAGAGTAGTCATAAGTAACCGGAGGTCCTTCCTTCAATACTCCCCCTCAAGCTGGATCCAAAAGGTTGATGGATCCAAGCTTGCCAAGGAAAAGCTGAAATTGATGAGAGGCCAAAGATTTGGTGAATAGGTTCGCAAGTTGATCCGAGCTCCTTACAAAATGCGTTTGGATAACCTGAGATTGAACTTGTGTACGAACATAGTGACAATCAACTTCAATGTGCTTGGTTTTCTCGTGAAAAACTGGGTTGGAAGCAATGTGCATTGCAGCCTGATTGTCACATAAAAGAGACATGGATTGATGATTGAAAACACCTAAGTCACACAGTAAACCTTTGAGCCAAATTAGTTCACACACAGTAGATGCCATGGCCCGATATTCTGCCTCAGCGCTGGATCTTGCAATGACAGTTTGTTTTTTGCTTTTCCATGAGACAAGGTTGCCTCCCACAAACGTGCAATATCCCGTTGTAGACTTACGATTAATGGAATTGCCAGCCCAATCTGCATCACAATAACCTGTAATCTGAGTGCTTGCATTGTTCTTCATGATTATACCACGTCCCACAGAACCTTTCAGATACCGAAGTATCCTTTTGACTAGGTTAAAGTGTTCCATCGTGGGAGAGTGCATAAATTGGCTAACAATACTGACAGCATAGGTAATGTCAGGCCTTGTGATGGTCAGATATATCAACTTACCAACCAACAGCTGATAATAGCTTATGTTCGGAAGAGGTTGACCCTCTAAGCTGAGCTTAAGTTTAATGTCGAGAGGTGTAGGGACCGGTTTAGCATCACTCATGTTTGCTTCCTTAAGGAGATCAAGAACATATTTACGCTGGTTAAGGAATAAGCCCTTGTGAGAGGTAGCCATTTCGATGCCAAGGAAGTATCTCAGTACACCAAGATCTTTTATTACAAAGCGTTGCTGAAGAGAATGCTTGAGTTCTTTGATTTCTTCAGGGTTATCTCCGGTGATGATCAAGTCATCAACATACACAAGAACAACCAATGTACCAGCGGTGCCTGAGCGTACAAATAAAGAAGAGTCCGCATTGCTTCTTCCAAAACCAACACTGATAAGGACTGAACTAAGCTTAGCATACCAGGCTCTCGGTGATTGTTTAAGGCCATAAATTGATTTGTGCAGTTTACACACAACATCCTGTTTATGACTTTGAGAGTGACCCGGTGGTAATCTCATGTAGACGTCTTCTTCAAGCTCACCATGTAAGAAGGCGTTTTTTACATCCATTTGATACATAGGCCATCCTTTGTTGACAGCCACGGACAAGAGTACGCGCACTGTGTTCATCTTTGCAACCGGGGCAAAGGTTTCCTTGTAATCCACATCAAATGTTTGAGTGAAGCCCCGGGCCACTAATCGTGCCTTGTGTCTTTCTATAGACCCATCCGAGTTGAATTTAATCTTGTATATCCACCTGCAGCCTACTATTTTCTTTCCTTTGGGCAGTGGCACAATGCTCCAGGTTTTATGTTGATCGAGTGCATGCAATTCATCTTGCATGGCTTGCTGCCACACCTGTGATTGGTTAGCTTCTTGAAATGATTGAGGCTCTTCATGTGCAGATATATTATTCAAATAGGCAGTATAATTAGGTGACAACTTTTGGTAAGAACAGTAGTTGGATAAGGGGTGCTTGGGCTTGTACGTAACAAAATCTTGCAGTCTTGCTGGTGGGTGCCTCTCACGAGTTGGATTTCGTCGAGGTATGATAGGAAGAGACTCATATGAGGATTCTTCAGGATGAATATTGCGTAGAGTTTCATCTTCCACAAGCATGTTGCTGTCGTCATATGGAGCCGGTTGATTTGGGGCCACAAGATCCATTATGTGAGGTTGATCACCCACATTGTTGAGTATCTCAGTCCTTGGCAGTGGAAACATGTCCAAGCTAATCTCCCCCTGACTTGTACTATCCAGAAACTTACTGTAATAAGAATTAGTTTCATGAAATTGAACATCCTTTGAAACAATTAATCTCTTAAGTTGTGGATTGTAACACTTATACCCTTTTTGTGTGGACGAATAGCCAAGGAAAATGCATTTAGTTGCCCTAGGATCAAGTTTGTCTCGATGTAAGGCTGAACATGAACAAAACAGATGCATCCAAAGACTTTAAGGTGAGACAAGTCCACATTTCTGTTCTTGACTATCTCTATTGGAGATTTGAACCCCAAAACCCTACTAGGTAACCTGTTGATCAGGTAAGCTGCTGTCATGATGCTTTGAGACCAAAAACGTTTTGGTACATTCATTTGTAACATCAATGCCCTAGTTTTTTCAAGGAGATCACGGTTTTTCCTCTCGGCAACACCATTTTGTTGGGGTGTGCCAACACAACTAGTTTGATGTATGATGCCATTGTTACTCAAATATTGAGTCATGACTTGGGACATGTATTCGGTGCCATTATCAGACCTTAGGGTTTTGATTTGAGAAGAAAAATGATTTTTAACAAGGTTGTGAAAGTCCTTAAACACTTCCATCACCTCACTTTTTGATTTTAACAAATATAACCAGGTGGTTCTTGAATAATCATCAACAAAAGTTATGAAATATTTATAACCATCAAAAGATTCACTTGTTGGTCCCCATATATCAGAGTGTACAAGCTCAAAAAGGTGAAAAACTCTAGACATCGAAGACCCTAGAGGTAGTCTTGTTGCCTTTGACAAATGGCAAGTTTCACAGTGGGTTGATTCTTTGCCTAAGTCAGGAAATAAGGTGGACAAGATAGGTTGAGATGGATGGGCTAGTCGCTGGTGCCACAATGAGGCCTCTTGAATGGAGGTATAGATGGACTTTGACTTGGCATGAAACCCACAGGAAGAGTTTTTCGATATGTAATAGAGACCATCAATGTAAAACCCCTCACCAATCGTCCTCTTGTTTATACAATCCTGAAAAATGACAATTTTTGGTGAAAAAATGGCCAAACAATTTAAGGAATTTGTGATTCTTCCCACTGAGAGAAGTTGAAATGGAAAAGATGGGACATATAGGGCCATAGACTCTATTTGATCTGATATCAGGTGGATTTTTCCCTTTCCTACAATCCTAGCACCTTCACCATTAGCAACAGATACATGTGAAGGATTATGTAGTTTCTCAAATTTATGTAACTTTGACATTTGATTTGTCATATGGTCTGTGGCACCAGAATCTATAACCCAAAAATCATGTAACTCATTTATTTTAAGAGCAGTTTGGAAAGCAGTTATAATACCTTTCAAGTCTGTCTGAGGTACACAATCAGCATCAGCTAAAAAACCTGCAAATTTGCCCATTAATGCAGTAGTACTTCCATCTTCATGATCAACAGATCCCTCATCTCTTCCCTTCTTTTGTTAGAGATACGCTGCGAACTCATTTAACAGGGTGGCAGGATTTGCAGTAAACTGTTGATAGGTATCAAAACTGTTGATAGATAAAGATGTTGCAGTGTTGGCACGAGGGTGTGCTCGACTTGTCTTTGGTGCGGATTTATCCTTCATGAAGTCAGGTTTGAGTTCTGGATGTAGGATCCATCACTTGTCTCTCACATGCCCGATGTTGTCACAATGTAGGCACTTCAAATGAGGGTTTTTCCCTTTATACCTTTTTTCATTTGTCAGGTAAGCCCTAGCTTCTGTCACGTTGGTTTTTATACCATTGTTCATGACTTTTCTCCTTACTTCCTCACGTTGGATAGTTGCATAGACACTAGTGAAAGATGGTAGCTTCGGGTTCATGAGAATGTGACTTCTCAAATCCTCATATTCTGAGCTTAAGCTAGACAATAATTGAAATTTTTTATCTTCTTCGGTTCTTTTAAGGAGCACTGAGGAATCAGTTGTGTGAGGTCTGTACACATCTAACTCATTCCACATGCTTATCAAGGAACCAAGATGTTGAACAAAGCTTTTACCTTCTTGCTGTATATTGGAGATATCCTTCTTGAGTTGAAAGATGCGAGCTGCATTGTTTTGATTGCCATACATCTCCTTCACGGTGGTCCAAAGAGTGAGAGACGACTCAGAATAGCTGAAGATTTTAGCAACCTTCCTTTCCATAGAATTTAACCATGACATGACCAATTGATCTTTACATAGCCACCCTCCAAATTCTGGAGAAGAAGCATCTGGTGCAGG
Organism: Malus sylvestris; assembly: GCF_916048215.2. NCBI lineage: Eukaryota > Viridiplantae > Streptophyta > Magnoliopsida > Rosales > Rosaceae > Malus > Malus sylvestris. Next base: position 2,942,846 of record NC_062272.1, read on the forward strand.
TTGACTGCCATTGATGAAACCAAGTTTGGATCTTCCACCGAGAGCAAGACTGACAGCCCTTGCCCATGGCAAATAATTAAACTCATTCAATAACACTGAACTGAGACGTTGGTTTGGATTGATATCCATTTCCGACGCGCTTATAGATGAAGAAGCAATGATGCTTACATCCTCTGGATTTCCATCTGCCATTGTTTTTGAAAAAAATAAACACAGCAGTTTCGATATACAGAACAGGCTCAGAATGATGCCCGCTCTGATACCATGTTGAAGTTTGTGGTTTTAATTATATTAACAAGCATCCAAAGGTTACACAAAATATATAGAAGAGTTTGAGTGAGTTGCAAACTGCACTCAACACTCACAACAGCCAGCATAGGATGCCACACTAATCTCCTTAAATCATGCAAGACAGCTAATTGAGACATAGGGAGCCACACTAATCAACCACACTAATCTCCTTAAATCATGCAAAGCAGCCGGCATAGGGCCACACTAATCTTCCTTGAAATGAGGAGATAAGACCCTTACACAAGATGATAAGATCAAGAAGAAAATAGACAGCTATTAACTAGATAAAACCCTAATGAAGAGTAGTTATAAGTAACCGGAGGTCCTTCCTTCAATACACAATGTATGACACCGATTGCCGCAAGTGTCGCATTCCACCATCCTCTCACCGTCTTCCTCCTTGGCTGGGCATTTACAGAGGAACGTCTTCAGGTGGTCAGAACCACCTTGGAACCACAGTTCATATCCTTCACGTTGAAGCCATCCCCTATCAATTTAACTGGATTATCATTCAGAACCCTAGAAGCTGGTGTTGTATCACACAATCCGAGAAAGATGTCGGACAATTCAAAGCATTATGTCGGACAATTCAAAGCATTCTTTTATGAAATAGTAACTGTCCTTCAGTCCCTTCTGTGCAGTTTCCTTCAAATCTCCAATAGTTGCATCACCTGGAACAACAACCACCATGTCTCCAATTGGTGACTCCCTTTCCTCTTGGATTTTCTTGGAGTGATGCTCATCCCTCCAATCAATGTTTGGCCATGGAATTTGACATATGAATGTCAGTGGCAAAGATTCCCCTTGTGCAGCAATGTCAAATTCTTTCACAAAATGTTTACAATTCTGTATAATTTGAACACACTCCTTTACTTTCTTTACTTCTCCGTTTGAGTCTGCTCCGGGTAATCCCTCCATCTTCACATAAGAGTCATAGAGACGTTTTATATCATTGCATGTACGATTGTATATTTGTCCTTCCCATGGTACCTCCTTCAGCTGCAAATGATAAACATCCCTACCATTGTGGTCCTTTGTGATTGTACGGGCAAAAATGTGATGTTCATCAACCACCACGTTGTCTAGGTTGGACAACACATGATCTAGAACGGCGGTAGCCCCTACTGATGGCCTGTTAGCTTGCTTGTTTGCTCGAGCCAAGTCAACCGCTGCTTCCCGTAACGCTTTTCGGGGCATCAGAGGAGCACCATTGCCTAGTATCTCCTTGAATTGATTCACTGCTATGCGGATTTTGTCAGCTTTGCATTTGCTATTGTCCTTGAGCTCCTTTATGTCATCAACATTCCTGCTATTCCTCTTCATATTTTCTGCCTCATGAATCATCCCAACAAGATGGGAGAGAAGATCTTTGAGCGTTCGAAAGTCCCTGTATCGCGAAAGTAATGCTTGCAACTGGTGGCCAAAGGAGGACTCGGTCATCTTTGAAAGCTCTAGTGACCCAATGTGGTTCAGTGAATCAACGTATGCGAAGCGACTGATCCCGTAGCTTCCACGATAGAACTTGTATCCCCACTTGTCAAACCACGAACGTCCGCAAGCGACTCCGAACAACAATCGAAGATCCATCCCAGCTTTCGTAGAATTGTCTTTAACACAGATTGCTCTGCAGGAATCAAAAGATACAAGGATTCTAATCTGTTCACATTCTAATTACATAAATAATTACATTCCCAAGATGAGTTTTCGCAATCATACCTGGTCCTAAGAAGAGTACACATTCTGTCCCACAAGTCCATAATCTCAGTGCCACTAAGATGAGCAGAGCCCGCATCATGTCCCCTTATGCCCAATAAATGGCCGTAACCATCAGAGTGAATCAAGCCATACATGATGTGGTTCTGCAGATCAAGCACACCATTCTGTATAGGGTTATTCCAATCCTCTTCCGACAGAATAATCACATGGTATGATCGGTTGCACAGGAGATGCTTGCTCCAACCTATATATACAACCAGAACCAATTAACTAACTGAACCCATGTATAAACAGATCCTAACAATCTACGAGTCCATGATGTGCCCGTGAACAAGACATACATCCAAAAATTTAAACTCAAGATACACAATCATTAACTACTAGAATGCAGGATAAAGAATCGACGAAAAAAGTAGGCAAACAAATCAACATATATACAATCTTTATCAAAAGATTGATGGATCAAAACAAACTACCATTTCATAATTAAACGTAAGGAAAAATTAACCAAGAAAGATTCAAATTTTCATCGAAACGTTCTACGGGCCATACAATATATTCAGATGTTTCAAGACTCCAAGCGTACTGAACAGCAGCGAATCTTTTATTTAAAACAGAGACAAACAATGAATCTTATTTACTCGAGCACTGCAAGTTAGTTTGTGTCACCTGTTATCCGGCAATGGTCACAAGTCTGTCGTTTGGACAGTTTCTTCACATCTTCTTCAATGATGTAGAGGGGGACCGTAGTTTGTGTCACCTGTTATCCGGCAATGGTCACAAGTCTGTCGTTTGGACAGTTCCTTCACATCTTCTTCAATGATGTAGAGGGGGACCGTAACACCTTGTCCTTCCACTGTAAGCTGCCTGCACCAAACATTCATGCCATGCAGAAACTCACCAAGATTATCGAATTCTTGAACAAATTCCAAAACGTTGTCGCGGAATGCTCCCAAGAATCGATGAGGGCCACTGCAAAAGTTACTAAAAGGGTGTGTGGTTGACATAGGTGTTTCAAGATCTATATCAGGATAGACTATGTCTTGGAGTAAGTACTTTCGTTGAGGAAGAAAGAAACTAAACTGAAATTATTGGTTGTGTTTGACGAGACAGAAGAAGCCGAGACTGGGTAATTAGATTTTGTACGTACGCTCTCTATATATATATGCATTAATATCTGAGCGAGTCCTCATTAGCAAAGGCAAAAAGCACACCAAATCAAGTAAGCAAATCTAAACTAGAAAACAGTACATACAAACTTAGCCAAAACTTGATTTAATTTCCTGTGTTGTTATCATACTCGTAGACTTATAGCATAAGCAATATTTATTTTCTTTTATTTCCTTTTCCCCCTTTTTTCTATTTTTTTAAGACTGTCTAACCGAAGGGGCAACATTAAAATTTAGGAAACTTTAACGGAAAGTTACCGGTATTGTTTACTTTAATGAAAAACCACATTTTTACACTAAAATGTCAATCCTGGTACTATTTACTTTACCCTTTATTTTGTCCTTATTGTTTGTTGTGCAAGAAATTATTTTTAATAAATTGTGTCATGCCATATTCATGTAACATGTCTAACTAAAGACAATAATTTATTAGTTTTAAATCCGACTTTAGACAAGTTTGAAATCTCCAAATAATTCTTATACAAAATCCCCTTACAATTCTCACGCGCTTTTTCGTGGCGAATTCTTGTGAAGGATTTGTATTTCCTCGTGGGTTTTTGAGGTGCATGCTCTTCTTCCGCTTGGCTGTCAAGAAATAAATTAAAAGATCACTCACACTGGTTCTTCTTAGGCACATAACTAACAGTAAATTACTGACTTCAGTTATCCAGAAGTACCTTAGTGAGAACATTGACCACGGAGTCTCTGGAGCAAGACCTCATGTCTTCGCAAGCTGAGGAGCATTGCCTAGCTGTATCGCACTGTGATTCATTTTTGTTCTCGGCTTATGGACCTCGGGAGTGCGAGTACGAAGAAGGAGATAGCCAATTTCCCAACCAAACGGGCTGGGTAATATCAGGCCAAGCTTGCCCAGCCTGATGGCCGTCCGTGGAGTTTGTGCCATAGAACTCGTCAGTTACAATTACTTGTTCGACATTATACTTACATTCTGCCCTTCTGAAGGGAACATCCACTCTAACAATTCCGTCTCTGTCTACCAAAATAACCGGAAATGTTTCAAAGAAAAGTAGCATACTACGTACAAAAAGTTCGCGTCCCTCTTTATTTCTACCCATCTACCCAAGTATGATAGTTCAATCACTTTATTTGATACGCAATAAGCCTTTTGCTACAGCTCTGGAGCTGCCAGCTAGCTGCAGCATATTGCACCTACCTATACCCATTGTTAACCGAGGTTACGAAATCTTAGGTTCAGAACTTCAGAGTGTGGATTTCATATAAAAAAAGGGGTTCAAAATACCGACTGACTCTTTCATCTATTTGCTGGCCTGTGACCAAGGCATAGGCGGATTCCGTACTTAGTGCAATTAGCCTCTTGAAAAGGCTTGATAGCTCTGATATGGGCTATCAAGTTCAAGGCCCTACCCTTTCTGGGGTAATTTCTCCCTTTATTAATACTTTTAGGGTAGCGCAATTCCTTAAGCCATCGACTTTCTTAGAGCTGTAGCAGCTGGGTCAGCTAACATATTTGTTTGTGAGCGATTTACGTACTTTGATTACTAATCTAAGGAGTGTCTTCCCAGTACAGATGGACACCGCTAAATTTTATTTATAGAGTGCTTAAAGTAAACTGAAGTCCATAGATTATTTTTGGGTGAAAAATGAGAATTTCACAAGTTAATTACCACTGGGGTCATTCATAATCAAACCAAATAAGAACCTAGCTTGCTACTTAAACTTGAAAACTAGCAGGTAGGGAACAATCCGACATTTAGATTTAAATTAACTTTATAGAAATTTAGAACAATGCAACGTTAATTAGAGGTGCAACAAATACAGAGCTAGACTTTGGCTTAATTTGCAGCAACATGCAATAGGTGTAACACGGGAAACTGGAAGTTAGCAGAATTCGTTAGACGGTGGTACAATCCAAAGGGCAGCTGGATTATTAATGCTCCGAGGACTTGGAGAGTAGTGTCTTGCGATGGTCTCATCCTCTAAATTGAAGATGCCCATGTCACTTGGTCCGTTGTAATAAAAATACTGCGGTTCGTCCGCAACTTCTTCCAAATCATCGGTGTAGTATATGCAATTTGGTTGAAGCCCGGGATGGTCTGAAGCCAATACAGACATTGAATAGTTGTCACCCACAAATATGGCCTCACCACCAATGCTTTTTACCTCAACTTGCTCCACAGCAGATTCGTCCTTCCCCTTGAACACCAACTTGTAAACATGGAAGCCTTCAGTCCAGAATTCCTTGGCCTCCTCTTTCAAAAATCTTCGAACATGCAATAGGTCTCCCTTAGTCGATTCCACAAGATATCCCTTAATTGCGAAGCGACTATGGTTAGCTGTAAGAACCTTTGCTTTTGGCGGCTTGCTATTAAAGTTGAATGACCAAATCGCTCCCGATTGACCAACTCCGTAGACTTGGTTTTTATAAATTATAGCATCACTGAGATAGTTCTCTTGGTTGTCGATGTAAGTCCAACTCTTTTGTCCCTCTTCAAAGAAAGCCAACCTATGATCACTATGATCACTTATTCTGTCGTAGATTGCTACAACAGCATATTTACTGTCTCGATTATTCATAGCAGGCTCACCGTGTAAGATAACCTTTGGGAACCAACCATAGAAATAGAAGGAACCAGAAGGACCGGCATTGGGGTTATCCAAGGGAGGGAGAAGAACGGGAGCCACTGCTTTTCCGAAAGGGTTCATGAGAGTCACGGACAATCGAAGTTTGTCTAGTTCATCTACTGAGACGAGCCAGCCTTGGTCGGAGCCACAACACCTTTTACTCCAAGGCACTGATAACAAAACATTTTTGTACACTTTTCCATCGGAGACCCTGTACAGTTCTCGCTTTCCTTGAGGACAGGAGGATCCCTTTCCCTTGGTATATCTTAAAAGTGGGCGGATCATAAGCATGGGAAGTGACTTACCACAACGTTTTGTTGTATCTTTATATTCTTGAGCAAAAGCATGCCAATCCTTGCAAACAACATCAAAGCGGACAAGGTCAACCTGCTCCAACAGCTTATCCATAATCAAAACGAGAGCGGGAGAGGGAAGGCTTGCCCAGTTGGCAGATGAGCAGTGACGACGACGTTTGGAGGAAGCACCCACGTTCTCTGTCTCCCATTCGCCAGATGAGCGACCCCGACAGCGTTTCAATGTATTTCCCGTGTTCTTCCTCTCCCTACAGTCCGCAGAGGGGAGACGACAACGCTTTGAGGCAGCACCCATGTTCTCCCCCTCGGGGTCGGCAGATGAGGGACGACGACGTTTCAAGGTAGCGCTAGCACCCATGTTTATTTTATTAACGAACTTCTGGACCTAATTAAAAACAGTGTTTCGGAATCAGAAAATATGAAAATAAAACGAAATCCTTCAAACAATATTACAAAATCAGTAGAAAAACCAGAAACTAGAATAAGAGAAAAGGAAAATACCTGGGATAAAAGAGATTCCAAGGAGTGTACAAAATTCAGAGATGAACTTCTATGTGAATTGAAGGAGAGAGAGAGAGACCCGCGGAGAGAGAGAGGGTTTGAAGGAGATCGAGAAACCAAGATGGCTTTGAAAAACGCCAGAGAGAGATCGAGAGAGAGCGGGGATAGAATGATTCCCAATGTAGTAACTTTTGTATCGGGTCTCCAGTTTGTAATTCGGTTTTTTACCCGGTTGTAATTGTACATTTAAAGGAGAAAAAAAGAAAAAAAAAGGGGGGAAGGAAATAAAGGAAAAAAATATTGCTTATGCTATGGTCATTTATTGGTCATTCGGGGACGTGATGCGGGCTCTATCTCTCATCTTAGTGGCCCTGAGATTATGGACCTAGCGGACAGAATGTGTACTCTTCTTGGTACAAGGTGTGAGTGAGAAAACCACCTTGCGATTATGTATATGCATGCTATAAATATAAATTTGAATGTCGACATATTATGAGTTCTTGTATATCTTTTTATTCGTGCAGAACAATCACTCTTAGAGACAATTCTATGAAAGCTTGGATGGATCTTCGGTTGCTGTTTGAAGTGGCTTGTCGAAAGTTCATGGTTTTCAAGTGGAGATACACATTCTTTCGTGTAAGCTACGGGATCAGCCACTTCGCATACCAAGATTTATTGAGCACATTGCATCATTGGAGTTTTGAAAGATCATTGCCTAAGATAAGATAGATTGAGAGCATTACTCGCTGAGATCATAGACATAGAAAATATGAACACACTCAAAGATCTTCTCTCCCATCTTGAGAGCATTCTCAAGGTAGAAAATCTGAAGAGGGTCAGCAAGACCCTTGACGACATAAAAGGAGTTTGAGACAAGTGCAAATGCAGAGCTGACCAAATCCGCATAACAGCGAACCAATTCAAGGAGATATTAGGCAACGGAACAGTACTCATGCGCTGAACCCAAATTTTTTTACGGAAAGTAGCAGTTGACTTGGCTCTAGCAAACAAGCAAGCTATCATATGCAAGGGGACTACGAATGTTCTGGATCACATGCTGCCTAACCTGTGGTTGTTGACTATCATGATATTTACTCCCATAGAAACACAAGAGACGAGAATGGTAGGGAAGTTTATCAAATTGAGTTGATAACCGTACCATGGAAAGGACAAGTCTCTATGACTTTTATGTGAAGATGGAGGATTATCCGGAGCGGAAGTGGATTGAAGAAAGTTAGAAGTTCCTTTGGCAATATAGGGAGTAGTTGAACGTTTTATAATTCCTTGTACGGTTTGCATGGTTTGGTCTCTCATCGATGTGAAACTTTGTACTCATATTCTCACATGAACATGAGTTATTGGGTAATGCTAGGGAGACTAAATTTGTAGACTAAATTTGGGAAACCAAAGGACATAGAAGTTGATGATTGGTTTATTACTTAAACATTGATAAACGTGCTCATCCTTATTGGTGACACATCATTTAATTTGCAAATTTAATTTCTCTAACATTACCTTGAGTTATTTAATGTCAATAATAAAACTCTATCACGAAGCTATTATTAAGATTTCCATGTAAGAGTTCATCTATCAAGAAAGATTCCAACAAATTAATTAATAGATTAAGAGCCAATTGATTAAATTGACATAAACATTATAACTGTGGAGAAAATCACTTCCCATACACTATAAGAATAGAGAGAAGTTACATTTGAGTGGCATATGCATGAATCAAAATATTATGTACATGTCATGATGAATTCTTTCCTGATAGATAATAGATAGGAATGTCAAGATTTGGATCGTGACATTTTGTTTAAAGAAATGACGTGATATTATTTAGGGCATTTGTCATGTATATACAAGGAATTATTATTATCTTTTCAAAAATTTCATTTTACACTTCTTACAAATGTATTTTCTTTCTAAATAAAAAATATTTGAAGTGCAAATAACAATTCCCGTATATATATAAATATATGTGTGCACATTCAAATCCAATGGATATTTACTCGTTTGAGTGATGAACGGTTGCATGTCAAAATTAGCAGATGACTTCTAGAACGCTTGCTCAGTTGCTTGTAGTAAACATTTTTCACCCCGCAACTAATTATTGTAGTTAGGCTAATAGTGTGATACACATATTAATCAGTTGTCCGGGATAAACAAACACACTCCCTGCAGATGAGCAGTGACGACGACGTTTGGAGTAAGCACCCACGTTCTCTGTCTCCCATTCGCCAGACGAGCGACCCCGACGGCGTTTCAAGGCAGCTCCCGTGTTCATCCTCTCCCTGCAGTCGGCAGAGGGGAGATGATAACGCGTTGAGGCAGTACCCATGGTCTCCCTCCCCCGGTCGGCAGATGAGGGACGACGAAGTTTCAAGGTAGCACTAGCACCCATGTTCCTTCGATCAACGAACTTCATGACCTAATTAAAAAAACAATCAGAAAGAATAAGAGAAGAGGAAATACCTGGGATAAAAAAGATTCCAAAGAGTGCACACAAATTCAGAGATGAATTTCTATGAGAATTTGAAGGAGTGAGAGGGGGATTGGAGGAGATCGAGCGAGAAGTGAAATTTTAAGTTTTGGTTTTGAACTTTTATTTTACCTTTTTCGGTACATAATTTTTTTTAAGGAAAACTAATGAAAATGGCTTGAAAACTTTGAGTTTTAACTATAAGGACAAAATAAAGGGTAAAATAAATAGTATCAGGTTTGACTTTTTAGTGTAAAATATGGTTTTTCGTTAAAGTGAACAATACCACGAGTTTTTCGTTAAAACTCCATTTTTCCTAAGGACATAATACAACATGCAGGCTTTAATTTTTTTTTTCTTCACAATCCTACAAGAATATGGAAGCCCAATATCCTATAGGCCCAAATCCAATAACTTGTACAGGATTTTAAATTTAAATTCATATTGTCAAATTCCATGCAATTTTTATGATTTTGTGGTAAGAAAGTGAATAACATGATTTATCAACATCACACAATTTTCAAAGTTTGATTTAGCATGATTGAAATGTAGGGCTGGAAAAAAATCCCAAAAATACCAAACCGAACTGAAAAATTCCCGAAACCAAACCGAAGTTCCTGAAAATTTCGGTACCAAATACCGAACCGATCCCGAAATTTCGGTACAGGAATCGGTCTCAAGTTTTTGGGATTTCGGTATTCCCAAACCAATCCAAAAAAATATATATATATATTTTTAATTTTTAAATATATATTTAGAATTTTAATAACCATTGGATTATGTTGAGATTTAATCTCAACCGTTGCATATAAATCAAAGTTACCTGTGTGTGTGTTTGACTCTCTATCTCTCTCGGTCTCTCGACTCAACATTCACTCACACACACACACGGACCTCAGTCCTTACTATCTCGACCCACCTTTTCTCTAGATGCTTCCCCCACCGTTTCACTCTAGACCCGCCTTTTCTCTGCTTGACTCCTGCTCTCCCCGTTTTCCTCCTCGCCTCACTCTTCTCTGCACCAAGCAGCTCGATTTAGGGTTTCACCATTTCTCTTCGAATCAAGGTCTCTATTTCTCTCCGTATTTTGCCAATCTAGGTTTCCCTCTCTCTGTGGAAAAACCCTAGATCTCGCCACTGCCGGAGATTCGAAGCTCGGCACTTCGAGGTTCAATCCGCCTTGCCGATCGCCTCCTCTCGGCTCCTCCACGGAACAACCTGCAACACCAGTCGACATTTCAGAGCCTGCATCTTGAACTCTCTTTCTCACGGAACCACCGCCACCACCATCTTTTGGGCTCGAATTTTGTGGGTTCTGAAGAGCAGCAACGACATGCAAATATGTGGTACCCTTTTCTTCTTTCTGTATATTTTTTTTGTTTAATTTTGTATTTTTTATTACATGCATGGTGGATTTATCGTTGGTAACTATTAAATCGCTTTTGAATTGTGTTTAATTTGGATTTTTGTGTTTTGAATTTTGAATTTGCAGCCTGATCTTCCACTGGAGCATCCAAATTTTGCATTTGTGTATCTAATGACAGAAACCTTTACAAATTCAAAATTTGAAGCCAATATACCACCGTCCATATACTTGCAACCCAAATATTGTTAAAAACGAAGAAACAATGTAAAAAATCCAAATTTTACATTTGGTTATAGCTTTTGTGTAAACGGAGCTTCTATTGAGCTCTTAGTTCTGGGTACATCTTTGTTTTCATAATCCTTTAGAGGTTTTGGAATTTTGAGATTTTCTTCGTGGATTTTGTTAATTGGCTTGCTTTGTTGTGAATTTTCTGTTTTATTATATTATATTTATTTATTTATTTTTAATCTTTAACTGATAATATGACATGTCTTTCAATTTCTAGCTGTTGATTTATGTTGTGATCTTTTGGTGATTAATCGGGTAATGATTTGCATATGATTATTTATAGAATATTCATAATTATTTCACAAGATTTGTGCTTGCACACATATGCTATTAGGAGAAATTAAATAGGTAGATCACATAGCTATTGTGCATAGATTCACATTGCAAACTGCACAGATTGGGCCACAGATTGTGCACAGATTGCACAGATTGCAGATTGCAGATTTTAGTCCAACAAGAGCTTGGGCCACATATTGGCAGCCTGCCCAAAAGCCCAAATTTTCAATATAAAAGGTTGAATTTTAGCCCAAAAGCCCAAAACCATTTCAGGATTCCCGATTTGTCCCAAAATCCCGAAACTATTTCGGGATTCCCAAAAATTGGGATTCCCGAAAATTTGGTTTGGGATCGGTATTGAAATTGGGATTCCCGAAAATTTGGTTTGGGATCGGTATTGAAATTGGGATTCCCGAAAATTTCGGTTTGGGAATCGGGACAAGGGTTTCGGTATGGGATCCCATACCGAACCACCCCTATTGAAATGTATGAACTTTGTTTTTATTGTGAAGGAGGTAAATATAATAAACTTGCGCAAACTTCCCAATCACTTATTTGTTAGTTTTTTTTTTTTTTTTTTCTTCTTCAAATGATAATGGTGAGGGGATTCAAATATAGAAATAAAATTTAACTTAATATACCAACATTTTAATTACTTGGTATAAACTCTTTACGTTATGACATGAGATATTGAAGTGAATTAAAAATTGACCAGAAACCCACTAAAAACACTAACAGGAATGCTCTTCATCACTTCAGTAAGTTTTGCAGCGCTTTCTGCGACAACATTCTAAACTTGGCTAAAAAATGGAAATGATCTTTGTAAGTTTTGCAAAGCTTTCTGCGACAACATTCTAAACTTTGCTAAAAAATGTAATGATCTTTGTGAGGTGGTGCATGGTATAAGAGTCTGGTGCAAAGAACTTTCTCTTAAAAGGCATACGGTTATGATCCTCCACATCAGAGGATGTGAAGAAATTGCCGAGACAACCGACTTGTAACTTCAAAGTGTTTTAATAAGTAAGATTCAATGTTCATCTGTATTGTGATAAATAAATAAGATTCAGTGAATATGCTTGGAGTCTTGAAACATGTGGATATATTGTTTGGCCATGAAAATTCGAATCTTTGTTGGTTAATTTTTCATTAGGTTTAATTATGACCTAGTAGATTGTTTTGATCCAATCTCTCTTTTAATAAAGATTGTATATATGTTGATGCGTTTTCCTGCGGATTCTTTATGTTATATGTAATGTGTTCTAGTGATTATTGATTGTGTATCTTGAGTTTAAATTTTGTGGATGTAAGTTTACTGGCACATCAGTGACTTGTAGATTGTTAGGATTCTGTTTATACCTACTAGCATGTGTGTGAGAAAATTTTTTATTTTTGTTTTTGAAATAGAAGGAGAGAGGAAGGGACTGATAGAGAACGTGAGAGTGGGAAGTTTTTATTTTTAATTTTTAATTTTTTTAAATTTTTATAATTAGAAATATGTTAGGATTACATGTATGTGAGGCTTTGGAAAAAAAAACAGCAAAATATGGTTATGTGAAATTACATTTTTGCCCCATATTTCTTATTTATGTTCTGTTTTAATTAGAAAGTTAAACTGATAATTTCATAGAATTTTGGTTGATAATGAGTGTTTTATTAATTAGTAGAGAGATTTCCTATGTTTAGTTAGTCGGTTAGTTAATCAATTGGTTTTGGTTGTATATATATATATATATATATATATATGGATTGGAATGGTTAGCTATGGTTATTTATTGGGCATTAGGGGATGTGATGCGGGCTCTGTTGGCTCATCGAACGTTCATGGTTTTTCAAGTGGGATACACATTAAGCTACGAGATCAGCCATTTCGCATACCAAGTTTCACTGACCCACATTGCATCATTGGAGCTTCGAAAGATTGCCGAAGTTGTTGACGAGCATCCTATACTGAGAGCATTACTTGGGAATATGGACATAGAAAATATGAACACACTCAAGGATCTTCTCTATTCCATGCATCTTGTTGAGAGCATTTGCGAGGTAGAAAATATAAGAGGATTAGCAAGACAATTGACAACATAAAGAGCTCGATGACAAGATCAAATGCAAAGCTGACCAAATCCACATGGTAGTGAACCAGTTCAAGAAGATACTAGGAAACAATGCTCATGCGATCACCTAAATTTTTTTACGGAAAGCAACATTTGACTTGGCTCGAGCATACATACGGTCAGTAGGGGCAACAAAAGACGAGAATTGTGGGGAAGTTAATCAAATTGAGTTGATGTCCGTACCATGGCAAGGGTAAGCATACAATTGTATATGCAATATGCAATGATTTAAAACTTCTCTATGACTTTTACGTGGAGAGATTATCTAGAGCAAAAACAAAATAGGTTCCACCATATAATTAATAGGTAATATGTAGAGTAGCTCAACTCCTTATAGGTATTTGCATGGTTTGGTCATTCACTATTGTAGTACTTTATCCTCATATCTTCACAAGGACAAAAGTTATTTAAGTCAATAATAAAACTCTTTTATGGAGCTATTAATTATGATTTCCATGTTAGAGTTCTCTTAATCTATCAACAAAAATTCCAACAAATTAATTAATATATTAAGAACCAATTGATTAAATTGACATTAACATTATAACTGTGGAGAAAATCCCTTCCCAAACACTAAGAATAGAGAGAAGTTACATTTGAGTGGCATATGCATGAATCAAGATGTTACATATATATATATATATATACACACACACACACATACACACACACACATATATATATATATATATATATATATATCATGATGAATTGTTTTCTGATAGCTAGGGATGTCAAGATTTGGATCGTGACATTTTGTTTAAAGAAATGACGTGATATTATCTAGGCCATTTATCATATCTATATATAGGTAACTGTCATAGTTACTTCAAAAATCTTATTTTGCGCTCATGTATTTTTCTTTCTAAATATAAAAAATTTAAAGTATGAATAACTATATACATATATATATGCGCGCGCATCCAAATCCGATGGATATTTACTTGTTTGATGATCAACGGTTGCATGTCAAAACTAGTAGATAACTTCTAGAACCCTTGCTTGTAGTAAAGATTTTTCACCCCGCAGCTAATTATTGTAGTTAGGCTAAAAGTGTAATACACATATTAATCAGTTGTCTGGGATAAACAAACAGACTCCATAATGATTTTATATAAGAAATCATAGTTTAACATAATTGCGAATCCCTTATATAAACAGTCAAAATCAATGAAAAGTTATATAGAGATCATTTGTGTCTGTCAATCATGGGTTCAATTTATTTTAAATGTAATCTTTGATGTTTAGATTACAAACTACGGTCTAATAGTATCTATTTTTACTTGTAAGTGAAAGGTCTTAAGTTCGTTTCTCGTCAAAGGCGAATTTGAACCAAATTATTGCTAACTCATTGCGAAGCTAAGCTAAGCTCACTCACTTCACTTTAGTATAAATAATATCGTTTATTCAAATAAAAAAAATTTCAAGTTCACAAACTAAATGTTACCATCCTCAAACTATCCTTGTTCGTAAAGTATTGAGTCAGAAGTTTTTATTTATTTATTTATAAATTGCGATGTTATTGAAAACTTGTACACGAACAAATAAGATCAAAAATGGTAAAATATTGCCTTTTTCCACATCCCACATTGCTTTGTCTGTAGATAACGTAGATTGCATGTCCCTTCACTCTTTAATTAGTTGCAATCCACTCAACTAATTAACCAGTACGGAGTTTTACTTTGCAACCATTAATTGAGAAAGGTTAACATTAATCCTTACACTAACTACATATTCTGCCTATGCATCAAGTATATCCTAGAAACAAAATTTAAGCTTAAATAAAAGTAAAAAAAACATATGATTGAGGGTTTGACAATGATAATATAAACTTTATTTGGGAAAAGGGTCTACCGTCCTCTCTTTTTCTTTTCTCCTCCGCAACATTAAATTAGCATAGAAAGGTAGTAGCAAGACTCATATGAAAGGCAGGAACCCGAGAGATTTTTTAGTTTGTCGAGAACACTGTCCGGTATACCAATTATAATAGTACAATTGGTTGAACACTTGAAAAAACAGTTTCAACCAATTGTATTATAATACTTGGTGTATCAGGTCATATTTCTAGCTCATTGAAAATTTTCTTGCAAGAACACAGATGTTTTCAATTACTCTCTCTCATCTTTTCTCTAGAGATTTTATAGTGTAACCAAAGCACTGTTTACATGATGCTATTGCTCTATTAAATTCAAAGTTCTAAAAGACACTAGGCACTAGTCGGGCGGCAGGTTGGGGCCTAGTGCCTAGACGGATTTAAGTAAAGGTATTATATATTGTATAAATAAATGTCTATTTATACTTAAAAATCACACATAGTTATATTGTGATTCATAAATCACAAAATGAAATGATGTATATATATATATATATATATATTATAAAGTAACATATTGAAAATATGAGGAACAAACATATAATGAGTGTTCATCCAAATATTGAATAAGTCTATTACATTTTATTGAAAAATTAAAACGTAAAATGAAAATTATTTATTTATTGTCTAAGTGAGAGTCGCAATCTAGGAGGTGCTTAGGCAGGTTTAGACGGGTTAGGCAGACGCCTAAGCGGGTCTAGACGCACTTTCTTAATTTTCAAACGATCATGGACTAATCAGGGCATTAGCCAACCGCTTAGCGCCTAGGCAGTGCTAGGTGGGGATTCTTAGAACAGTGATTAAACTTATAACATGTGCAAACGTTCTTATATTAATATACTTAACAACTCGAGCATGTCAATCATGTGATACACTCATCTTATAATACGTGAAATAATATACACCACGTAATATTTTTAGAGATACATAAACTTTTTTTTTTCTCTCAGCTTTCCTATAATATATATATATATATATCTTTAGCAGATTAAATTTGATCAAGCTAAGCTGTCAAGAAAAATCGGGAAGTTTCTCTCTCTATCGGGTTCTTCATTTAACATGATCCATGCTTCCCCTTCGCACCCTTCTCCTCTATCTCCTCCTCCTCCTCCTCTTATTCCACCATGCCATTGAGAATTCCTCACCACCTTCTTATTTCCACCATTCTTTGCCTCTCTCTCCTCTTCTTGTTCTTGTTTCATGAATATTTCCACAACTACTCCAAGATTTCCACCACAAACATTCACAAAGAAAGCATAAGATCTTATTCATCATCGCTTTCTCATCATCATCAGCGTCTCCCTAATACGATCAGCAGAAAAGTGTTAGCAAGCAAATTTGACTTCACTTCATTTGTACATCCTCACCAACAACGCCAAAGGTCATCAAAAACTTTACCGGATGATCATCATCACATGCAAGCACAATCGGAGCCCTCGGCCGATGATCCAATGGAGATTGATCCACGTTATGGTGTTGAAAAGCGACGCGTTCCCACCGGTCCAAACCCTTTGCACCATTGATCATATCAGCTTTAATTTCTCAGGTGATCAAGTACTGTACATGGAGTGAAGGAAAGATAAATATACAGAAAAAGAAAGATTTATACTAATATTATCAAAGCGTTTATTATTAC
Organism: Malus sylvestris; assembly: GCF_916048215.2. Classification (NCBI taxonomy): domain Eukaryota; kingdom Viridiplantae; phylum Streptophyta; class Magnoliopsida; order Rosales; family Rosaceae; genus Malus; species Malus sylvestris. The sequence continues at coordinate 2,959,473 of NC_062272.1, forward strand.
TTACATAGGATGTTTTCCCCACTATTTCAATTTGTCTTGTCGAGAAAACAGAGAACTATAATGTAGGAGCTTGAGGGGTAATTTTTTGGTGTACTTAAAATATGGTCATGTGATATTATTTTCTATTTATATTATGATATGTAGATTTGTTTTTTATTTATTAATAAACTTTAAAAATAAGACATATTAATTATTTTGTCAACTCTTATTATAACATATAGAATAATACACTACGTATTTATATTCCCTGTAGTTATAAAATTTAAAGAGTTGTTTTGATATAAATTTATCGAGTTTTTAGGGGTTGTACATTCATGTATGAAGGGATGGTCGATTGTCGACACTATAATTGTTTTCATAATGAAAAGGAAGAATGAATTAATACTCCAGTTTATGGGCATGATTACTATGATATCTTGTAAATGTTTTTACAATTTTATGTAAATCGATCGATTGCAAGGAAACATGAGTAGCTGTGAGGGCACGGCACGCTTTGAGAAGATATTTGTCTAGCATTTGCTAGATGGATTTTTAGTGTGTCCGTATTACGTGATATGTAGATCACATGTTATTATACAAGTTAAAGAACATTTGAAAATAGAACTTTCCTCTACTTATATAACGATAATATCGTATACCACACATGTTCCGGACACAATAAAAACTTTCTCCATTTGCTATAGCTAACACCATCCATAACCGTTAATTAAGATATAATTAATTAATTAATGAGGTTGGTTAGTGTAAAAGCTTTTTCTTTCTTTGCATTGCAGCTTGATTAAGCTCTGCATTGTAGGTCGACCAACATATGATGGGTTTGGTGCCACTTATTTGCCACACCTCTTTTAGAATTTGGATACGGGAAAAGATCCTCTCCGGATCTCTCCCACCAAATCCTAGGGATCCGGAAGTCCGGACCTTTGAAATTCGATCAAACGGCTACAAACAGGAGATCTCTCTAAAAGTTATAATAATTGTAGTTGTTGGATCAAATTTTAAGGATTCAGATCTCCGGATCTCTAGGATTTGATGAGAGAGATCCGGAGGGGATCTTCCCTTTGGATAGACCGACATATCACGGCACATTAATGTCGTCATGAATGCTAATAGGCTGGCATCACGAATCTGTATGTATGTACATATACAGTATGAGTGTCCTAGTGCATTATTTATATAAATTTGGAATGTAAAACTAAAACATCCGCATCTCTAACAATTAAACTGTATCCAACTAAATAGGAACGGTTATATGAATTCTAGAACGTCATTGTGTTCAGTTTTGTGTCAAGTCCGTTGTTAATAATAATTACTCCATATATTTTCTAAAGCTTCTTTCCGAGTCTTCCTATATCTTGTTCTACCCGTTTTGCCCTAAGCATTTGTCTCATAATTACATATTCTAACCAAAACATCATCGATTATAAACCGATATGTGCAAATATTAGTGCACTACATATAAAAAATACTAATTGATGATCTCAACTAACGTTTCACATCATCAATCTGTTTCAAGAATCCACTTTTATGATGGGGTAAAAGCACAATCATCTCTCAACATGCCATTAGAATTCCTGTTTGCCATTATTATTATTTGGGCAAATTAAGCTAGACACTTAAAATCGATTTTCCATTTTTTGTTATTATTAAACAATAATTGCTACATATATACGTGCTTGGATCAAATATATTCTTCTTGCGTGCTAGACAAGCTAGGTATAGTTAGTTATTTATTTCATTGTTAGTAACCTAGCTAGTAAGTAGGTACGTTGTACTTAATTTGCGATCGATGCGCTTGTACTCGTATTAAGATTCAAATGTGTAAGATTTGAGTCCCAATTACCTGATTCATTTGAGATGAGAAACGCTACATATTTTCGATCATTCATCAGTAATTTATGAATATAACGTAAATTTAAAATTGCGTAAAATCATAAGACTCAATCTATGAGTCAAGATCTTGAACTCTAGAATTTTTACAAACGATTAATGTGAAATACGTAAACACATACCCTGATAATGCCATTAAATGTCATCTACAATCTCTAGACCAACAGTAGGTGTGGAGGAAATTAAGGTTTCTCTCTAGCCTTGCTTGCATGCTACAACCTTAAAACGTGTTTTTTGTTAGTGTACATATTAAATGAGTATGTGATATAGGCAGAGATGACCCGTTTCGATCAACCAGACCATGCATACAAACGCAATATTGGCCTCCCACTCATGGCTCACCCCCACCCACGTTTCAAAGGGTCTGCCGACTTTCTCTATTTACTTCTCCAATTATATTAGTAATAAACATTTTCTGAACTTGATTTTGTCAACGTTGCCCTAACCATATTAAGAATAAACATTTCATCTGAGGTATTTCTGTTAACGATTCAGAAAATTGATAAAATTATCCATCATGAACCATTTCCGGGAAGGTGATTAATTGCGAAAGACGAATATGTGTATGTTTTGCAAACCTAATCCAAATTAAGTCAACTTACAACTTCAAACTAACAAGTAACAATAATACAATTTAATACAGCTAGATCTCGATAGAAGATTGTGACACATATAATTGTTTAGAAATGTTTTTAGAATAACTAAAAATATTTTTAGTGAAAATATTTTTAGGTTATAAAACACTTGAAGTGCACTTAAAATGCTATTCAGGATTCACTCATATTTTTATCAAGGATTGGCTCTAATAGCACTTTTATAAAAAAACGTTTTCAGTTATTTTAAAAAATACTTTCAAACACATATGTCTATACTACACAAGAAAAATCACGACTAAATTAATTAATAATTAAAACAAAAACACACATTTAGAGAATAGTAGGAAGGATACAAATTATATTCAACAAGTTCCCCCCACCTTCCACCGGCCACAACTAATTCAAACAAAATAATTAAACTAATATACCATCTCTTATATAAACCCAAGCTGGTGCAGGTTTAATTTCAACGATCTTAATATAATCAATTATATTTCACAACATGGTTCGTCCAATACCAGAGGTTGCAGCCAACAACTTCGCCTCAATGCCGCTAGCAATCGCCTTGTTCGTCTCAGTCTCTGCCCTTGTAGCTCTATGTGCCAAAGCCAACCATGTACGCCGCCGTGCCTCGCCCGGAAAACAAACTAAGTCACCCTCGGCGGCACCTAAGCAACTTGTGGCCAGCCTCAGCAACAAGGCAATTCCACTCGTCTCCAAAAATAAAGGGGAAGAAGTTGAAGTCGTGGATGATGGGTTTGGAGAAGGAGGGGTGTGGCAGAGGTCAATTTTGATGGGTGAGAAGTGCCAGCCACCTGAATTTTCAGGTGTGATATATTATGATGAGTGTGGAAAACAGCTTTCTGAGCTGCCACCAAGGTCGCCTAGGGTCGCCAGTCCCTTGCCAAACCTTTTCTCTCCTGCGGCTAGAGATATGCGACCTTGCTAGCTATAGGTGATCAATTTAAATCCTATATTATGTACAGTACCATATATATGTTTGATGTAATATAGGAAACTCAAACTTTATTGGTGTTTCAACTTTATATTTGCACATTTTGATAGCTTGATTCTTTAGTTGAACTGTGTAGGATTGGAGATTGAAGGCGATAGAGGCATAAATGGGAACTTGGTGGAGGAGACTAAGCACAGCTAAGTAGAAGATTTAGAATTTTTTTATTTTTTTTTATTTTTTTTGGAAAACGAAGATTTAGAAGTTTTGCATGTCGTTGCAAGTTAAAAGAAATAAATGCAATGGCATATAGGTTGGCACAATTCGCATTAAGTTGTGACAAATTTATAGCTTGGAGCCTTGGATTGAAGACGCTCCTCCGTGGTTGATGCCGTTTTTGGAGGTGAAGACAGAGCTACAGAGTCGATGATTTCTTGTGATGGCAAGTAGAGATTTTCTTTTTCCTTTCGGTGGATTTTTCCACCTTGGAAATTTTCAAATCGAAAGGTTTTTTTAGAAGTCCATGCTTGTCGTATTTTCTTTTTCTTGTTGGTTCATATTACATCAATGTATTACTTTTTAATGGTTGGGAATTAAATTCATCTTTAACGATATAAAAAAACTGTGTAGGATTATTTCCTATCAGTATGATATCGACAACATCGAGAAGGTGTGAAATGTAATAAAACCGTTTATTATGGTAAACATGTTTTTTTTCCTTTAAACAGTAAGATTAAATGTCAAAATAGTCTTTGCATTTTGTTCTATAGCTAATTTAATCTTTGTGCTTTCAATTTGGCAAAATTATTATCCATGTTTACATCTATTAGCTAATTCAAGACAATTCATTTAAATATCGTCAAAATTAACATGTGTATGACATATAAAAGAATAAAAATATAATTTTAATATGGAGGAATGACTGGATCTGTATTATTAAGGGGTGTGCTATCCACACACCTCATTTTACTTCTCACGCATCTCTTGATAATTTTTGTCTGTTGATCTTTTCCAATTCATCCAATCTGACGATCGAAAATTAAAAAGATATATAAGAAGTAAAATAAATTGTTCAGATATCACATCCCATTATTAATTCTATTAGATATCTTGTACGAGTTGCCAGACCTTGTTAAAAATAGGGAGATATGCACATGGAATCCAAGTATTATCCATCGATGATGGCAAGTAAAATGTCTCTTACAAATTCACCCTTCTCTCCGATGCTCACTCATAAAACCCGGCTCCCACCCATCTTCTGTCTGTCTCACCTACTTTGACTCCTCCAATGGCTTTACTTCTCCTTCCTAACTCCTTCTCTTTGTCCCTTCTTCGAAACCCTACTGCTCCGCCGACAGGACATACAATAAGAAGAACAAGACACCGGTTTCTCGCATTGGCGGCGTCTTCCTCGGACTCGGAGGATGACAAGAATAATGCTTCTTCTCAGAGGTCAACCAAGTTGGTCACTTTCTTGGGGAAAGGTGGGTCCGGAAAGACCACCTCCGCCGTTTTCGCCGCTCAGGTATCTCTGTAATGTATGTCTGAGTTAAAACTAAAGAAACCAACGATGTCCAATTTAACGTTAATGTGAAATTTTGTTGGAATTATGGTTGTGGGCAAAGTTTTAATCATGAAAAGATTGAATTTTTTAATGATTTGAATGGTTTTCAATTGGGAAATTTGACCACCAAGCATATGAATTTAGCTGAATGATTATATGTTGGGTTTTTCAGCATTTTGCAATGGCAGGGTTTAGCACATGCTTGGTGATACACACACAAGATCCCACTGCTGAGTTCCTTCTAAACCGAAAAATCGGAACTTCTCCAACATTGTGCAGCCCCAACCTTTCTGCTCTTAGATTTGAAACCACCAAAGTATGTTTTCGGAATCCGTTTTTGGTTTTTCGCATTTTCCCTTCCAATAATTATTGTATGTCAAGAAATATGCTGCAAGTTACCTAGACCCAAATTGGATCTTTCTTGATAATGTAGATGCTTTTAGGACCTCTGAAACAGCTAAAGCAAGCGGATGCGCGCCTTAATATGACGCAAGGAGTTCTGGAAGGGGTAGGTATGTAACATCAGTTGAGGGGTTTAGTTGCACCTGAATGTTCTATCTGTGGGGGTATTGATGATGCTTCTGTCTTTTCGATTGAGCAGATTGTCGGAGAAGAGCTTGGGGTGCTTCCTGGGATGGACCCTATATTTTCCGCATTAGCGCTTGAGAGGCTTGTTCAATTCTTTAGGAATGTGGCACAAAGATACCGCAACGAAGATAATTTTGATGTAATAATATATGATGGTATGAGCTCTGAGGAAATGCTGCGGATGATTGGTGCAGCTAGAAAAGCAAGGTCAATGAACACACCCCACAAGCGCGTGCGCTTACACATGCACATAAACAAACATTCATATATTGACATGAATCACATGATCTGTGCATAGGTTGTACTTGAAATACCTGCGGAACACGGCTGAGAAAACTGACCTTGGGAGGTTTGCTGGCCCTTCAGTTCTGAGACTGGTGGACGAAGCCATGAGTATAAGCAGCAGTACACCTCATCTCAATGGGAAAATGAGTGCAGAAATATGGGACAGTCTGGAACAAATGTTGGAGGTAAGTATCAGCCTATTTCCTGTAACTACAGTTTGTTTGTAAATCCAATGAGATCCTGCAATTGTTATGTGTGGCGCAGAGAGGGTCATCTGCTTTCTCAGAACCTGAAAAATTTGGCTGCTTCCTAGTGATTGACCCAGACAACCCAGTGTCCGTTCATGCTGCATTACGCTATTGGGGTTGCACAATCCAAGCTGGTGCACAGGTTTCCGGAGCCTTTGCTATTGCTTCACGACATAAAAACACAGAATCAGAGGAAAGACTCAAGAAAAACTTTTCACCCTTGCCTTTTGCTAGCATTCCAAATATTTCCTTGGGTTCCCCTCTAGATTGGAATGCAATCATACAGGACACGTTCAGTGAAAGTGCACGAAATCTGCTTTCTATGACAGCAAGTGGCGGTGGTAACCTAACGCCCTCAGTAAAGTTTGATGCAGCCAGAAAATCAGTAACCCTTTTCATGCCAGGTTTTGACAAGTCAGAGATCAAGCTATACCAAGTATGCTGATAACCATTTTCATTTTACTATTGTGCTCATTTTTTTTTATGGCTTTTGATGTGCACATTTTCGGCATCTTTGGTGTGATATTGAACATATAAAAATCTGTGAAATGCAGTATAGGGGAGGATCTGAGTTGCTGGTGGAAGCAGGGGATCAAAGACGCGTAATTCATCTGCCTTCGAAAATTCAAGGGAAGGTTGGAGGTGCCAAGTTCATGGACAGAAATCTTGTAATCACAATGCGATAGCGTATTCTAATTCTAATGATTTCGTTTATTTTATAATCAATTGAGATGTCTCTGCGAGAGAGTAGGCAAGCTGATTTCATTACAATTTCAACAAAGGTGGTTCTGACTATGTATTTTACTAAGCATATGAAATAAAGCTCACACAGCAACTTCCAGAAATAACTCTTCGTATGATTGATCTTTCTAACTTAATTTCCCTTTGGCTTGAAATGGATTATTGATCGTAATACACGCGTGATACATATAAACATACATTCTACGACATTAAGCGGCCAAGATGAAATTTACAGCAGAAAATAGAGACGAGAACAGAGAGAAAAAAATCCGAATGAATCATGATTCCTGATTAATTTCTTCTGTTTGTCCATGGACACGGCCCCTTAGCTCTTCAAACGCCTTCATGCTCTCTGCATCAAAGCCTCCAGCAAACTGGAAACAGTTCCAAGTTAGCATTCCAATTCTATATGTTTTTCACTAAGAATTCAAATCCTTCACATTTGAAAACTCTGAGTAATGGGAATTTTCTAATTCTACTGTCTATTTTTACATGAAGAATGAGAAAAAATCAGTTATACCTGATGAACTCGGAAAGCAAAACGCACGCCTTGAAGTAGTATAAACTCTCTGTTTGGTTCCTTCTCAGGTCCACTCAATGCATCAAGTTCCGAAGCTACACGTTTCATATACTTTCTTGCCAATTGCACAGATGAGAGCTTGATCTGCAGTGGTAAAAATCATACATGAGCTCAATTTTGCGAGATGATACGTAACATAATCATACAAAATATTAACAGCAAGTAAGCACAATGAAGTTTTTTTTGAGTTTTGAAGCGTACCTTGCCGACAACCCCTGAATCCAATAACCAATCGACTGGAATTCCAAACTCCTTGCACCGTGAAATGGCCATGTCTCTTGTACGCAAGAGAGCATATACACTCTGTTCCACCCTAGAAGAAAAACAATAGAACACTTGAGAATAAAGAAAAAAATCGAAACTGCATTTCTTCTAACCAGCACTTCAATGCATGAAAAGAAAGTTCATACTTCTCAAGCAACGAATACATCTTCTTCAGAGCAGCTTCACATGGGAGTTTGGGATCATCAACAAAAGTGGAGACTTGCTTCTCCAATTTCATCAAGTCTTGGTACTCAAAAGCTGCTTCTCTTAGTGCATCCACTTTTCCTTCAGGCCAATCAAAGTGCTTGAGGACAGCCCTTTCGTCAACCTACCAAAGGCAGCAAGAGATGGCTAAGTGAGTCTGGAAGGAGGGTTTGTGAGTATACAATATCGAAAAGCATGCAATACAAAAGGAGTTCAGATTTAACGGTTTAGCAGTTGAGTCTGCTAGCCATCTGATGAGTGAAATGTAATCCCTTGTTTGTATAATTGAAAGGAACCTTTGCGTGCAATATATGATTCAGTGGAAGATTAATGGCATACCAAGAAGGAGAGCTCTTCATCTAGCCAGTTCACAAATGCTACAAGATCTTCTATGTTTGTGAAGGAAGCTGCTCGAACTTCTGCTGCCAACGACATGACAAAATCACCTTGAGCTTCTACATCAGCTTTCACCTGTATCCAAAGCATAAATTTTCAATCTTTGAAACATTTGAGTACTGAGAACCAAATTTCATGCCTCATATAAGAAGATAAAAGATATAAAAAGACAAAGTTCTACTCACAGCTAAAAGGAATGATGATTTGTTCTCAATCTCCCCAATCATATTGCTCCTCGCATCGGATACATTAGATGATGAAGATATTAAAGACGATGTATCCTTCTTTGCTTCACGTTTCATCAATGACTGATAGAATTCAACCAGCTCAGGAGCGCGGTGTACTTTATCACCACCACTTGCCCCCTTAGGCAGGCTTCCTGGTGGAGGTGGTGGACGAGGTGGTCCACCAGGTGGTGGTGGCGGTGGCGGTGGGCCACCAGGTGGAGGAGGTGGTACTCCACTTGGGGGACCGGGAGTTGTACCAACAGGGGCACCTCCAGATGCCTTAGGAGGCGGGCGAGGTACCCGAGGAGGCCTTTTCTCAATTTGGGCAAGTTTCATCTTGGTTATTACTTGAGGATCAACAGCATTACCATCGGCGTTACCATCATTACTTTGGTTGCTTGAATTGCCAGAAATAACTGCCTTTTCCTTGATATAGGCAAGTTTTGGTGGTAAAGCTACTGATCTCTCCTTTTCAGCCTTGGCTCTAGGCTCGTAGCTCAAACTTACACTTGATTTGTCGCCAAACTTCTCTACCCTTGCTTGCTCTGCCCTTTCCTTAATTTGCTTCTCTCTCTCTAAGGCCAACCTATGCCGGTCTTTGTAAGCAGGATATTTCTCATCTAGAACTCCTTCAACTGACTTCGACATCAACTGGAAAGATGATGCCACAGAATTAGGTGAGTCGCTAGAAGACATCTGTGTTCTAATGTTCGGAAGAGTGGGAGTTTGAGGGGAATCATTAAGTTCCTGATCCACCTTCCCAAATGTAGTGATGGCAACACTGTCGCTTGCATTCCTAATCATCAAGGATTCCAGGGGACCCCTTGGTCGAACGCTCATACTTGGTCTGCTTGGAGAGCCTCCAGACAAAGATCTAGCTGGTGATGAACGAACACTAGAATCGTCTTTGCTTTTCCCCCACCTTTTCAGCTTTTGCATTATACCAGGTTTCTTGCTGAGATTACTATATCGACTCGTGGAACTATCAATAGAAACATTGTCAAAATCTTCACTTCCAGGGGACGACGGATGAGAGAAGTTGCTCTCAAGATCTGTATCCCCTTGTCCACGCTCTGATCCTGCATACTCCAACATCAGTTGTTTGGCCTTCTCCTGCGATTTGGGGCTCAGATTCTTGTTTAGATCACGAGCGGATACCTTTCCTTGGGGTGTCTGATAGTTCCGGAGCTCATACCTCAAGCATGCATTTACCCAACGGAGGTACACTAGCTCTTCAACTTCACTGAACCTATTCATTTGAAGGCCTTCCACCTGCTTCGATAGGTCCTCATTTGCATGCTTTAAATTATTAACCTCCTCTCTTACATTAGCAACCATTTCAGTCTGAAACATGTGAGGGAAAGCACTGTAAGTACGAAATCACACGAACATGTTTACAAGCACTGAAGCCACTTGATTAAAACATGTTTCATTCATAATACTTGCTAAACCGCCGGGGCAATTTCCACCAGCTTGCTGAATCCTTTTTGATAAACAAAGAAACTATTCAATCTTGGCATCTCTAGGTTCTAGTCTCAAGTTTCAACTCAGAATAGTCAGGGGCTAAGTCCTAAATGAAATAGCGAGCCAAAAGAGAAACTACATGTTTGGAAAAAGAAAACAAGAAACTTACATGCCAATGTTTTAAATCTTCTCTCTTCTTCTCATATGAAAAACGTAAAGAAAAGAAAGACATGCACGTAATGCAAGAAAGCAGTAAGACCAACCTCCGTCATGTTGGAGAGGGTTGCTACTCTTGCTTCAGCAGCATTCAACTTAATAGTTAGTTCTCTCTTTTCGATTTGAAGTTCTTTGTTCTTTCTCTTAAGCTCCACGACTTCCACCTCTAATTGATTCACAGCTTTCAGCTTCTTTTCAATTTCAGCATCTTTCTTGACGGCTTCTTCCTCTTTAGCCTGTAAATTAGTAACTTGTTGTTTGAGCAACAGTAACTGGCCTTTTGTCTGGTTAGCATCGAGCTGAATCTGCCTCTGCAATTCCTTGATTTTGTACCTGGCTGCCTCTAGCTCCTTCTTGGCAGAAGCTCCCCATGTAAGCTCTTCTTGAAGCTTCTTCCTCTCAGACTGCAGAGAGTTAATAGTAATATTGAGCATGCCAATCTCCATTGTCTTAATCTTGAGTTGCCGTTGCAATTCATCAACGTCTGATTCTTGTTCCTTCAATCCATAGTACTCAAGTAATTCACCTTCAAGCTTTACTTCTCTTTCCTCCAATTCCTTTACCAGATTACGCAACCGTTCCAGCTCACTTGCATTATTTGCCATCTCAGCTTCATATATGTCTTTCTCTTTTGTATCTGTCTTGTTAACAGGTAATGGGATTTCAATCTCCCCGGATAAAAGATCTTCAAATTCAGGTAAAATATCTTCATCTCCGATATCACCAGGTGAAATATCACTAGCACGGTTAAATACACTGCTAATTAACTTAACCTCTTCCTCGTCTTCTTCCTCCTCCTCCTCCTCTTCTTCTTCTTTCTGCAATATGTACCACTCTTAGTTTACTAAAAACAAATTTTTTATTTTTTTTTAAGTAAAAGAATTCTAAAACCTATAGGTAAAGGAAGGGAACATAAAATTTGCTGCCAATTTTACGATGTTGCAAAAGAGATGGGACTTTGACAGAAGTTTGTTATGCACTTACATGCTTTTCTCTGAGGTTATCATCAGAATATGTAAGTTGCTCTTCGTCTTCCTTCTCGCTTTGATGGTTACTGTTTGCTTTACCATTTTCTAAGTTACAATATCACCAGAAGAATTATAAGAACTAAGATTATAAAAAATTTAAGGGAACGTAAAACTTAACTCGTCTCTGAAACTGTCTTTACTAAATATGGCTCAGTTGCAATATATCAACGGATAAAAGAGCTGTAACCGTGTTTTTGTACAATATAATTTGTGTTCCAATAAATTAATAAACAAGTGACAGTTATGGAACTCATAGAGATGAATACCTGAATGCCTGCCTGTTGAGGCTGATGAACCAGAGTTTTTTATGCTGTGCTGCCTTGCAGCAATCGCTGCAATGGTAGCAGCAACCAGGAGGCTTAACCTGACTATCATGAAGGTATTGCAAATGGGGAGAACTCAAAGCTCTCACTTATCGATAAAGATAACCAAATTCGGAAACACCTCACCGCCTGCTTCCACCCACCCCATAGTTGATAATTCAAACCATTAAAGCCCCTAAAATTCAGAAACAGCAACCCAAAATCTGTAATTCTGAAGAGAGATTAAGAAAACAATCCCTTTCCGATATCCATATCCAACTGTACACATCCCAGACCGTTCAAAGAACTCGCATATATAAGTATATTAGTAGCCAAATCTAACTATGAAGTATAAACATTCCCGACATCATCAGCTATCATCTTCTGAGGTTTGTAGACCAAACATTAAAGAAGGATTTGCTTGGGCCGGAAGTTCTTGATAAGTAAGCATTCCAGCACAACTCTTAGTGCTAAGAGCTATAGCAACCACCAATAACTAGTGGCCAATCTTCTCCGAAAGGATTGAAAGTTCACAAATTGGTGGGTCCAAACATGTCTCCGTACCGATTTTAAGGAACATTAGCTGTTAAACAAGCCAAAAACCAAAGCTGAAAAGTTAGAAAATGTAAATTTTAACTGCAGTTACACTATTTCTGTTAACTGTTCTTCCAGCTGACAGTTTGGCTTTGCTCACCTAATTGAGTCAAGCTTTAGATTGATCAGAAGCTCAAAAGACAAAATATGACCAATCATTGCCATCTGATCCATTTGACAAACTTGGTATATGCAGAAATCAAACACTGATGAATGGTAAGAAATCAATTTGATATAAGGTGGTGGGTCCAGAATTCCCAAATCAAAGGACTCCTATTTCAAGTAAGCAATTTTTTGTTTGGCTGAAATTTTAATCCTCAGAGGTAGCCAAATACAAAGCAAACTAAACCAAACTTTTGGGGGTGATTACCTAAAATCCCACTTGCTTTCCTTTTTGGCATTTCCCAAAAAGCTTGTATCTTTGTGGTTGGTTTTGTGTGTAATCGGAAGCAAGTGTTGCATATCATGGGTTGCGCATGCAAGACATGATTTTTATCAATAAGTCTGTTCACATAGCATAAAAGTCTACTCTTTTTAAAGGCATGTTTGGGATTGCCTCTAGAAAGGCTAAAAGCGTTTCTTGCTACCGTAGAAGCGCTTTCTAGAAAAGCACGAAGCACTTGAATTCTCAATAAACATTCAACATGTTTTTAATAAAAGCACTTTTAGCATAAGCACTTTCCGTGGAAGCACTGCCAAAGTGTAAAATTATGGCAGGATGCCCACAAGAACTTGTAGATAAGATTTTGGAAACTGAGATTTGTAGTGGGAAGTGTGGCCAGCAAAGTGACCCACAACATAACAAAGAATCATCCATTGAATTGAAAACGAGTTGTTTGGCGGAGGAATTTGAGATCGTGAACTTGTCAAAGAGGATACAATCTTCGAAAAGAAAATTGCAGACGTGCAAATGAAAAGCCACGGAAAATTACAAGAAAAATCGTTTTTTGGGTTATAAATTATGTGGACTCCACAACTTACACCAGAAGCCAAACTCCCTTATCCAAACATGGATTTTGGGGCTCTAGTTGTTCCACATGCCTCAGAGAAGAGGAAGCTACAACATACGTAAAAATTCTACTGTGCTCCGGTGTATTTTATATACCGGGGTTTTTGGCCGTTAAATATTGGTCATTGGATCATTAACGAAGAATTTAACGGCAAAAAACCCGGTGCATACTAGAAGATTTTCAAGATACAACTAGAATATGCATTTTCACCAGACGAAATACAAACTGTGGTCACTTCCAGTTGATAAATAATTAGATGAAAAGGGAAAACAACATGTAAATTTGGAGGTGGGTAAAAAAGAATACCATCTGGGCTTCAGCTGTGGGATTTTTCACCGGAGAGACAGAGCAACTGCAGCAAACGGGAGGAATGTGAACAAACGAGCGGGAATAACTTTTTGACCGGCTTTGAGTTTCTACTTTTGTCCTCAGAAAACGGCTGATTGAATTTTGACCGACGCATGTGAGTGGATTTACCGCTTTACCCCATCTAGATGTGACTGTAATTTTGCATTCCAGGGTGATACTGTTTCGAAATTACGGGTCCGGTTGCGTTTGTTTATCCAAAAAACACTTCTGTTAATAAATGCTTTTGTTAGAAGTGCTTCTACTAGATACATTTTCATAAGCACTTTTGCTTGAAGCACTTGAATTGGTGTTTCTATGACCCAAAAAGTAATACTTTCAAGCTGCCCAATGGAGAAAAAGAAAGGAAAAAAAAACTGAGAGTTACATGAAACATCACTTCAAGAGCTTCCATATCACATTTGCATTACACATTCCGTGAAAGAAAAGACTCAATCCTCAATCTCTTCGATTGCTAACTTTTTGTCGATACATAAAACGCTATATTTTATGCACAAATCTTTAACATTGATCATGCCTATGGCATTCTGCATTCGAAATTGTACAAGCCTACACAGAATAACAATCAGAACTTCCTTGTGCATCGCTCGACTCGTGACCTTAAAAAAACAAGGGTTAAAAATCTCTGCATCACGTCAAGGAGCCTGGTTATTCCATTTCCACCTTTGTCCTACCTCCTCGAGCACCTTGGCACGAGCTTGGCTTTTTCTTGCTTCATCCTCTACCCAAGATCTGCAACATTGTGCAAAATTGTTGGAATCGTATATAAATATATCCATGCCATTTCATTAAATGATTAAAGTTTTCGGTCTTTGATGAAGCTTCATGACAATGTCCTGTTGTATGTAACAGAAAAGTTATAGCTAATTGATGCAAAACATGCTTTAGAAAGAAAAGGTCAAGAGCCATAAAGTTAACCTAAACTCGAAATGTCACATTTTAACACCTACACTAGTAATATGTGTCTATGCATTATTAAGAATAATTGCAGTGATGATGAGTGATACCTAAGAATCCGAATAGCTTCTATCTCAGCTTCAAGTATAGATTTCGTATCAAGCATACTTTCCTGCTTCGTCTCTAAATCGTTGAGCGTATCCTGCAAATCACACCTCTCCGCAACGTAAGTAGACCTCTCAGACGCAAGCTTTTCTGACATCTCATTGACCTCTTCCTTGAGACTGAGAAGTAAATGCCTCTGAGAATCCATAGCTGCCTTCTCCTTTAACATCTCAGCAAAATTCTTTTCTTGGAAAATCTTCTCCTGTTCCAAATCCTGAAGGGCAGCAAGATAAGCATTCTCCACCTCAAGACCATGTGCTTTCTCTGCATTCATTTTCTCATCCCAAAACTTTTGTATGTCTTCCCTGTCAAGCAATTCTGACCTGGTAACTTCCATCTCAGCCTTTCTTGCAGAATTTTCAGCTTTTATTCTCAACAATTCACAAGCAACTGATTCCGCGATCCTGCCACTTGTCAACGCCACTGCTGCTTGTGCTTTTGTTGAAGGTTTGTTTGGCTGAAGCCGCTTGCACTGTCCTGCAAGATAATATGCCACAGCGTTCTTAGAATAAACCTCATACCATACATAGAAAAACATAAACATTCATATATGAGCCTACATTCTGCTTGTTAGTTTTTGAAGTGTGGAAACACAAGTTATTCATCAAATTTGTGTTGATGTGTGCACGGTTGAAAATTTTAAATTACTTTAGAGTAGACACGGAAACTGGGAATACCAAAAACTTTTCTGAGTATGCTACTTTCCTCTGTCAGCATGTCAATATATAGTCCTGCTGGTGCATCTGAACTCATCCCTTTCACATCCATAAAACCTACTGTTGTTGTGGTTGATATCTGGACTGTAAATAAGTCAGATTTTCAAACCAATGACTTAGGAGGCATGGTCCACTCTTGGGGAAAAATCAGAAAAATCACAGATTGATGATTATGTTTGTGGTCTTCCTTACCTTCTCTATTACTCCTGGCAAAAAGTCATACTCTAAATGGGCTTTCCAATCAATTAGATCTTGTCGAGAGATAAACCTGCAGCACCATGTACTATTTGAGTATAAAAGGAAACTCAAGATATAAACATCAAACATACTTCCTACCTCTCAGGTGAAAAATTGATATTTCCATAGCCATTTAGACCGTCATAACTGGAGCTCTTCTGTGATAACTTGCTAGGAATGACACCAGCCTCCGCAAGAGCTTAGGGACAGGATGCAGAAGCAAATATTAAAATACAATCTTTATAGAACAAATACCAATCAAATTGCAGATAAAAGAATCAATCCTCACCTTGAATAGACCCAAAATCTGGGTCTTCGACAAACACATCATCAAATGCAGAAATTATGGATCCAGCAAGTGAAACTGATGGGACAAGCCTGTGCTTTGCATTCCTATAAAGTAAATTAAAAATATCTAAGGAAAGACCATCCTGAAGATCTCATCAAAAAATATAAAATTTATTTCAAGGTGTGTATGTATAAATTAGTACCTTTCCAATGATGAGTTTAATTGAACTAGCCATCTTGCATATTCCCTTCTAGTACACAACTCATCAGCCTTGACATCATCTTCAATGATCTGTGTACCTTAATTACAGTTGAGAAATTCATGCTCAGAACTCGACCCAGAGCTTCAGTCATATAGAACACTAAATGTACAGACAAGAACATGTCACAAGTCCAAAATTTCAAGACTGTAAAACGTCACTGATAGTAAGAAGTAAATTAATCCTACATTAAAAAACAGATATAAAGTTCCTTGGGGATTCAAAATTATATTTAAACATTATGTTCCAGAAACTTGCTATCAGTGAGCATGCCACTCATATCTCAGCACCGGTTTAGTCTGTAAAAGTTTATGTCTTAGTCCTTACTTCGAAAATGCAGATAAAACATATAAATATCAGCATCTTAAAAGGCCCAATACAGATTTGACAGCACTCAATAAAGAAGCAAACCTTCAGTTTCTTCAAAACTGCTAGAGCTTCCTGTTGAGTAGAATCCACGGCAACAGGAATTATAATGCGTTCAAGCTTCTCCACATATGCTGAATTAAAAAAAGAAGATACGTAAGAAAACCTCTGCGAATTCATCAGTATAAAGACAATTTAGACATAAAAATAAAATAAAATAATAGGGTATTTCTTAATAGCTTAAGAAATGTTCAATTTAATGTACCTGAAGTAACATTGTCGCTATCAACAACAGGTACAGTCCCTGGACTTGCCTCAGTGACCGCGGCATCCTCATCCAATGCTCCTTGGTTAGCAGATTCAGTATCAGATCCCCGACTCAATATCCCGTGAACAGAATGCAATGGACTCGTAATTTGAAACTTAAAACCTACAAAAATAGAACAATGTAGTATGCCCAACACCCAATTTAGCAAATGCCCGACCATACAAGACCACTAGAGCTGTTATCCTAAAATCAAGTAACCAAATTAACCCAATTGGAACAGCAATTCACTAAAAAGGAAACTTAATCACTAGTAACCCATCAAAAGAGCCAATAAGTGAAAATGCAGACCTCTCTTCGACCGCGAAAAGTGAGCAATGGCGGCAACTATTACCGCCAGTGAAGCCCCAATACCCACAATCACAATTTTAGGTAACCCTGCAACAACCCAACAAATTAATACAAAAGTCTTAAGCTTTTATGTGAAGTTGTGCGAAATTCATGATTAATTCAGACCTGGACTTCTGCGGGGAAGCGGAGAATCGACAATTTCCCAACCGCCAAAGTCGCCGTCGTCGGATTGGTCCGATGGGAACCATGAAATGTCGAGGTTTCGCTGGGCGAGCGAAGCAGAGAGGCGCAGTCTGGGCCTTGTGGATTTGGGTTTCAAGAGAATTAAGGTCGGGGAGAGAGTACGGCGTCGTATAAGTAAGAAAGTGTACGTGGGAAGGAAAATGGAGGAAGAAGGAGGTGCACAAGAGGAGCACATGGTTATTGATAGCTGAACGAGATTTGGGGATTAGGGTTTTGAATTTGCGGTGGGAGGTGAGAAATGATGAAGCTTTGTAATTGCAGAGAGGGAGAGAGAGTTTGGGGTCGGAGAGTGGGACGTGGGATGTGGGAGGTGGCAGTGGCATCTGTTTGTTCGTTTGGTTTTTTTTTTTTTTTTTTTTTTTCTGGAAATATGGCATCTGTTTGTATGGTCTACCTAATTTATGACATATCTAACCAAATTTAAGTCGGTGCCTATCGAAGTTTTTCTCATTAATTTTTGTTCTGGCAATGGAGAGGGTGACGCCTTTGCACTAGGTGCAGCATCTTATGCTTATGTACTCTCCTCCTCTGCTTGTTGTTTGTTGCTTTCTTTGTAGCTTGCCTTCTGTGGGCTTCTTTGTTCGTTTGGCTTTAGCCCTAGTGTTATTTCTAGTTCTTCAAAAAAATAAAGGTTAAGATTAGTCGCCGTTGAACTCATGATTGATTGCTAGCCATTGATATAATTAGGCTTCAATGTTGATGCACAACTAATCCTAGCAGCCCTCATAATGACGGCAATCTTAACCTTGGTTCTTTTTTTTTTTTTTTTTGGCATAAGACTGAAGTGAATGATTTTTTCATAACATAAGATTGAAATAGATAAATTTTTCTAATAAGTAATCCATCTTCTGCCACAATTCTTTCATTTCTTCTTTCTCCTAACTTCGAACAATAGTGAGTTATCCAATTCAGTCTAATCCTTGACACCGAGACTGAAAATGTTTTGTCAACTGGGTTAATTCATACACCAACTTGGATCAAACATTTACCATCACCAACAAATTAACATTTACAGACAGAGACAGTAAAACACACACCCAGATTGCAGTAAATAAACTACAAAACAAAACAAAATTTGATTAAGAAGACATGCATTTTTTGCCATCTGATGAGTAAATGAGTTTACTTTGAAGGGCTTGGTATTTAGGCGACACTGCAGCCAAAATTACAATGCCGCTGACCAATGCCAGCCCCAGTCCCAAACTATTCACAAGCATCGACTCGGTACAGTGTTTAGACACATTCCTCTTCGTTTGTAAGAATGTCAACTTCTCCAAAAGCCCCGTTTCTGCGGTTGCCACAGCCAGACCGTACGTGTAGAGTCCAAGGAAGATGTGCCACGGCAACACCCTTAGCCTCACCGCGCGCACTTCCCCTCGATGCCAGAAGCTCAGGAACCCCATCAACCACTGCAAATCAGAAATCTAATAAGTATTGCGCTCCTTTGTTTTTTTTTTTTTTACACAAGGAGCATGAACAAGTATTGAGCCTATGAACCACGGCAACAGTAAGGTCGAGGGACGTTTGTGGCTACTTCTAAGATGAGCAACACTTCTGTTTATAACTGCGTCAAAATTTTTATTAAAAATTCAAGTGCTTCACGACGTAGCATCTCTATAAAGCACTTTTACCATCCGAAAACATTTTAGCACCTCCGTAAAGCGCATTTAGTACGTTTTTAGGTTATATTAATAATTGCTTTCCTCTGGCCCATTTGATAAATTATTTCACTGATATGATTGAGGGTTGATGCTACTATACAGTCAAGATGGCCTACACGCTTCCTAAACCTCCAAATCAGTAATTATCCTAAAAATAAATATTGCTTTTGTGATTAAACCGCTATGTTAAACAACAATGTAGTTTCCCATAAATCAAATAATTGCATCAAATATGAGTTAAATTTAGAAGTATGAAGAATTTACCTGAGCTCCAAACAAGAGGATGCAGATCAACCCCATCCAAGAATGCAAACTATAGAAATTAGCCACCATGCCCTTCTTCCCTTGAAATTTAGTCCAAATCCCAACTATCCCGGAAGCCAAAGCCACGCCTTGAAGGCACAAATGCACTGATTTCTTCAAACTCCTTGAACCAGGCAACCACCTATGGATCAAAATTGCTGCAGAAAATATAACAAAAATAAATAAAATATTCAAAACCCAACTCATAAAAGTGTCTCCTTTTATCAATGGGAAATGATTTCCGTACACATTTCCCGTTTATTTCTGTCCGTTGATTCTTCTTTGATTCGTTCAATCGAAAGACTAGAGATAAACACGCATGCAAAATGGAGAAAATGGGTGTGTGGAAATCACTTCTCTTATCAACTGAAGGGTTTGCTTCAATTTTTAAACATGTTGCTAAAAAACTTCCATTACCTTCTCCACTAATGAGAATAAACCCAATGACCATGAACAGAGGATGAAGAGCCTGCAAAAACAACAACCACCCTTTTCAAATTTTTTAGCTTCAAGAAATGATCAATTGAGAGTAAATTAAGAGGTGTGAATAGAAGGAGTGGAGAGGGTTCATACTGAATAAATGAGGCCTTGGTCTTCTTGTGGGGAAGAATGAGGAAGGAAGCTGGACTTGAAGGAGAAAGCCCAGAAAATGACCAGAGCTGCAACTGCAAACCCTGAGATTCTGGCAAAGAAGAGGAGTGGAACTAGTGATGGTGTGACTGTCGCCATGGATTTGATACTTGCAGCTCCAACACTCTGAGAGCAAGAGTCAGTGCACCGACAGCTGAAGTCTAGATCTACTTTGGCACAAAATACTGGCAATTTGCGTAAAAGTTGCTTTCTTTCTCGAATTCATTATGCGGAAAAAACAGATGCTTTCACTCAAAGACTGTCCCACTACACGTTCTTTTCAAGGGAAAATTATTTAAAAATTTTAAATTTTAACGATAAAAGTAAAATAAAGAATAAAATAAATAGTATCAAGATTAATTTTTTAGTGTAAAAATATGATTTTTCGTTAAAATAAACAGTACCGAAAGTTTTTTGTTAAAATTTCCTTCTCTTTAAGGCTTTTTCGTTTTTTATGCAATTTCTGTTTGGATAATGCTTGTATTCTCCCGTGCAGAATTTCTTTGTTTCACATTATTATTAAATGATGGAACAAGGAGGTTTCGCCGTGAAAAAATACAAGCTTTATCTTTTATGTTTTCATTTGGTGTCTCAAGTTATTCTATTTCTTCAAGTCAAGTTGGTTGAAAAATAATTGATAATTTGACACTTAGAGAATTAGAGCCATAAAACAGAAAAATGCCAAGTTTCAAGCAAACCGACAGGTCCAAATATGTCAAATTAACAATTTCATAGACAAACTTGACGAAATAGAGTAACACGAGACACAAAATAAAAGATTTGTTAGTCTGCTAGTTGCATAAGAAAGATCAAGTACTGTATTAGGGCTGTTCTCAGTGGTTTTATTTTTTTGTTTTGTTTTACTTTATGGCTTTTTACTCATCGACTTCTCGTAGTTTGATGGCCGATAACCCTTGTTAACCCTAGCTAGCATACAACCTTGATTTCTAGTAACATGCCAGCTAAGGAAAAGGACACTATTCGGCATTTTATATGTGCGGAGTCATTCTTACTTGTATGTGAATTTATATCTGATACATATTACTATAGTGATTAAAAGTATGTTTGATATTGCTTTTAAAAATGGCTAAAAATCACTTTCAAAGAGCTAAAAATGCTTATGAATTTGAGCGAAAAAACTTAAAAGTGTTTCTGTACCATAGAAGAGCTTTCTAAGTGCCCTTTAGGAAGCACTTGGAGTTTTATTAAAATTTGTGGCGCAAACAGTCCCAAACCAGCCCTAACTGGTTAAATTGATGAATTGTGATATGGCCAAAGTTTTTTTCCATTGTACAATCAATTTAGGTTATACAGCTTGTCTTATCTTTGTATAAAGTATCTATATGCCTTGCTAGGTGCCCTATACAGTATTTTTCTGTATATTATTCTGTGTTTGGTGGTGACTGACTTAGTAATTATCATACATTTTTTATAACTTCTGGTCTCAAATTTGGAATGAGGATCTTCTCCGGATCCTCTTTGTGAGGATTCTGGAGATCCTTCAATTATGTATGTTGTGTTCACACGTACATTGTGCGGTTAATTTTTGTTAGTTACTATTTATATTTAATTTTAAATAAAAAATTTACAATAATTTATGGTCGCACGATATACGATGAACGGATGTGATTGGAGGATTCTTTAAATTCTCACAAAGATAGGAAATTTTTAGTTGTGACGGAAACACAAGTGGTACACCACGTGTTTTAATAGAACAACAACAACAACAACAAAGCATTTTCCCACTAAGTGGGGTCGGACGTGTTTTAATAGAAATGGTGAGAAATTTTATTTTTGAAGTTATTAACTTTTTAGCACACATATCTCACCATTTGTTTAGTGACACGTGATGTACCACATCATATACCGATCACACCGAAAAATCTCTCTATACAAACAGGATTCGGAGAATCCTAATTCCAAATTCGAGGTACCTCCGCAAACATAACCAATAAAAAAAGAATTATTGCGTCGTATTTCAACATATAGCAAGCAAAATGACATACAAAGCATCCAAAATCAGCCGGTGAGTATCATATCCCCACCACTATATATAACCCCTTCGAATCTAAACACAAACACGCCCATAAATAAATACCAAGTTAGAGAGAGAGAGATTATGGAGCCCTTCACCAAAGACTTCAAAGTAGGAGAGTGCGAAGGCCAAAAGGTGGTGGATGGTGAGACCATGCCACTGGTGCTGCAGCCTCCAGCACCCGAAAACAACGATGTGGAGTCACTTATTTTGGCTCTTCAGAAGAACAAGGACTGGTTTGATCAGATGCTTCTCAAGAACAGCGCTATCCTTCTCCGAGGTTTCAATGTGCAGAACGCTGAGGAATTCAACGACATCATAGAAACCTTCGGTTGGGATGATATTCGCTATGTAGGACCGGCGCCAAGAACTCATGTGCACAAGCGAGTTTGGACTGCAAATGAAGGACCTCTCTCAGAGTTCATATACTATCACCATGAGATGGTCTTGGTAAGTGCATATATATACATCACCATGAAAAATCACCATATTTCTAGGGACATAGGTTGTCAAAAATATTGGAGGAGTCTCCTGGCAGTTTCATTTCTGTTTTCTTAGGTGACAAGGCTCGGCCTAGAATGGTTGTTTCTTGTAACCGAAAAACAAAAGAACTCGTTTTTGTTGCATTTGGATCGGAGACAGGTATCGAATTCATCGCTAGGAAGTGTGAAATTGATCATGTTTTCTGCAAACATATACTGTGTCAGTTGCTTCCCTTCCCATCACCAAAGCACAGAGAGATTAATAAGTTAATTAACTGTCATATATCTTGATTTAAGCAAACATTTTTTACTTGAATTTTTTAAGCCAAGTCAAAACATGGACTCATTCCAACCTCAGTATGTTTCCTGCAAACATGTACCGATGACTCTTGTATCGTAAACAAAAATTCGAAGAGTTGACTCTATATAATTAATTAACCCTAATTGACTATGTCTAACTAATTAATTAACCTGCAGATTAAGGAATATCCCAAAAAGGTCATCCTATTCTGTGAGATACCTCCACCAGAAGGCGGACAGACCCCATTTGTTCCGAGCTTCCGAGTGACGGAGAGGATGCTGGAGGAGTTCCCGGAAGCTGTGGAAGAATTGGATGCAGGTGGCTTGAAATACACCTTCACAGCACCAAGTAAGAACAGCACAGGTTCTATGAGGGGCAGGGGTTGGGAGGATACTTTTGCCGCATCAGACCGTGCAGAAGCTGAAAAAAAGTAATACATTCATATTTTAGTCTATTATATAATGTGTCGATCGACATCATTGTCACCAGCTAAAATGGACAGTGTTTGTTTACTTGTGGCAGGGCTAATGCTTTAGGCATGGACGTCGAGTGGCTATCAGATGGGGGAATCAAGACGATATTAGGACCGAGGTCGCTGACGAAGGTGTTTGAAGGAAGAAAAGGGAGGAGAATGTGGTTCAACACGATGGTAGGCATGCATGGGAAGGAGAACAGCTCGGCCCTGATGGCGGACGGGACCGAGATTCCGGCAGAGCTGGTGAACAGATGTGAGCAGATAATCGAAGAAGAAAGCATCCAGTTCAAGTGGGAGAAGGGTGATGTTCTCTTCCTTGATAACCTGGCTTTGCTTCATGGAAGAAGGCCTTCTCTTGCTCCCAGAAGAGTCTTGGTTGCCACATGCAAGTAGAGATCTCAAGATATGATTACCACAACATCTTCTACTTCCATCAAAGTTGTATGCAACCATGCATGCTATGCATTTACAATTAAGCTACTCGATATCGGAGTCATTAAAGTACGTATATGTAATAAGATCTCAATTTGTGATTTCAAATTCAATTGGGTGAACTTGAAGGGCATGAATATGATATGCAATTAATTGGGAAAGAAATAAACACTTAATCTATGTGCTTTTATTTTGTGTCTCGTGTTACTCCATTGATTAAAATTTTATTCCTTTTCAATTTTTGATCAAGATTTTTAGGTTTTAATAAACATCATTAATTATTTCAATAATAAAATATTTTTTATTTCTAATATATTCATTTAGTGTTAGAAATTTTACATTTGGTATATTTATTTTTATGACTAAATTTGTTATCAAATATTTTTATTATTAGTTTGTACCTATTTTTAATTTGCAACCTTTTTTTCATTTGTACCAATTTTCTTTTCAGTTTTAATTTGTACCCGTTACATCCCACATCTCCCAGGGGTGAGGATCTTCTAAGCCTTATATGTAAATTCTCATATCTACCTAGCACGAGGCCTTTTAGGAGCTCATTGGCTTCAGGTTCGGTAGCAACTTTGAAGTTAAGCGAGTTCGTGCGAGAGCAATCCCAGGATGGGTGACCCACTGGAAAGTTCTCGTGTGAGTTCCCAGAAACAAAACCGTGAGGCTGTGGTGGGGGCCCAAAGTGGACAATATCATACTACGGTGAAGTCGAGCCCGGGATGTGGTGGGGGCCTAAAACGAACAATATCGTGCTATGGCAGAGAGCTTGGGATGTGGTGAGGGCCCGGGCGGGGATGTGACAATTTGGTATCATAGTCAATCCTTGGTCGGAAATGTGCCGACGAGGACGTCGGGCCCTAAGACCATCTCCAATGGTGACCTAAAACCTAAAAATATTTAGCCTATAAAATTTAGGTTTTGGCCCAGAAACAGTTTTTCTGATCCAGCCCTTTTGGCCTAAAATTTTAGCTCGAGATTATCAAAGAATGGATTAAGGCTATTTTTTTAATTAACTTTTTAAAAAAAATTATGTAGACTATCCTAAATTAATTATATGAACATTTTAACATAAAAATATTTAAATTCCGATAAATTTTGAAAAATCACTAAATCAATACATGAAAATCATGATAAACCACATAAACTTAATAAAAATGATATTTAATAGGGAACTTTAACGAAAAGCACTCAGTACTGTTCACTTTAACGAAAAACCACATTTTTACACTAAAAAGTCAATTCTGGTACTATTCATTTTACCCTTTATTTTGTCCTTATCATTAAAACTCAAAGTTTTCAAGCCCTTTTCATTAGTTTTCCTTATTTAATAAACCACATAAACTTAATACAAATGACAATTAATAAACCACATAAACTTAAAAATAAAAATTTTAAAAAAAAGACAATTAATAAACCACATAAACTTAATACAATCGAAAACTCATAAACTTAATAATGATATCCACCATCTTGACTTGGTGATGGACTTGGGTGATAGTCTTGAGATGAATCGTCATCTTGAAATATACTCCTTGTGACACTCCTTCATAAAATGTCATTTTGCTTACCACGTAAGTATTTCTTCCTCTCTAGAGTGTATTTGTCCAGGTCCTCCATCATCAAATTAATTTCGAACCTTTCTTGCTCCCTATCTCCTTGTTCCTTCATGGCCAAACGCATTTGGGCTGATTTTTCTTGCCGAGAGATATGGTTTTCGTTCATTCTT
Organism: Malus sylvestris; assembly: GCF_916048215.2. Classification (NCBI taxonomy): domain Eukaryota; kingdom Viridiplantae; phylum Streptophyta; class Magnoliopsida; order Rosales; family Rosaceae; genus Malus; species Malus sylvestris. Next base: position 2,984,827 of record NC_062272.1, read on the forward strand.
ACCATTTCACTAGCAAATTGTGCACATATCGGATCTTGGGACTTCCCTTTTCTCTTTGCTTCCTTTTGCTTATCTCTACCCGGGGGCCTTGCAAAAGAAATTGGGGTTATTTGTTCGACACCTTCATCGTCGGCAAAATTCACACCTTCATTGATATCATTTGGGGGTGGGGCTTCACTATGAAATAATTTTCCCTATTGTTGGTCTGCATTGGTTCCCCACCTTGGACAATCCTTGAGGATGTTCCAAGCATGATGCAACTTAAAAGCTTGATTTTTTGGTGTAGTTCTTATCTTGTAAATTGTCATTACTTTGTCACCCTATACAACAAATACATAAAAACAATTACTTGCAAAATACTATTATGTACATGTGTTGACCCTAAAAACTACCAAGCCTACATGGCGCGCAAACCGGGTAATCTATAAACTAACTACGTCATTCGGTTGAATGCGGGGCGTGCCAACTCGTCGGCCGAGCTCGGTTTAGGAGTAAAATTTGTTGATGTTGCGTTGGGTGCGAGAATGACTTATGTGTCTCACGATTGCGACCGAGGAATGAACACGTCTCGGCCTCTTGGGTTCTCGAACCTGAAGACAAGACTACTATTCTTACGAAGTTCACAAATCGTCGTCGTCGGATTCGGTCACAGTGATGGTATTCACCAAAGTAAACTCACGCCAAATAGACACCAAGGTGTAAGGGCACAAATACTCAAAGCAGATATATGTCTTAACAATAAACATGGTTCGGCCGTCGGAATGTCAAACTCTAAATCTCACTTGAGAGTATCCAATCATAAACTAACTCGGCATGTAACGTGCTGAGCCTAATAAACGGTAACACCTCACTTCGCTGAGAAGGCTAATGAGATGACCTCTACCAATAAGGATTCGGAAATTCTTCTCGACCGAGACTTGGATAGATAACCAGTCACCCTCGACGCAGTGTTATCTATGCCGACTGAATATGCTCCGCAGTTGGCTGATTCTACGGCAACAGTGTTGTTTATCCAAACTGAAGATGTTCGCCGGTTGCCTTCACAGTGTTGTTTATCCAAACTGAAGATGTGTTGGCGAAAAAGAAAATAAAAAAATCTCAAAGTTGTTGAGAGGGTTTGCGCAGGGCAATTTTGTGTGTTGAATTGGAGGTCCTTTGAATGTTGCACCGAGTCTTGTATTTATAGTATTGATTTTTCTGCTTGGCAAAGTCTGATAACATTGTTGAGATGGTTTGCGCAGGGCATAGATAACCCTCGACGTAGTGTTATCTATGCCGATTGAATATGCTCCGCAGTTGGCTGATTCTACGGCAACAGTGTTGTTTATCCAAACTGAAGATGTTCGCCGGTTGCCTTCATAGTGTTGTTTATCCAAATTGAAGATGTGTTGGCGAAAAAGAAAATAAAAAAATCTCAAAGTTGTTGAGAGGGTTTGCGCAGGGCAATTTTGTGTGTTGAATTGGAAGTCCTTTGAATGTTGCACCGAGTCTTGTATTTATAGTATTGATTTTTCTGCTTGGCAAAGTCTGATAACATTATAGAGTTTAATTGCAACTCTAATTCCTGAAGTTGATCAGCGTCAAAAGCCAAGCATATCCTCAGATTGTAGTTCGTGACTTCAGCTCTCTAACTGTTGCTGCTGACCACTCATTTATCCCATGCATAATCATAATAAATAAAACTCTGACCACTTTATCTTTTATGCACCTACAATCACTCCTTAGACTTTATCACATCAATCAAAGCTTAATCCCATCAAAATAACCACCATTATATATATATATAACTTGTAGCTTTTCACACGACATGCAAGTCTTCCATCATCTAACAACATCCTAGCCCGCTTAGGTCCTATCCACCATTATCTTCGGCTTGCAAATCCATGTTAGGCCAAGTGAAGAGTCCAAGAATCTCTATAATTTATTTTGTACAAGAAAACTAAGATAATTTATTAAAAGATAATTATTATGCTTAAAAACCATCATATTATCTCTTAACAATAGCAAAATATCTTAACTTTCTTATCCGACGATTAAGAACCATGTTTACTCAACGGCCTCGATTGCTTGGGCCGATGGCGTAAAATCGGGTCCAAACAACATGACAAATAAAATATCAACAAAGAAACTCACAATTTATGAGGCGCCTCTTCCACTAGGCATGTCAACCATGGCTCTCTCCAATCTTCCCTTCCACAAAGTGCACGCTTTGTTGATAATCTTTCACCGATCATAAACACCACCAACTTCCCTTTGACCGGCGTTGGAGTTTTCATGGAACTTATCAATGATTTTACCCCACAAAATCTTTCTATTTTGATTCGTGCCAACGGCACCATCTTCGCTAATAGAAATCCATGCCAAACATAAAGCAATATCTTCGTCAAATGTCCAATTACGACCTCTAACATGCTCTTTTGCCATCTTGAAAATTTTGGAAATGAGAAGAAATGGTAGAAAGAAAAATTGGAAGAATTGTAGGAGAAAAGTTTGTTTTGTGTGGATGTTTGAACAAATACATAGGTATTTATAGAGTTTTTGGTTGAATTTTAAGTTAAATATTTTTTTTAAAATTATTTTAGCCGTTGAATTTAAATTTGGACCGTTAGATTTTATTTTTTTTACCGTTAGATTTGATCATATTCGATCTAAGCCGTTAGATTCAATAAATATATAAATATAAAAAAAATATTTGAATGTGGACCGTTGTATTAACCAACTGTCTAATTAAACTGGCTGTTGGATGAACAAAAGTAGCCACTGGGCTACAGTGTGGCTGACAACAGAGGGGACCAACCCACGTGGGTGGGCCTTCGGCTAGAAAAAAAAAAGGGCGCGTGAGGCGCGTTGGGGGGACTGGGTTTTGGGGTGTGGGCTTCACAACCCACTTTTCACTCTCACCCGTGGGTCCCATTTTATTTTGTGGGCTAAATTATGGCTAGTATTTGCCTTCCTTTTAGGTTTGGTTTAGGTTTTGGGTTGGAATGGGTTTGGGGGGGGGGGAGGGGAGTTTTAGGTTATAAGCCACCATTGGAGATGGTCTAAGGGGGTGGATTGTTGGATCCCACATCGTCCAAGGGTGAGCATCATGTAAGCCTTGTATATATATTCATATCTCTACCTAGCACAAGGCCTTTTGGGAGCTCATTGACTTCGGGTTCCGTCGGTACTCCGAAGTTAAGCGAATTCGCGAGAAAGCAATCCCATAATTGGGTGACCCACTAGGAAGTTCTCGTGTGAGTTCCCAGAAACAAAACTGTGAGGGCGTGGTCGGGGCCCTAAGTGGACAATATCGTGCTACGGTGGAGTCGAGCCCGAAATATGGTGGGGGCCCGGGTTAGGATGTGACAGTACCCATATATATATATATATATATATATATATATATTTTTTTTTTTTTTTTGGTCCCATATTTTTTAAAGTTTTATTTGAATTTGTACTCATATTTTTTAATTTTGCTAAATGTACCCACGCTAATTATATGTATTTATTTTATGTTTTAAAATATATCAGTAGTTATTTTTTAAAATATGTTAATAATTATGTGGGTACATTATTTTCTTGCTATAATTTTGTGAAGAACAATATTACTCTAATATTTATTTTAAAGTATTTATTCTATTTTAAAAATATTATTTGAATTTGTTTAAATTTTATAATTTGTGAAACATTAAATGTATAAATGCATGAGTTAGATCTCTTAAACTATGTCAAGGACTTAGATCAACATATTTAAACAAACAATATCTCAGTTTAACAATTAGATTAATTAGGGATTGGAACCAAAATGATCCTTTAATAAATTACATTTGTGTATTTATTACACAGATAAAAAATAGTTTCTTACAAACGAAGCAAGAAGCGTCTAACAAATTCTTTGTTTAGACTTTAAATTCTGGTTTCAACTTTAAATAGGATGCTTTGTGTTTTGTCACGTGCCTTGTGTTGTAATTTTGTGAGATTATCAAGTAATTAAGTTAATCTGTGGATGCCATGTGTCAGTTTTCTGTAAACATTGAGTGTTTGCTAATGTGCGCACATGACGCATAAATTTTGAAATGTGATATCCACATATCTCTTTTTACTGCTTACACATTTCTAATTTTCGATCATCGGATCAGATGAATCAAATAAAATCAAAGAATAAAAATTAATAGGAGGTGGGCAAAAAAAAAAAAAAAAAGATGTGTGGATAACACACCCCCTAATTTTTCAATGGCCCTAGATTTATGTAGATTTGCTGCCTAGGCACTTTGTCCGTGTCAATGGGATGTTAATTAAAATTTTAAATTCACTTTCTTAATGTGGTTTTTTAATCATTTATTTATATGTGTTAGCTAACTTGTCTATTGATGATATAAGAATATTCAGTGTATGTATGGGGGGCTTTAAGATTGAATAAGATCCTTTTCGGATCTCCATGTTTGAAGCCAACAGATTTAGAGATTTGGACTTTTAAACCTTGCAGTCTTTATTGGTACCAAGACGCACGGTGCTCTGATTTTTCAGAATAAGAAGGGATGGAGAAAATGCTTCGAGCCAATGTTCGAGTACCAAGCATCACGGCGCTGAAGTAATTCATGTCATGCTCTGAAGAAAAACTCGAACGACCTTCAACAAAATGGTATATGTACTCGGAATCAACACAGGTGGGTATGTAGCCCATTTCACTGGCTCACCTCGCATAAACCAAAAGTTTGAATCTCTATTTCTCTTTGTTCAACGACTTAGATCTCTAAATCCTTAAGCTCCATACACAGAGATCAAAAAGAGAATCTGGACTCACAAAGATTAACAAAAAACATAAGTAGCATATATCTACATGGCCTATAAAATTGCCAAGTGGAGCATAGCAGCAGATGTGAAATGCCCCACGACCAGAAAAGCTTGAAATGCAAAAGCCGGACGGCCGGCTTGATTACATCCTTGTATGCGGACGTAGAGGCATTGTAGAATTTGAAGCAGAAAAAAGACGAGAATTTGTCAACTTGTGTTTGGGTTTAAGCACATTGCTTCGTCCATAACGTTATGGAAACGAAAGGAGGTATCAAAAATTCACTCATACGGGTATACCAAGGCCTTCAGAGATTCCAACAATGGAACGGCAAATCGCAAATTAGATCAAGGTAACTCGAAAGCTCTTTCTGAGATGTCAAACAAAGATTTTTTAGTCTGCTATCTGTTGCATAAGAAAGATCAAGTACTGTATTAGGGCTGTTCTCTGTGTTTTTTTTTGTTTTACTTTATGGCTTTTTACTCATCGCCGATAACGCTTGTTAACCCTAGCTAGCATACAACCTTGATTTGTCGTAACATGCCAGCTAAAGAAAATGACACTATTCGGCATTTTATACGTGCGGAGTCATTCTTACTTGCATGCGAATCTATATCTGATACATATTACCACAGTGATTAAAAGTATGTTTGAGATTGCTTTTAAAAGGGGCTAAAATCACTTTCAAACAGCTAAAAATGCTTCTGAATTTGAGCGAAAAAACTTAAAAGTGTTTCTGGATCATAAAAATGTTTTCTAAGTGCTCTTTAGGAAGCACTTGGAGTTTTACTAAAATTTGTGGCACAAACAGTCCCAAACGAGCCCAAACTCGTCAAATTGATGAACTGTGATATGGCCAAAGTATTTTCCATTGTACAGTCAATTTAGGTTATACGGCTTGTCTTTACTTTGTATGAAGTATCTATATGCCTTGCTAGGTGCCCTATACAGTATTTTCCTGTATATTATATTGTGTTTGGTGGTGACTGACTTAGTAATTATCATACATTTTTTATAACTTCTGGTCTCAAATTTGGAATTAGGATCTCTGGATCCTCTTTGTGAGATTCTGGAGATCCTTCAATCACGTTCGTTCATCATACATTGTACGGTTAATTTTCATCAATTATTGTTTATATTTAATTTTAAATAAAAAATTTACAATAATTTCTGACCACACGGTATACGATGAACGGATGTAATTGGAGAATTCCCGAATCCTTACAAAGAGGATCCGGAGAATCCTCATTCCAAATTCGAGGTACCTCCGCAAACATAACCAATAAAAAAAGAATTATTGCGTCATATAACTAGCAAAATGACATACAAAGCATCCAAAATCAGCCGGTGAGAACCATATCCCCACCACTATATATAACCCCTTCGAATCTAAACACCAACACGCCCATAAACAAATAGCGAGAGAGAGAGAGAGAGAGAGAGAGAGAGAGAGAGAGAGATTATGGAGCCCTTCACCAAAGACTTCAAAGTAGGAGAGTGCGAAGGCCAAAAGGTGGTGGATGGTGAGACCATGCCACTGGTGCTGCAGCCTCCAGCACCCGAAAACAACGATGTGGAGTCACTTATTTTGGCTCTTCAGAAGAACAAGGACTGGTTTGATCAGATGCTTCTCAAAAACAGCGCTATCCTTCTCCGAGGTTTCAATGTGCAGAACGCTGAGGAATTCAACGACATCATAGAAACCTTCGGTTGGGATGATATTCGCTATGTAGGACCGGCGCCAAGAACTCATGTGCACAAGCGAGTTTGGACTGCAAATGAAGGACCTCTCTCAGAGTTCATATACTATCACCATGAGATGGTCTTGGTAAGTGCATATATATACTATCACCATGAAAAATCACCATATTTCTAGGGACATAGGTTGTCAAAAATATTGGAGGAGTCTCCTGGCAGTTTCATTTCTGTTTTCTTAGGTGACAAGGCTCGGCCTAGAATGGTTGTTTCTTGTAACCGAAAAACAAAAGAACTCGTTTTTGTTGCATTAGGATCGGAGACAGGTATCGAATTCATCGCTAGGAAGTGTGAAATTGATCATGTTTTCTGCAAACAAATACTGTGTCAGTTGCTTCCCTTCCCTGCACCAAAGCACAGAGACATTAATAAGTTAATTAACTGTCATATATCTTGATTTAAGCAAACATTTTTTACTTGAATTTTTTAAGCCAAGTCAAAACATGGACTCATTCCAACCTCAGTATGTTTCCTGCAAACATGTACCGATGACTCTTGTATCGTAAACAAAAATTCGAAGAGTTGACTCTATATATTCTAATTAATTAACCCTAATTGACTGTGTCTAACTAATTAATTAACCTGCAGATTAAGGAATATCCCAAAAAGGTCATCCTATTCTGTGAGATACCTCCACCAGAAGGCGGACAGACCCCATTTGTTCCGAGCTTCCGAGTGACGGAGAGGATGCTGGAGGAGTTCCCGGAAGCTGTGGAAGAATTAGATGCAGGTGGCTTGAAATACACCTTCACAGCACCAAGTAAGAACAGCACAGGTTCTATGAGGGGCAGGGGTTGGGAGGATACTTTTGTCACATCAGACCGTGCAGAAGCTGAAAAAAAGTAAAACATTCATATTTTAGTCCATTATATAATGTGTCGACATCATTGTCACCAGCTAAAATGGACAATGTTTGTTTACTTGTGGCAGGGCTAATGCTTTAGGCATGGACGTCGAGTGGCTAGCAGATGGGGGAATCAAGACGATATTAGGACCGAGGTCGCTGACGAAGGTGTTTGAAGGAAGAAAAGGGAGGAGAATGTGGTTCAACACGATGGTAGGCATGCATGGGAAGGAGAACAGCTCGGCCCTGATGGCGGACGGGACCGAGATTCCGGCAGAGCTGGTGAACAGATGTGAGCAGATAATCGAAGAAGAAAGCATCCAGTTCAAGTGGGAGAAGGGTGATGTTCTCTTCCTTGATAACCTGGCTTTGCTTCATGGAAGAAGGCCTTCTCTTGCTCCCAGAAGAGTCTTGGTTGCCACATGCAAGTAGAACAACCATCGATCTCATGATATGATTACCACAGTATCTTCTACTTTCATCAAAGTTGTATGCAACTATGCATGCTATGCATTTACAATTAAGCTACTCGATATCGGAGTCAATAAAGTACGTATATGTAATAAGATCTCAATTTGTGATTTCAAATTCAATTGGGTGAACTTGAAAGGCATGAATATGATATGCAATTAATTGGGAAAGAAATAAACACTTAAATTGTGTGTGCATTCCCTATATCATATCTCAAACTCTTATTTAAAACTCACAAGCTTATGGTGTGACACATAACATAAGTACAAGACTTGGGAGATGCTTTTTATTGGATGACCATTCAACATTACGAGAGAGAGAAACACATAATTATATACGTGCACATATACAGTCAGTAAGTTTTAGAGTAGATAAAGAGGGGAGAGTTCCGTGAAATTTTTTAAATATGTATATAAATTGGACGAAAATAGTTACAAGAGATGAATCTACAAGTGCCTTCTTCTCCTTCTCTTTCAAACTCAGCTTATTCTTTGGCAATCAGCGTCTCACTTGCCCGTTTTCCGAAATCATCTTCAGAGTCTGCACCTCTGGGTTGATCAGCCTTCTTCCTTGTCAGCCATTGCTAATATGTAATCCAAGTCTCCGGTGGCCGTATAAGATGATGCTGCTTTCGGAATATTGTAGTTCAATAATTCCTTTCTACCACCACTTTTGAAGGCTTATTTAGCTGTTCTAACGGAATTTGTGTCTAAAAGAACATTGCTTGTAATGGAAGAGCCCTTATAGTAGAAACCTTAAATTCAAGTTTTTTATGATTTTATGTAATAATTTGAGTAGGTACAAAATTTTAAAATAATTTAAATTACATTGTTGTAAAATATTTTTGTAAATATTCAACAACAAAAAATATTAAATTCATACATCAATTTTTTTTTCTTCACAAAAAAACGTAACTAGAATGACTTCATTATTGGGTTATGTCATGACAAGTGTCATAGCTTATGGCATGGTCAATTTTTATTTTTATTTTTATAAGCAACAACTGGTGGCAAATCACGGTTATCCATCATTTTCAGGTTGGAATGACTTATAGAGGCATTTCAACATCCCTCTGACCACAAGTCTGGCTTCCTTCAAATTAAAAACTAAAGGTCTTGGGTTCGAAACCCGCTGCTGATAAGATTTCAACTCTTTACAATCATTAAATTAAAGTTTCATGTCTCAATCGCCTCCATTAGATTGTATATTTCTTGTTATCATTTCACTTATAAAAGCAAGGTTTTTGTACGTCATACTAATGTCATGATCAATTCTTTCTTATCAATATAAGATTTCAACTCTTACAACCATTAGATTAGATTTTCTAATCTAAATCTCATCCGTCGAATTGTTATTTTTTTATAGGTAAACCATCCGTCGAATTGTTACCTCCTTTTTTAGTCTTCCACCATAAGTCTCCATCTCTTTCCTATTCAACATATTTCTGGGAATTGGGTTTGATAATCTGCCGAGAGAGAGGTCATTGATGGTTGAGTAGTCGCCTGCAAGGCCGACACCGGTGCAGGAGGGGTGGGGTGGTGGTTGGCTAGGGAACACCACACACATGATACATGCAGAATTCTATCCGAGTGACTTTAACCAGGACCAACACCGGTATCAGCTTCGACTTCAGTCGAATGCCAATAGGGTCGTCAGTTCAAACCCCCGACTGCCAACGGGTGCCATGAATCAATCAACGAGATGAAATTAAACAGAAAGTTTTCTTTCACTAAACTCGGTGCTTCTTGATTTGGTCAATATAAAGGAATGTCAAGTCAGGTTGAAGAAACACATACAGACCGACCGGCAATTTGATACTGAAAAAAAGGCATTTACTTCTACTTATTCTCTGGACAAGCACAAATAAAGAAAAAAGCACAACACTAGCTTAGCCCTAAATCTCTTTGCTGTTCTGAAAGGTAAGATGAGGCTTTGAATGTTTACCAATACTAACTCTCATAGGCAGCACGAGTGGGCATGGCCCGGCCACGGCCCCTTGGGACATAGCCGCCACCACCTCCATACCCCCTTCCATAGTAGCCACCACGACCACGGCCACCACGCCCAGGACCACGGCCGCCTCTTCCACCCCGGTACCTTGAAAAAGCGCCAAAAGTCTGCACCCCCAAACAAGCAACCGCATTAATAAAAAACTCCAATAACTAAGATGACAAAAACAAAAAGGTTGTTACCTCTGTATCTATCTTTATTTGCTCAGAGTATCTTGTCCTTCCATTCTGGTCATGACTCGTAGAATTGCACGAGATGGTATCAAAGAAGTCATCCTTATTGTAAACGGGCTGTGGCACAAAAACAAAATTAAACAAACTCAGATAACAGAAGTAATGCAAGGATTATTACTTACAGTAGAATTCATCTAGCTAGAATGATAAAGATAGCCAATGCCACCTTGATTTCAACCTTCGATAACTCAGCCTCATCTTCATCTTCAATGTCATCTTCATCAGTGTCATTTCCATCACCCTCTTTGTGAGGTTTGTTACTCTTACCAAGATGACCCCAAACCTCATCCTTGTTGAACTTCTCATTCATTGCCATGAAATCAAATTCTTCAGTGAATTTTGTTGTGGGACGTGAACTCTGCACACCAACATGTTATTTATTTGGCAATTTCAGTGATGCCGAAAATGCAACAACTTAATTCAAGAGAGTAAATTAAAGCCAATCAGGAGGATCATGTCTAGATAATTTGGGATTTATCATATATGTCACTTACTATAGATTAGAAGTAGTCAAGAAAATAAAAACACTTCTTCTGACTAAACACTTCCAATCAAGAAATTTCAATTTTAGTTCGCATTTAACAAACCATTGATACCCAACAAAATTCAAATTGTGGGGGAAAAAGGCTTCCTTACTCCAGTCCCTCGTCCTCTTTCACGTCCCCTATATGTATAACCCTGGCGATTTTGATTTTGGTATGGAGCTCCATTTGGCTGAGAACGCACATAGTCCTATTTATGGAAAGAGGGAGAAGCCAACGTCAGAACTCCTTGCAATCGAACCACAGAACACATAATAAATTTAAAAAAAGAAACTTGAAGTCCTAAACCCTGGCCACTAGACTAAACCGAGTTGGTGGAATAGGAGAAACCACCAATCCACAACAATTCAGTCATTTAAAAGGCTGGATCAAATTCAGGCTGACACCAGACATATGCAAATAAATCTAACAAAAAGAAATTCAAACAAAGAGCCTGCCCGACAATTCAGATTTTCATGGGGGTGAACATCCACACCATCTAATCCTGAATAATAACTACCACACCATCTAATCCTTAATAATAGCAACTCAAACTAATAAGCATGTTGATAACTAAGTTGAAGATCACCCCATTGAATCATAATCCACTTTTTTTTGTTGCACCCAGCCCACATATACAAGGAGTCACAAAAACTAACTAGTCCAGAGGCATGCAAGAATCTGTGTGTGTGTGTGTGCAAGTGAGCGTGTAACACATGCATGTACGACAAAACAACCTTTTGACCAGCCTGTGCAGGTTGTTGAGGAAGTGGCAATATTGGTGGCTGAGGTTCTGCTGAAAGTGGAACCGATGGTTCTGATGAGGTTGATGATGAAACTTGTACAACCTCCACATCCTTGTGAGCTGTTTGCAAAGATTGAGATGAAGAGACTGTAGTGGATCCCGACTGCAAAAGCTGGCCTGGGGTTACCAAGGAAGGCACTAGTGTTTCCATGCGTAAAGAATTGGCTGTCCCAGCAACAGAGGAAGTCGTTTGAGATATGCTTGGATAAGGCAAGGTTGGACCAGAAATTGCAAGAGGTTTGTTAGAGATTGGTGGCACAACACTTATATCTGGGCTTGAAGTAGCCAGAGAAGATAGTGGTGGCAAGCTTGCACTAAGCATGGCTGCCGAAGGTGCAGAGGGGGCAGAACTAGGTGCTTTGTTAGGCATTGAGCTTGGTAGAGTTTCAAGAGATAATGTTGTAGAAGGCACTGGAGGCAGAGTTGTTGGCAATGTTGGCGGGGATAAAGAAGTAGCAGTCAAACTAGAGGAACTAATACTAGCAGCAGGAAGCAAAGGTGGTAGAACTTCAGGCATGTTTGAAGCTCCAGTAGGTAAGGAGGGAGTAAAATTGGGGTACTGCAGTGGCTGCTGCAGTGAAGAAGGCATTGGCTGCTGCAGTGAAGAAGGTATTGACAGCCCAGGTGGTGGTCGAAGCAATGACTGCTGGTGTAAATGAGGTAGCCCATTTGGAGGGCCATAGTATCCTTGCCAATACATTGGCATACCATTTGCACTTGGAGGAGGCGGCGTACCACCCCATGACGCTAAATTGCCTCCAGGTTGATATAAAGGCAAACTACCTTGGAAATTTGGACCAGGGAGTCCCATCTGTGGAGCATGGGAATTAATATCCGTCAAAGATCCACTAGCTGGAGCTGGCAAGCTCGATGTTGAAGGAGCTGGGCGGGAATAGTGAGACTGCAAGAGAGGGAAGAGAGAGAGAGAGAGAGAGAGAGAGAGAGAGAGAGAGAGAAAATAAATTAGCAGAGGTTGGCTAGAGGCATCCCAAAAGTTAGAATTCCTTCTCTTACCTGGATAATAGCTGGATCATTGTTTATAGGTGGTGTAGGCTGAACAGGTGGAGAAGACTTAACCTGTAAATCCTGAAAACAAAGATAAAAATGAAAGACTTAGGGTCTGGATATTTACTTGAAAATATAACCAGAAGTGAATCTAGGCTACATAGTTCAAAACTGGTCACCTCGTTAAAGTTATATTTTCATCAAATATCATTATTACCATATACTTCAGTTGCCATATTTGAGCTTCAGTTTTAGTACCAGAGAGTAGTCAACACCAATTGCAACATTACAGATTCTATTTTTACTCTTACTAAACAACCAAAGTCCATGCTACGATTGAAGAAAAATACCATCACCGTAATTTAAACTCATAAAGTCGGCACATTTTGGGGTTTTTATTTTTATTTTTTAAACTATCAGACAAAAATATAGAACACTAGTTGTGAAGTCCAATCTGAGGCATCTCAGTACCAACCTTGATGTCACTCCCGCGAAATAAAATATACTCATAAACTTTGTCTCCCGGTGGGATTTGTGGTCCATCCTTCTTTCTTCCTTCTGTTCCAAAAGATCGCACTGCCGTGTAAAAAGTAACAAATTAGCATCAATACATCCATCCATATCTCAACAATAGCACTTGATGATACAATATATGTACATTTATTATCCATGTCACATAAACTATTCATACAACTCTTCCTAACCCTTTGAAGCAATTGTTTGGTCATAAAGCAAAGGGAAACAATTTTATAAAGAAAACCATGTAACCCTTCCAAATACAGAAAAGATAAACCATTTAGAATCAAATTTTGTAATTTTCTACAGAAATCCCAAAGCTTGATGAATTGTGCAATATGTAAATGGAAGCGCATTGAGCCACATCAATTCTTCGCTATATCGTACTTCCAAACTCAATTCTAAGAACACACTAATTCCTGAATCTCATACTTTACATACTCACATGCATACATGCTTCACAATTCACAATTGAGTAAAATTTCAAAAATTCATATTCCTAAACCAAGAATAATTAAACCAAAATGCCAATCGGGACGACTGAACTAGTAATAAACTAACAAATCAATTTCATTTAAACAAATGGTACATACAGAAAAATGAAAGGTTCCATAAAAAAAAAACCATCTATTCCTTGCGAAATATAGAAAAGATAAACCATTTAGAATCACAAAATTCTACATTTTCACAAGGAGTCACAAAATTTTGCAATAAAATACAAAGAAGCACATTGAGCCGCTGACAGTCAGATTCAATAGCAAATTCACAGTTGCCAAAAATTTAAAAAATCTGAAATCATTAATAATTAAACCCTAAAAATGCCAATCTAGACGAATTAACTAGTGATAAACTAAAATTAAATTAATCAAATTGACCTAGATAACAAGACCTAAACGGAATCCGGCCAACAATAATCAAAAGTAAAAATCGAGAGAGTAAAACGGTACCATTTCTGAGTCCAATACTGGACTCTTCGGTGTTGATGTTATAAAGCACGCCTTCATATCTGATCTCACTCTTGGAAGTCAAACTAATCAAGCTCCCTATGTACGAATCGGCCGCCGAGCTCGATCTCGCAGCAGTCTCCGTAGCCATGGCCTCCGATTTCGAAACCCTAGCGCATACAGATTACAGAGTGAGAGGGAGGAGAGAGAGGGAGAGTAGGGTTTTGGTTTTGGGGGTGCCTTTGAGATTATCGGGTTCTCTCTCTGTTCGTGGGGGAGAGGGAGATCTGCCTGCCTATTTAAGCCCTGTTGATTTTTTGCGTTTTTTGGTAATTTGACGATGTTGACGATCAGGCCAATGAGGATTTGACACGTGGGTGGTTTGGGACTTGTTGGTCTTTTTGGTTGGAAACTGAGGAGAAGTTGGTCCGTTGACGAAAATGTTCCTAATCCATGACCAATTCTCTTTGTTCTAACAAACTAATTATTTAATTTAATGACAATGAGTTATTGGCTAATTTATTGAATTTAACTGTAAATAGGATATTGAAAATGAAGCAAGACTAGGTGGTTTAGATTAAACATGTTCTTAAACAAATATAATCGTGCATAATAGCGAACAAAATTCTCTATCGAACGACAATGTCAATTCATCATGATAAATCGCATCAAATTTATTTAAATTAGTGTAGAACTCAGCTAAGAGAAATTTATAGAATTTCAAAGAAAAAGTTATAGAAGAAATGATTGGGTTGAGAAATTTATGGTATCTACCTCTTCACCGATTAATGTAAATACTATCATTTGGTAAAAAAAAATATACAAATTAATATATATTTTATTTGATCAGTATTCAACTTAAAATCATCAGGATAGCAACTAACAGAGAAATCGGGACATCAGCACTGTGATGACACAAGTACCCTTAAATTTCATGTGAGCCGTCATCAATTAGTAGTGTCAGTTGAGGGGTAAAATCGCGATAAAAACCGCAAGCCGAAATCAAAACAGGGAAGGGGAGAGCATTCCTCGCTAATTTCCGTTGCGATCGCAGAGTCGAAGGCACTGAGAAAATTCCAAATTCCAATAGCCGTTGTACGGACATTCGAATTAGGGTTTTCAAGAACTCGCCCAATTTAATTTCTTGTATTGCTACTCGTTGTTATACGGAATTAGGGTTTCGTCGTGGCGGATGATGTTCACGCCACAAAGGAAGGCGTCGACGGCGGCTCTGTTGCTGACGCCGAGGAGCGGCGGCGTCGTTTCGAACCCTAGGAATACTGGGAAGGGTAAAGCGGTGGCGCTTGTCGATGGTCCGCCTCCGCCATTGGGCTCGCTGAGTGAGAACGGGCCTTATACGACTGCGGGATTAGATACCGGTGATATGGACGACTGGAGAGCGTTCAAAGAGGCTGGCTTCCTCGATGAGGCGTCTATGGAGCGCAAGGACCACCAAGCGCTCGCCGAGAAGGTCTCTAAGCTTCAAACAGAGGTTAGCCACTTGATTTTTGGTTTATCGAACCAGATTAATAGAACCGTTATTAATATCTTGTGCAACATTTATACACAACGCAAATTTGTAATATTCTGAATATATAATGATATATTTGTTGTTGGGCAGCTTTTTGATTACCAGTATAATATGGGACTTCTCCTGATTGAAAAGAAAGACTGGGCATCGAAGAACGAAGAATTGAGTCAAGCATTGGCGGAAACCCAGGAGATTCTTAAACGCGAACAATCTGCACACTTAATTGCAATATCTGAGGTTGAGAAGCGGGAGGAGAATTTACGGAGAGTATTGGTTGCTGAGAAGCAGTGTGTAGCTCAGGTATGCGAGCTTTCTTGTTTGTCAATTTGTGTAATGAAATTTTGTTTGTCAATGTGTATTAATTTTTGTCACTGCAGCTGGAAAAGGCTTTGCGTGAAATGCACGAGGAGCATGCCCAAATAAAGCGGGAGTCTGAAGCAAAGATGGTTGATACAAATTCATTAGTTGTGGGAATTGAAGAGAAGTCTTTGGAGACAGATGCAAAGTTGTGTGCTGCCGAGGCCAAACTTGCTGAGGTCAATAGAAAGAGTTCAGAGTTGGAGATGAGATCGGAGGAGGTGGAGGCACGTGAAAGTGTGCTTCGAAGAGAGAAGCTTTCCTTAAGTACAGAGTATGTTTTTACGACCATGACACTTGCATTTAGGATATGCAGGATCCTAATATATATGGTTGCTCTGTTCTTTGCTGAATGCGAGACATCTTCCATTTATGATGTAGTCCGTGTTTATATTCTGGAGCATTTGGCTTTTAAATTTAATTTGACTTGTTCCTAATTTTGTTAGGCAAGAGGTACACAAGACAACTTTTTACAAACAAAGGGAAGACTTGAAAGAATGGGAGAGGAAGCTACAAGAAGGGGAAGAGAGGTTATGCAAGCTTCGGAGAATTTTGAATGAGAAAGAGGAGAAGTCAAATCAACATGAAATGAGTATGAAGCAAAAAGAGAAGGACATCGAAGAAGGGCAAAGGAAGATTGAAGCTTTGAACACTATGTTGAAAGAAAAGGAAGCGGATGTGAATAAACGGCTAGATGACTTAGCATCAAAGGAAAAGGTCTCTCTCGTATAGATGAGTTTTTTTTTTTTTCATTTTTTTTTCAGAAATGTATATTTGCAGCTTTGTTCATTTGACTGATGTCAATTTGGTTGCAGGAAGCAAATTCTTTGAGGAACATATTAGAGTTGAAGGAGAGGGAATTACATGAATTTGAGCAAAAACTAAGTTCGAGAGAAAATGTGTGTCCTAACTCTTAAACTCCTGATATTTATTTTTATGTAACTTATAAAGGTCGTACCCAGTGCACAAGGCTCCCGCTTTACGCAGGGTCTGGGAGAGGTGAATGTCGGCTAGCCTTACCCCCATTTATGTAACTTATGACTAATAAAATTATATCTTCTGTTTTTCAAAGGGTTATATATTTGTTTTCTAAATGGGTACGTTCATGTAAAACGTATTGAATGAATGCAATGTAAATGGGCTACATTTATGAGACCTGATGCCACTTGTCAAAAAAAAAAAAAATTCTGTTTAGAAGGGCTTGAATGTTTATTTTCATACAATTTGTCTAGAAATCTGATATGGTCTCTCACAGGTGGAGATTCAAGAGGTGCTTGAGAAGCACAGATCCGTTCTCAATATGAAAATGCAGGAGTTTGAGTTGGAAATGGAAGAAAGGAGGGAGTCTCTGAACAAGGAACTAAGGATTAAGGTTGACGGGGTGGAACAAAAGGAGCTGGAAATCAGCCACAGGGAAGAAAAGTTGTTGAAGAGGGAACAAGCGCTGCATGAGAAATCAGAGAGGTTGAATGAGAAAAATAAGGAACTTGAAACAAAGCTGAAAACTTTGAAGGAGAACGAGAAAACCATCAAAGTTGATGAGAAAACTTTAGAGGTGGAAAGGCAACAACTACTTGCTGATATAGAGTGTCTTCAGAATCTTAGAGATGAAATTCAGAAGATAAAGGATGAAAACCTTCAACTGGAGCTCCATATTCGTGAAGAGAGAGAGAAGCAGGTAATTACCCAGGAAGAGAGGTCAGAGCACCTCCGTTTGCAGTCGGAATTGCAGCAGGAAATAAAGACTTATAGACTTCGAAATGAGTTGCTCTTGAAGGAAGCTGAAGATTTAAAGCAGCAGAGGGAAAAGTTTGAGGAAGAGTGGGAGGATTTGGATGAGAGAAAAGCTGAAATTAGCAGAGATCTGAAGAAAATTGTTGAAGAGAAAGAAAAATTAGAAAAATTACAAGGCATGGAGGAAGAAAGGCTGAAAAAGGAGAAAGATGCAATGCAAAATTACTTACAGAGGGAGCGGGACAGTCTCAAGCTTGAGAAAGAATCATTTGCGTCTAAGATGAGGAATGAGCAGTTAGCGTTAGCTGAAAAGGCCCAATTTGAGCATAGTCAAATGGTTCAAGATTTTGAGTCACAGAAGAGGGATCTTGAGGCTGATATGCAGAATAAGGAGCAGGAAATGAAGAAACGCCTGCAGGAAATGGAGAGAACATTTGAGGAGGAGAAGGATAGAGAACATGCTAAAATTAATTACTTGAAGGGAGTCACTGATGAGCAAAGGGAAGAATTAAGATCTGAAAGGCATAGAATGGAAAAGGAAAGAGAAGAACTTGCTCTGAACAAGAAGCAACAGGAAGTTAACCAACTTGAAATGCGCAAAGATATTGGTCAGCTTGCTATGCTTAGCAAGAAGATCAAGCAGCAGCGGGAACAGCTTATTGAGGAAAGACGACACTTCCTTTCTTTTGTTGAGAAGCTTAAAAGTTGCAAGGACTGTGGAGAAATGACAAGGGAATTTGTACTTTCTGATCTCCAAGTACCGGGAATGTACCAAGTTGAGGCTGTTTCTCTGCCAAGGCTCAATGATGAACTTTTAAAGAACTCTTCGGCTGATTTAGGTGTTCCTGATTTAGAATACACAGAATCAGGATGGGGAACGTCTTTGCTGCGCAAATGCAAGGCAATGGTTTCTAAAGTATCTCCAATAAAAAAAATGGAGTATATTACTGATGCAGGGTCTTCAGAGTTGCCCCCACTATCCGCTATTCAGGTTAATGTTGAAGAGAAAAGAATCGAATCTAATATGCTTATCAATGAGGGAGAAAGAGGGCACATCAGTCATGAAGATGAGCCTGGGCCATCTTTTAGGATGCTTAATGACTCTAGTGCTCAACCACTACCATCTGATAACACTTCCAAAGAAGTGGATGATGGGTATGCTCCATCAATTGATGATCATAGCTTCATTGACAGTAAGGTTAAAGATGTTCCAGATGATTCCGGGCAATCTGAGATAAAGAGTGGTCAGCAACAACCAGCTAGGGGACGCAAGTCCAGACTGTCTAGGACACGCACAGTGAAGGCAACAGTTGAAGAGGCAAAGAAATTTCTCGGAAATACTCCAGAAGAACCATCAAATGCAAGTATGCTGCCTAATGATAGTAGTTACAATTATGAAGAAATTCAGGGAGCTTCCAGTTTTGCTGAGAAAGCAAATAGTAGCATTGGGAGAAAACGAAGGCGTGCTCAGAGCTCTAGGATTACTGAAAGTGAGCAAGATGATTGTGACAGCGAAGGACGTTCGGGCAGTGTCACAACAGCTGGTGGGCGCAGGAAGAGGCGACAATCTATTGCTTCTTCCGTGCAAACACCTGGAGAGCAGCGATATAACCTTAGACATCGCAAGACGTAAGTTGCTTAATGTGTGTATGAAATTATGTAGCACGGTGACGGCTAAATGTGGAAGTTAATTAGTGTTTGCAGTTTCTGTGGCGTGATCATAATAACTTGAGTCAAGGTTGTATATC
This sequence comes from Malus sylvestris, assembly GCF_916048215.2. Taxonomy (NCBI): domain Eukaryota; kingdom Viridiplantae; phylum Streptophyta; class Magnoliopsida; order Rosales; family Rosaceae; genus Malus; species Malus sylvestris. The sequence goes on from NC_062272.1 coordinate 3,004,075, forward strand.
TATATAGACTTGTTGTCAGTCTGTCATTCTTCATGCATTGTTGCATTTGTTTCCAATCAACTTAAGGTTTAACGACAATTGGTTATCAACATGGTTGAACGCTGGATATATCTTTTTGCTTTGAGTGGTTATGTTTATATAAAATTGTTGGGCTTTTTTTTTTTTTCCCTTATCAATTTTAGTTTGAGACTATTGATATTGTGATGGATACACTGAGTACGGATTTGAATGTCAAACTTCTGGTAAATCTTATCACTGTAGTCTATTTGATTCTTTTCCTTCTTGGGTTACAAAGAACCGTTCTTTGACCCATTTCTGTTCTTGCTATGGAATATTAGGTGAGCACTTCAATTGTCCAGGTCCCTTCAGTTAATGCATGAAATAGAATGTTTGTTAGATCCCAGAATAATCTATTCAATAGTCTTCACTAGGTGCACGTTCTGTTGTCCAGACAAATATTTTCCTAAACAGCTTCGGGTTAGTCCTGGAGTGACAATTTCACTGACCGTTATTCTGAAATTATTGTTCCTTGATCGGGGAAAATCATTCGGAAGTTCCATCTAAAAAGAGAAATTTTTAGTTCAGTTATTTTTTACTATATTGGTATGGGGAACACATTTTGTTCTTTCTGATATTTTGGGAATATATATAATCGTAGAATTTTTTTTAAGGAAGAAGGTAAACAGGGATAAACTTATACAGCTAATCATTGAACTACCGAAGTATCTGTATGTGGAAGACGTGAATTTTTACGGTTTTACTTGTGACCTCATCTGTCATAAACTGTCCAAATCAAGGGATCTTGCATGATGTGTCAACTGTGGGCATTTTCTATGCTGTGCCATGTGAGGAAGTGTTTGGTTTTTCTAAATTTGTCTATGAATGTTGATCAGTGCAGGATCGGTCACAGCAGCACCAGCCGCGGCTGACCTGAAGAAGAGAAGCAAGGAAGAAACTGGAGGTGGTGGTATAGAACCAATTCCGGAATCTGTTTCTGTGTCATCGTTGGGGACGGCTGGTGAGAATGGGCAAACTACACAGTTGATGCAGGTCACTACGTTAAAAGGTGCGGAATTCTCACAGGAGCGGGTTGTGAGGGTAATGTCCCCCTTACCTTTTACGTGTCTTGTACTTTGTGACGGTTATATCTGAAACGTCTAAAACGATGTGAATAAGGTCTGTTAACCTCTGTTTCTTGTACTGCAGTTTAGAACACCAACAGCCACCGTCGATGACAATGCTGAAGCCGATGCAGCCAAATCAGTTGAAAATACAGATATGAGCGTGAAAGATATTGGTACACCGGAATCTGGTTGCGGCAACAATACAAATGGCGAGAGCGACGATGACTATGATGACGAGGACGTTGAAGAGCGTCCTGGCGAGAAGTCAATAGGAAAAAAGATCTGGACTTTCTTAACGACGTGATGGCGAAAACCAGTTTCTAATTTACCATATTTTTCCGAAAACTTTGTAATGACTAGCTTCAGTTTGTGTGATTTCTTAGCTTCTTTTTGTTTTCTCATTTTCGTTGTAATTCAAATGTTGAAACGGCGATTTCTTCGCCCTTTTCAAGTCTTTTTAGTTTTTGCTCTTCTTTTGGACGGGTGGAAACATGGCTGAAGATATTATTACCAGCATGTAACGGGTTTACTGCTAAGTAGCGTCTCGAATATCGATTCAAAAATATAATGTCATGTGTTGTGAACCTCAGACGAGTATAAGATCTTCCCGTCCCTTTACCAACACAAACTAAGGAAAAAAAAACCGTATAATTGTTCAATAATTACAATCCTCAAATAAATACCAATAAAGAAAGTCTCTAACTATTAATTATGGAGTCTAATTTAATGGGATTAGTGAAAACATACATGAAAGATGAAACTACAAATTAAAGACCCTCTCTCTACTCTTCACATTTACCTGCAAAAGCTTGCGCAGAAAAGTACTTATCATCCTATTGTACTAGGCCTTCCCAGGAAACAATTAAGTAGAGTTTGGGCTATGCCTTCTGATAGCCCTCCATTTTTCTCCCTCCCTCACTAGGTCCCCACTCCTCTAGTCAGACACTCTGGTCCTCTTCACCCCTCCTCTCCTCCCCTTAAAAACCCCAAAAATGCTTTTATTTTAGGAAAAATTAAAGAAAATGACTTGAAAACTTTGAGATTAGGACAAAATAAAAAGTAAAATGAATAGTATCAAGATTGACTTTTTAGTGTAAAAATATGGTTTTTCGTTAAAGTGAACAGTACCAGAAACTTTTTGTTAAAGTTCCCTTTATTTTATGGCTTTTTAATGGTCATGAGATTGACATAATTTGGTTATTGAAATTTAAAATCGATAGAAGTGGTCTTTAAGTTTGTCCACCATAAATCATTTTGGTCCTTGAAAAATCTATGCTAAATAAAAATAAAATGACAAAAATATCCTCAATTTTTGTCAAATCATTTTGCCTATTGTTTATTGGGAACTTTAACACAAAGTTCCTTATATTGTTCACTTTAACGAAAAATCACATTTTTACACTAAAAAGTCAATCATGGTACTATTCACTTTACCCTTTATTTTATCTTTATCGTTAAAATTCAAAGTTTTCAAGTTCTTTTTATTAGTTTTCCTTTGTTTATTAGATTGGGGGTATTTTTGTCATTTAGTCCTTATTTAACAGAGATTTTTCATGGAATGACCAAAATAATTGATGGTAGATAGAACCACTTCTATAGATTTCAAATCTCAAAGATTAAAGTGAAGAGTTATGACAATTAAGGATCATTTTGGCTAAAATGCCTTTTTTTTTTAAATTTTTCCACAGCTGCTTGTGCTTCTTAACCATTATTTCCTTCATATTCCTCTTCTACTAAAATACAAACTTGTACATACAAATTGATTTCATATAATTTCATGACTGAAAGTCAAATTATTTTCACTTTACCCTTTATTTTATCTTTATCGTTAAAATTCAAAGTTTTCAAGTTCTTTTCATTAGTTTTCCTTTGTTTATTAGATTGGGGGTATTTTTGTCATTTAGTCCTTATTTAACAGAGATTTTTCATGGAATGACCAAAATGATTGATGGTAGATAGAACCACTTCTATAGATTTCAAATCTCAAAGATTAAAGTGAAGAGTTATGACAATTAAGGATCATTTTGGCTAAAATGCCCCTTTTTTTTTTTAATTTTTCCACAGCTGCTTGTGCTTCTTAACCATTATTTCCTTCATATTCCTCTTCTACTAAAATACAAACTTGTACATACAAATTGATTTCATATAATTTCATGACTGAAAGTCAAATTATTTTCCATTTTGGTATGGGAGTAGTGAGTAAGTAGTACAATTATGTTGATGTGTTTGTCAACATTCCAATTAGAGGTATATGTTTAGGACAAAATTATATGCCACCTTTAAGCTAATCATCAACTATTATACTAGAAAGTTAAAAGTATGCCATATCTATTTAGTTTGGAATACCGGAATACCATCAAAGTTTTGTTTTTCTCACATTTTAATTGTATAATTACATCTTTCAAACGAAAGTGAGTCTTGGCACAACATAAATGTTGCTTCTTAGGGACCAAAATGTCATGGGTTCGAGTTGTTGAAAAACTCTCTTTGCAAAGCAAAAATAAGGCTGCATACAATAGACATTCCTCTTCCAACTCTAACAAAGTCGGTAACCTTCGTTGGATTGGGGTCACTCTTAATTATTTATTTCAAACAAGGAAGGATGTTGTTTTCTTGGTTTTGGTAATGAAGAAAGGAATAGGTGGAACAAATAGTAAATACCATGGTTCAATTCCAAGATGCACCATAACAGTATGAACTTGAAGCTGTTTCTATGTCCCATCTCTAGCCATACAGTTTTTGCCCATCCTTTTTTTGGGAGATTCAATGCAGCATTTGTCTTGTTCCTCCGTGTTTCAGAAAGCTCTTAAAAGCCCAAAAGCAGAAAGCCCCAACCTAGAGAAGAATCAGCATTGAGAGATATGAACCCAACTTTTTGTCTTGCATGTACTTACATGCACCACCCTCCTCTCTCTGTCTTTGCATGGACGTCGGTCCCCTATTTCCTCTATGCCCTAACTCCTGCCAAACCCTAGAAATCCTCACCCCTTTACCATAACTAATCTCACAATCTTAACAACCCACCTTCAACTACCACACCCTTTTAACCGACTAAGGTAACCATTTTTAATGGATATAATGATGATACAAGACAACTAACTTTTACTTTTGACGAGACAATCTGAATTACGAGAAAGAATTGAACTTGAATGCAGTGCGATGAACTTACTGTTTTAAACAAAGAATCTAAACGCATGCATGAGAAGTCAATTTATAAATTTATCGTGTAACTATATTAGTTGGAACACCAAACTAATTAAAGTAGAGTGACACCTCTCTGAACTCAAAGTCAACACAAACTCTATTTTTTATAATTTAATTCAAATTAATTTAGAATATTACTCGGTTAACGTGGGAGGATAATCAATAACAATAAACTAAAAGTATGACAAGACTATGACGAGATTGAAAGAAGAGCCGAATGCCTTTCGCTTTCTCCTTCAAGTCCTTTAGGTACTCGTGCTACTGTCTTCTGATAATAATAACTATTATTTCTTTGATGCTCTTCGAGAACTGTGCTTTTGATCCTCTCTCCCTCTCCCTCTCTCTCTCTGCCTGTATACTTTCTTAGCTTTCCCATAAACATGAGTAGACTAGAGAGCTCAGCTTTGTTTCTGCTTCTGCATTTTTTCTCTTCTCTTCTTCCCTTTTTCCTTCAAACCCCTTTGGGATCTTTCTCACATTCTGCTTGGAGCCTTGGGCCCCAAACCACGCGTGATTTTCCTCGTATATGTACATGTACACACACACACACGTATATATTAAAGGGACGCGTTGATATTTCTCATGAAAATCACATCCATGCTTGTAGTTTCTGCTTCCTAAATCCATTTCTATTTTGGGTCAGTTTCTCATGTTTTCTTCTTCCCACAAACTCTAATCAAATTTCCCTCTGGATTTACCCTTTTGTATTGACTATTACCTCAAATCCATGAAGGGTTCTACTCCCATCAGTGTTGTGATTTTGTTAACCTTTCTGTTCTCTGTGGGTGCTTGGAGTTCTGAGGAAGTAGATGAAGGTGTAGCTCCAATGGAGAAAACGGAGCAATTCGCTCTGTACTCTGCAATCCAAGGCTTTGTGGGTAAATGGTGGAATGGCTCAGACCTCTATCCGGATCCTTGTGGGTGGACTCCTATACAGGTACTTTTTTTTCACCCCCACCACCACCACTCTGTACTGTTTCTCTGCAACGTTGCTTAAATCCAAAGTTACCAGCTATATATTCCTTTTTTGGTTTTTAGTTGTACGGTTGTACTTGACATAAGGGTAAATGGCAATGTTGTATTTAACGGTTAGATGTGAACCGAAGAGTTTCAAGTTAACTGGTGAACCCGAATCACTTAAAAGACAATGTATAGTATGGTAGGACTTTAAAACAAGTCCCAATTATTCATACGGGTTTTTCATTTGAAGTCGATATATATTTTCAATGTTAGGGTTCGATCAGTTAACACTTTGAGGGTTCGGAACAGGTCGAAAGTTTTCAGCATTTTTAGTTTTGATACGATGAGGTTTTAAATTTCTATTGCAGGGGGTGTCTTGTGATTTGTTTGATGGGGTTTGGTACGTGACCTCCATGAATATTGGACCTATTCTTGACAACTCCCTTGGTTGTTCCCCAAGCGCAAAATTTAGACCACAGCTGTTTGATTTGAAGCACCTAAAGTCCCTGTCCATTTTCAATTGCTTCCCCTCACCCCACAAGCATCCAGTTCCGATCCCCTCAGAAAACTGGTGGAAGGTTGCCGGCAGCTTAGAATCACTAGAGTTTCGATCGAACCCGGGCCTCATTGGACAGATTCCTACAACCTTTGGCAGCCTCAGAAAGCTCCAATCATTGGTACTAGTGGAGAATGGATTAAGAGGTGGATTACCAACAAATATCGGTGAATTAGTCCGATTGAAGCGGCTAGTTCTTACCGGAAACTGGTTTACGGGCCAAATCCCTGATGGGTTTGGTGAATTGAATCAGCTGCTGATCCTTGATTTAAGTAGGAACTCACTGTCTGGGCCTTTGCCAATCACCATTGGACGTTTGACTTCACTCTTGAAGCTTGACTTGAGCAGCAATCAACTGGAAGGGCAGCTGCCAATAGGGTTTGGTAATCTAAAGAAGTTGACTTTATTGGACCTCAGGAGCAACAATTTCTCGGGTGGATTGACCAAATCACTTCCAGAAATGCATTCCTTGGAGGAAATGGTTTTATCCAACAACCCAATTGGTGGAGACCTCAAAACCCTAGAGTGGCAAAACATGGAGAGTTTGGTATTTTTAGACCTCTCCGGATTAGGTCTAGTTGGCGAGATTCCAGATTCATTTTCAAACCTAAAAAAGTTAAGATTTTTGGGTTTAAGTGACAACAAGCTCACAGGCAACCTCTTGCCAAAGATTGCAAATTTGCCCTGCCTCAGTGCACTCTACCTCCACGGCAACAACCTGACAGGGGAGCTTAAATTCTCTGAGTCTTTTTATCACAAAATGGGGAATCGTTTTGGTGCTTGGAACAACCCTAATCTCTGCTACACCAGTGGAATGGTGCCAGCTGAGCATGTCCCAATTGGGGTGAGGCCATGTCAGCAGGAGGGGGAGGAGGTCACTTGATTTATAAAGATACCCCTTCTTTTCAGAACTATAGAATATAACTTCTCTAGTTAGAAGCAACCGTAACTTAGAATTTTATTGCTTGTTTTGTAATGCTTTATTTTGCCTCTTGACATGAATCAAATCAATATTTATGCTTTCCTGTTCTCGATCAAATCAATTTTTGACTGGACACAAAACCGATCGAATTAGAGACCATTGTGTGTGGTTTGGTTCGCTTTTAACATTAAAATCATAATATTGGACTAAAGAAATCTGCATTGCTTAGCAGTTAAAAAAGTTGGTCACAAAACCGGCCAAACTTAGGGATGGACACAAAACCAACCGAATTTGGCTCTATTTTAACATAAAGTATGTGTAATCTTTAACGAAACCAAACCAAACCGTATCACTTAACAGTCAATAGATTTAGTCGTGATTTGGTGATGACATTAATTCAATCCAACCGTGACCATCATTAGTATATGAAGCGGGATGCCAACTCTGCTGCACATGTAAAAAGGATAATCTGGTATCACAGAAAATAAGAACATACGATTGGGCGGTTGCTCTGCAAACCAATATACAGATGGCAAAAATTCATTTGGGTTTCTTGCTAAACAGAGCAACCCCAACTAACTGTAAATGCTGGGAATTTTTACCAGCAGAGGAAGTGCCTTCAATGGAAATATGGGCAAGTGTGATCCTTTTATTGCTTTTTCAAAAGGATAAAAAGGTGCAAATAATGGCACGACTTTAATACACTGAAAGTGAACTTTGGTCACTATTGCTAGGTATTAAAGGTCGTAGCTTCCAGCTTCCTGCATGGCTTTGTACTCTTGTGGCAATGGGTAGACTTTTGTAGGCTGTGGAAGCACTGTCCACAGAAGTGCTTTTGTAGACCTTGACTACTAGGTTGGATCCATAAATACAATTCCAGACCCAATTGAATGTAAATGCTGTGTCCACCATTCTCTTTGTTCTAGGACCTAGGTGAGGTCAGTTTCTTTTTGATTTTCTTGGGCTTGATTGAGTGGCTTCTGTGGGAGAAGCTGAAAATCCCTTTGGGAAACTATATGGCTTCCATGTCTCTCCGAGTCTTCAACACTTAATACGCTCAGTTCAACAAACATGTTGTATACGTGCATGAGTTTCTTTCGCATCGCATGAGCGAGCGTATACAATTTCTGAAACGCAAGAAAATAACAGCACCAAGAAAAACAGCCACACCAGCAGCTTGACCCGAGTCCCCCGTCTCCACGGCTTTCCTTTTAGCGACTCTTTCAACCGCTCTGACATCCATCATCTTCCCGCTTTGCTCACCCAGTATCTGTTGATTATTCTCCCCCTTGCACACGATGAGTGGACGGGAAAACCCCGACCCAACGCTACACGTTCTCCAAGTCCGAAGGGATCCAGTGCCCAACTATCGACTCCTGCCGAAATTGCACAACTTACCAGACAAAGCCAAGATGAACCCGTTGGCAAAAGCGAGCATACTTAAATAGCTCAAGCTTACCAAGCCTAATCTACTTAAACAAGGCTCAATTTCTCTTTCAAACGTTGTTACTACTACTCTCTTTTTTGCCCTAGTGCTACTAACTACTAAGTACTGCTTTTCTGATGGTTTTGCCGCATAATTGAAAGGATTTTCTTTAAACATGAGCATCATTTATATACAAGAGTTCATATGTTCAAAGTATAATAACTACAAAGAGATTTATATAGTAGGATAGTGATTTTCACGTAGTTTTCTCCAACACTATTTCATCTTTTATTTCAATTTATTTTCAATTTTGATTCATAATAGCTAAAATAGCTAAAAAACAAAAGTAGGAGTGCAAAAAGAAAAAAACTGGAGTGTAGAACTCACTTCCCCTAAAGAAATTACGAGAGCCTTGGAGTGCGAGGCGAGAGTATAATTAATCACTGAAAACTTGCTTTCCTGATAAGTACATACTGCACACATTTTCAACGTGTTGACAATGCAATTGAGAAAATTCAATTGAAACGCTTCAATGCTTTATTTCGGAGACATTCGGGGGGAAACGGAATTGTTAGACTTTTTGTAAAAACTATAAAACACAAGTTTTCTTTTAAAAGGGACTGTATAGTGGTTTTGTCACGTTAGTTCATCTTTTCAAGGATCAAAAAGACTCATAGTGATATTTCAGCTTCTTATGGTCACCATTGTTTGATTCACCAGCGTCAGAAATCAAATTCAGGACATGCCGTGTGAAATACGTACCTAAAATTCGTCATTAACCACTGACCATCATGTGGTGGTTATAAAATACAAGTGTGGAGAACATTGAATTATGTTATGTGAGTTTGATTAGGTAATATGCCGATGTTATTAAAGCTTATTTTGATGTGGTTTTCCATAAAGTTTTGATTCCTTATTATCTTAAAATTTAAAAGTCCAATAAAAGAATATGTTTCCAAATTGGAAATATTAGATGTTGCTAGAGGAGCCATTCTTTCAATCTTAACCTAGATAAGTATAGTGACTGATTGACAGTTGCTTGTGTTTTGTGTTTTGGTAGAAGAATGCATTGTATATTATTGACTTTTGCATCTTTGAAATGAAATAAACTTGCAAGCAACAGGGTTGGTCGATACACGACGTCTCGACTTAATAATTAATAAGAATGTGTGAGAAGTAAAAATAAATTTGTGAACACTATCCTAGTAATACTGTCAACTGTGTACTATTTGGGGAGGCTTTCTCTAATGCACGTTAAAAGTGTACAATTAAGTTACACATTAGAATAAAAGTCGTTAAATATTTTTCTATAACTGGACCTAGCGGTTCTTATTTAGATGGGTAATCACTTTTAATGCAAGAAAATTCAGTATTTGAGGAAGACAAAAAGGATTTTACAGTTTATGGCGTTTTTGTGTTGGGCCTTGTTGGGATTCACCAATCAGCCCAACTTAATCCATTTGTTTTGTCGTGGGCTGCCGCAGAAAGCCAGGTCCAAATTTGAGGCGGAGCGGATGTGAGTTATTAGCAAAAAAGTTGGAGATGTGACTCGCCATATTCTAAATACGACAAGACCCCATGACTCAACAAACAGGAGTATTGAAATGGACGGTCCATAAGTGAGCAAACCACCACATTGATGGCCATGGGGTTTGGTTTTTATATTACTCTCTAGCCACTAATGCACACAGCCAATTCATGCTAAATTGGTGTGACAATATGTCACATAGTACGAGTACCGTAATATTTCCACTAGTACGACTGTACGAGTACTGGTCCCAAAACCTTAATTCTAACTTTCTTTTTGGGGAAACCCTAATCCTAACTAGTATGAATCTACTTTGACTTTTAGAATTTTGATGACTTTAGGGTTTACACCAAAACTTACGCTATTTATTCGACGATTTTGAATATTATTGTCAAGTGTTAACGAACAACAACTAATCTCCGGATGCCGGTCTCAACAGGTAAGGTATCTTAAATTGTTTTCCATTTGTCTAATTTTTCTTTGATTTTGGATTTATTTAAACCCTAAGCCAAATCCGAAACGTAATGCGGTGGCCAGACACTGGCTAATTAGACTGATAATTTATATATAGTGCAGCAGCAGCTAGCACCAATTCAAGAGCATGCATCACATTGACGTTTGACATGGAATTTTTTTAATTAATCTTAAATTTCATTACCAACCCAGATGGCATTTGTCACACATTCAACACGCAAACCCTCCTTCCCAAGTCTTTGATTTCGACCCATTTACCTGACTTCTTGATATATTCATCAGTTCATGAGTCGTCTTACATCATTTTTGAAAATAATAGTCAGCTAGATACAACATTATTTTGGTCAATTAAGGTGTATTACTTAGATTGTTGATTCTACTTTCAAAATGGATATGCATATGAAATATATGTAAATCAAGGATGGAGGACGTGTTATTAATGTTAAATTTGTATCGATTATCCAAGTGTAATTTACATATTTTATAAACTTATCAACGTCATATTAACAGTAAAGAATGAAAGTTGTGTTCAGAAGAAAACATGTAACTTAATCATTTTCTTTATTTGTACATGTATTGTTATCACAACTCACAAGTGAGATTATGTACCAAAAACAGGTATCCGTCAATGTCATACGAATGAAAGTTAAACAAAGAAATTAGTGGACCCGTTCAAGTCTTGTATTCTTGCCAGACCTTCGCACGCAAAAGATCATCACCATCATCCATTCATCCCTCATCCTCATATGACTCATCGTTCTAAAAAAAAAAATTCATAACGGTTAAAAATTCCTGATAATAATTTAAGCCTTAATTATGGACATAACAATCATAATTAAATGATGATTTATACCAAAGCTGAGGGACTTGGACTATACCGTCTACGTACGTTAATTAATTAAGTCATCATAAACTTGATTAACATATGTAATTGTTTCATTAATTCTGTTGAAAATGTGATCAAGTGATTAATTAGAGGGCCAATATTGAGGTTAATTACTAACTTCATTATATAAGTAGATCATCTTATACATATAGTATTGGGAACTTTCTCGAAAAGCTCATGATACTGTTCACTTTAATGATAAACCATATTTTTACATTAAAAAATCAATATTGGTACTATTCACTTTACCATTTATTTTGTCCTTATCGTTAAAACTTAAAGTTTTCGAACCCTTTTCATTAGTTTTCCTTATAATATTGGCATGCTAACTTGCCGTCTCTGAAGTCCAATTTTTGCTGCGTGTGAGAGAAGATTACTTCCTGTCCCCAAAAATTAGAAAAATGTAAAGGAATTCCATTATTTCAAGCACCCAAAAGCTACTATTTTCTATTATCTTTCTTTGGTTCAGAGCTGAAAAGTTACAACACACAAACAAACAAACAGCCTTGCCCAAATCGCGGCTTAATCAAGTGCACCACAACACACTTATTCTTAGCACTTCTTCTGCGTATCTAAAGCAAGGTGGTCCAAATTTTTGTTGAAGAATGTAGAAATCGATACATCGGAAAATCAATAAATTAAAATACAATATATTGTGAATTGTTTTATTACTAATCTTATGGTGATCTCTCGAGATAAAACCTCACACATGTCTTACTGCGTATATAATATATGCAAGTTAAGAACAATATTAGTGTGATTAGTATTAAACTGCTGGTCTATTTCTCCCAAAACTTTGACAATTTTAATTCACAAAGTGGGTGGTGTTTCCTAGAAAAATCTTCACTCATATTTGACCTGAAAGAAAGAAATTGGGAATTTGGAAGGTGAAATATTGAAAAAAATTATATAAAAGAAATATAGGCAAAATGCCAAGTCTTTAGCCGGCACCAAAAATATACTTTGTGTGCCAATATATTATTCCAAAAGAGTTGACATTCAAATTCCCATTAGTCATTAGCGTGCAATTCACTCCTCCTTCCCCTCCCCTTCTCTTTCCCAGTCTTTGCAATGCCGAACGCCAAACTCTTTCCTGTTTCCCCATGCACATGTATATAAAATACACCAAACCCCCCTCTCCCTCCTCAGTAAATAAAAAAAAAAACCGAAAATTTCTCTCATATCATTCCTTAAACCCTGCAAAACTACATCAAAAACTCAAAGATCATAGTCCGCACTGCAATCTCCGCAATGGCTTTGAATCCCTCATCGAAATCGAAACACCTTTCGTCGTGCAAAACCGTGTTTGTTCTTCTTCTCGTTCTCAATCTTCTTACGGGGTCCTGCACTGCAACGAGGCTAGCGAAGACTGTGGTGGTGAGGCTCGATGGGAAGGCTTTGATGAATCTGGATCACGCGAAAACGTTTAATCCCCGAAAACACGAGACGGGTTTTCGATACAGAGGTCAGATATTCAGCTACTTCCCCAAAGGGACTCCCATCCCTCCTTCTGGTCCTTCCAATAGGCACAACTCAGCGGTGGACTCTACACCTAGAAATTAAGTTTTTATATACACTTCTGTTTTTTGTAGCTTTTTCTTTCTTGTTGAATTGTATTTAGTAAAGGGTTTCAAAGTTTTTCCGAATCGGATTTGAACCTCAATGGTGGGATCAGATCAGAAGGAGATGAGTTTCTTCGTTTTTTCTTTCTAGCTTTGTGATAATTCCCAGTATACTGTATATAGAAAAGCTTTATTAAGTTGCAATACCTTTCAAATTAATGCCGGCACTTTTTTTTGTGATTTGAATTCTATGATTCTTCAAAGTATCGATATTTTGAGGTTTCAACGGTTAGATCTCTCAGATTCTGAGCAGAGTAGGTTTCATCTTTCTCTGGTTTTGACTTCTTGTGATGCATCATGCATCAGCATTTGGACATATCTTCGCCATGCTTTTGGTTGATTGAGAAGAATAGCTTATAATATTGGCTCCCCAAAATCCATTCCACACAGTTGCCTTTTAGTTTTGGTATTTGACTTTTTGGTCGCTTGGCCCGCCACTTTTTAGCCTTCCACCATTCATTAGGTGATTTTTGTTTTCATGGAATATGTCTAATCACATCTTTTAGAAAAAGTTGAAGGAACTGGTAAGTTCAGTTAGTTAATCAACACAACGTGTTTATGTTTTTTTACATTTAATATCATATTTTTAATCGATAAATTAAAGGTTTACACTGTCGCTTAAATTCAAAACTAAACAAAAATAGCAATGTTGAGTTCCTCAATATTAGCACAAATATCTTTTCGTATGGCGTCATTGTCTCAAATTTTGATGAAGTTTGGTCCTAAAAAACACCTACGATGTATTGAAATTTAATTTGTGCAGGCGCATGGCCCTCAAAGAGTGGCATAAACTTCAATTGAAAAAAATTGGTAGGTTTACTCAGTTACTCCACGATGGTACCAAAACTACCATAATTCTACGTACCAACCCCCATTTTATACCAACAACCTTTTGCTCATTAAACCTGCCAAATACCCAGCCTGAAAAATGAGCAATATGGTTTTTTATTGTCAAAAGGTAAGAAAAATGAGCAATTAAATAAGTACTTATAATTCTCGAGAATTGATAACTTATATTAGGAGAATATTTTAATCCATTGTCATGTTTGTCACCTTGATCACGAGGTCCATGATCATATACAGAAAATCTATTAAAACAATATACAAAATGGAGGACATCTTTGATAAAAAGAAGATACGTTTCCTTTTTAATTCCCTAAACGGGGGTTACCAATGTGCTTAATTTGGACATGATGAACTTTTGAAGCTGCGTAGGCTTTGTTGAACTTTAAATGTAAATTAAAGACCATTTCTTAGATGCATCCCAACATATTTTTTGGCCTGCCTAATTAATGAAACTAATAGGCGCCGAACTAGGCAATTTCGTGATTATAATCAATGTGTAACGGTGCATACAATTTGTTTGTTTCTGAAAATATTTTATCGCCTAGACGTCATAGAGAATTGCGAATTCTAATTTGTGTAAATTCTATAAATAGACATAGAAATGCATCTTTTTGTAATGGGAATGAGGTAAACAGTCAAGTTGTGGATAAAAGCAAAAAATATATGAAAAAAAAAACTTATTAAATTAAAGCTATTTCTTTGACCCAATTATCGATTAGAAGATTTATTGTAATATTTTAGATCATTAAATGGACTTATTTGAAAACAATTGTATGATAACAAAATTATCAAAAATAAACATTGTTTGAACTGTTAGATCATTCATCAAAATTTAAACACTATTCATTTACCATACATATTCTTGCTTTTTACGAGATAAGATTCTCGTTATTTTAATTTGAAAACAAATATCACAAGTTGTTGTATTGAGACCATTAATTAAAGAGTATTAGTTCCTTGACTTGTGATTGGCAAAATGAGCTTGGAAAGGTGTGCATTCCTCACCATTCTCGAATTTATACGTGAAATCCAAATCTCAAGAAAGCAAACTATTGTCATTGACGGTTTTCATGGTCATATTGTTTTCTTGAGGAGCAGTTAATATCAAAATCTGCTGCGAAAATTCATAAACTCATTGGGATTTGTTTCCTGGTTTCACCTCATGTGGAGTTCGTTGTACGGTGTTTTTTCTTTTCTTAGTTTCCAATCTAACCACGAGGTTTAGAGAGTTGACAAAGTAATAGGGCATTGACATTCACACTCAAAAGTGAAAATTGTGGGAGTAAAGGGATAAAGTTGCATGCAAGTTGGACCGTAAAAATGGTGAGGAACTTTCTCTCTGCATGAGGAAAGGTATTCTGATTGTATCTCAATGAGAGGAACTTTCTCGGCAGCAAAATCAAAACTCTTCATATTTGAATATTATAACTAGTGCGCGATTAGTTTTAACATTTCATTTGCAAGATATTTGTGTAGGGATAATACTTGCATCCACATAAGGGGATGCACATGTCCTTTTATTTACGACTAATGTATTTTGAGCATATAAACTCGACGATTGGGATAGTTTAAATTCTTCTTCATCATTTGAAGATCACTCTCACCAAAAATCATTCGAATAAAAAATTATTTAATCATTCAAAAATATCAAATAAATGAAGAGTTCATCATAAATATGTTACTTGATACTTATATCGTTGATTTGCTCTAAACATTTCAATGACTAAACGATCTCTGATTCAAATTAATTTGTTCTTTTATAGTGATATTTGAATAAAAATAAAAAAATTGAACTGTTCCAATTATAAATTTTGATAAAGGAGATGAGCTCATCCCTTCAAAGGATGGACACAAGCATTATCTTTTTGTAAAGAGAAAAGGAAAAGCACTTTTATTTAAAGTTTAAGCAGATTAATTTAAAGTTACATTGGGCAATTGACAGTATCTTTTCATTTTGTGCAAATCTGCATGCACTTGTATAAACTTCTATGCTTTTTCTCCTTTTTTTCGTATGATGAAGCAACTCGTGTTTGACTTTGAGGACATGGGACTTCCATGAATAATGATTTTATCCTAAACACCGCCAATCTGAAGGACAGCAAGGCCTTTCTGTTTTTATACAAAAGATGAAATTAATTTATCGAACGTATAATATTATTTTTATTTAGGATAATGCTTGTATTCTCCTTTTTCGAATGAGCTCATTCTTCCACTTACAAATAATGAATTATCTTCATCGTAAAAACTTCATAATCGGAACTGTTCAATCTCTTAATTATCATTTAAATATGATTCATTCAAAAAATCATTCAAATTAGAGATCGTTTAGCAATCCCTATGTATCAAAATATATCAATGGTGTAGATGCTAAAAATTCTCCGATTTGAATATTTTTTTTGTAGAGGTGATCTTTAAATGAAGATTAGGAGTGAATGGTTTCGATTATGAAGTTTTAACGGTAACAATACGTTATTTGCAAGTGGGGGAATGCAAGTATTATCCTTATTTTTAAGGGTAATATGCTTGTGTCCTCCCATGGAGGGACTTACTTGTCTCTTCACTACGATTAATGAACCGTTATCATCCGAATATCATAATCGGAACCGTTCATTCTCTTTATCATCATCTAAAGATCATATCTACAAAAAATCATTCAATATGAAAATAGTTTAGTTCCATAAGTGTTAAACCAATCAACAGGTTTGATAACAAGTAGCGTCCTCATGATAAATCATCTATTTGTTTTATGCATATAAATGGCTAAAATATTTTCAAATTAAACAAATATTTGCATATATGATGCTTAGGCAATGATAAAGAAAATGAACTATTCTGATTATGATGTTCGGACAATAAATATTCGTTAATCATAAATAAGATTACAAGAAAGTTCCTACTAAACGGACACAAGCATTATTCTGTTTATAATACAAACTACTACTGCATGCCACGACTTTTGATCGGAATGCTTCATTTGTATTTATAATTTTTAAGTTTAGTATCATATGGGGGCAGCATGGAAAGTCTGCACTTGGAAGAAAGACAGATAGATATATATAGCGGTATGTGAACATATTGTTGTTTATTATTTGCTCTTAATTTCTTACATATTTGAAGACTTGAATTACATGTGCGCGTTCGGCTCACGAATGATATTCAACGCAACAGCCACGAGCTATGAGTCCATGCCATTCTTCTTATCAAAAGAAAGAAAACCATATATTGTTTACTTGCAGATCATCAAAGTTTGAAATGTGTACACAAATTTACTTATGATTAAAGACTAAAAAATAAAGTAAAAGAGAGAAGATTGTGTTTAAAAATAAAGTTAAGAAGTCAAGTGCATGTGTTTTACCGACAAGAACAAATTCAAAGTGCGTGTGCACAGTACACTGTTCAAATAGAAGCGTAACAATTTTCAACCACATCAAATTGTAATTAGCAAGTAAAGAAAAACGATTACTTCCATAAAATCCCAAGCGAAAGAGCCAAGTATCTTCGCTAAAGTATTCGTAGGTTGTCTTGGAGTTTTGACATAATGTACTGGAGCATGCAGGAGCCAGCTACTATCTTATCAGACATGGGGAGAGCAAATCAGGTACAGTTGGATAAAATTGGCATGCAGCTGTTGCCGTTTGATAATTGCCAAAACAAAACGCAAGCGGTGACAAGTTTTTCATTTGATTCTCTTGGTGTGATGGGATTGTTGTCTGTGGCTTAAATTTGGTCATTGGATTTTTCCTAATTTCATTCTCTGCAACGGTACATTACGGTTGACATTATCATAATTTATGATATCACTAAAGACATAAGCAATATGGATTAGGCTAGTTGACTAGCGTGTTCATTCTCTTGCACTTGAGTCTGTATTCTTATGTTCGTAGTTTTTGTTTTGAGAAATAATATAACATACACTAAATAACTATGAAGAAGATAGTTTAAATTTAGGTGTAGACGGTGGAACACATTACTTCAACCAGTTTGATTAGACTCACTCAGGTCTACTCTTTGTTCGTAAATTATATTAGTTTAAAATATCATTTGTTAAAAACTAAAACCATAAGACTATCTCCAATGGTTGGGCTAAAAGCCAAATTTAGCCCGGAAAATTTAGCTTTTAGTCCAGAAACAGATTTTCTGCTCCATCCGTTCTACTCTAAAATTTTAGCCCGGGATTATTAAAGAATGAACTTAGGCTATTTTTTTTGTTAAATTATTATTTTTTAAATAAATATGTAGACTATCGTAAATTAATTTTATGAACATTTTAATCTAAAAAAATTTAAATTCCAATTTATAGGCTAAATTTTGGGGGGAATCTGGCCTTGATTTAGCTTTTAGCATTTAGTCCAAAATTTTCTCTTGAGTTGGATTGAGTTTGGGAGGAAATTTTGGGGGGTAATTTGACTTTTAGCCCACTATTAGAGTTGATCTAACAGTGGTATAATGACAATTATTCATTTTACCCAATCCAAAATGAAAATGGGTTGGTTCACCAAGCTTAGCCCAAGCTTAACCTGCACACATAGTAGGTTGAGTCAGGCCCCTGAAGACTTCAAACTTGGGTTGTGTTGGTTCGGCAGCCCACAGTCCTTTGTTCAAATGGATTGAAGCTCATTGGTAAAGACCAACAAAGCCAACATATGATTTGGGAGGGTTTTTAATTGCAAAATATTATTATTATCATTTATTTCTACCGTCACTTGTATCATCTTTCTAAAAGAAATAAGACCCATATGTATTTTGTGGACCGTGTCTCTATTAGATAAATGATACAACTAGTTATACAAATAAATGGTAAATGTAACACTACACTTTTAATTGTTCAAGTCCACCACATAACATTTGCCCCACTCACATATATATACGTATGAAATATTATATTCACACACTCCAAATTACTTCCCCACAACTTTTTTATTTTTTAATATTTTTCTATCAAATGTTAGTGATGTGTAGAATATTAAAAAAAATTAAAAAGATGTGATAGAAGTAATTTGAGGTGTGTGAATATAATCTCTCTATACATATATAGAGAAACAAGGTTTTTTTTTTTTTTTTTTTTGGGGTCAAATAGAGAGACAAGTTTGAATGTCCCAAAGTTCCAACATTGTCCTTTTTAATGTTTAAAAATGATCGATTTGGACCAAACCCCATCAAATTAAGTGCATATGCATATGCAAAAACAAAAGTTACAAACCAAAAAATAATAATTTCTACTTTCCCATCTGTCTGTTTATCTGGTTTGGCCTTGTGGAAGCACCAACAGAGATATCGGAAACAGGCTTTCCACTTTTCTGTTTTCCTTCTTCCATCGAAAAGTTTTAGTATGACAACTGACTAATGAGAATCTCCATCTAGCCGTTTAAACAGTAATTCATCTCAACTCTGATATACTGTAGATATAACAAACGATAGTGCACGAGTCTAGATGGTTTTGAAACACTATTTTAATTACGAGGCGTTTTATAGATAATCTCACTTAGACGAAAGTCTTGAGATTTCAGGTGTGAGGTGTGAGGTGAAGTTCTAATGGGATCTAAGTTATATATATATATATATATATATATATATATATATATATATATATATATATATATATATATATATATATATATATTATGTATAATATACTACTTTGGAAAGCAAATTAAGCTATCGTTTAAGCAATCGTATTGACTAGTGAACCAATTAAAATTAGAATACTAAATCAAACTTGAATTTGGAACAAATTGAGATATGAAATTGGGGTAAAATTGAAACATGTGATTGGGGAGAATTTATGGCCCGTATACGTAACCGGAATCAAAACAGGAGAAATTAAATTGAGGAGGAGTTAGAATCAGATTTATGTTGAAGTTGTTTACTATCTTTTTTTTTATTAGGTTGTCCTGGTTCCTTTACATGGATCATTTCAAACCCAGAATCAAAACATGAGAAATTGAATTGATGAGGAATTGAAATGAGTAGGAGTTAGAATCGGATTCATGTTGAAGTTGTTTAATTAAATATTTTGGAATCAGAATAAAAAATAGTATTGAATTCATATAAGTTGCTTACTAATTCACCTGAATCATAATGAAAATTAGTGTGACTACTATAATGCCCTTCTTCAAAAAATTAAATTTTGTATACAAATTTATCAGAAAATCTCTGCGATTCTCATCATTCCCTGACTGTGCTTTTTACCAAAGCCAGGATTCTCTTTTCTTCCTCAAGGAGACCCGTGATATCAATAATGCCCTTATTCAAACCCAGTTGAATAGAACACTCCTCTCTCCCTGCAATTATTCGTATCATTTATCCCTGCCCTCACCTCCATCTTCCCCATCACCCTACCCCATAGGCGCCACCTCTTCTCCTTGCACAGTATTTCATAATTTTTTGGGTTTTTGAGTGGTTGCTTCCCTGCATTTGTGGGTTTGGGTTTGGGTCTGGTTTGAATTGTTTATTTTCAGGGTTTTGGTGATTGATTTTTGAATTCGGTTTCGGGATACGTGGATGGGGTTCTTGAGCTGGTGGGTTGGGTAGTGAAGGTTGCACGGGGGTGAGCTAGTTGGTTGGATAGTGAAGGTCGCATGGGGAGATGGAACTGGAATGTGAGGTGTGCCGCATGAAGGAATAGTGCGTAGGGAGCAATGGGGAGCGGTAAGTTGAGTGACAAACTTGAAAGTTTAAAAACAATCAGAGGGCATAATAGGCAGGAAAAATGCATTCCCGTTACCTCACTCTCTTGGAACTCGAATACCACGTCTATGTAGGGAGTTCAATTCCTCCAATTTAGGGAGTTGGAATCCCTCTTTCGTATGGGCCCCACCACACTTTTGATTCCTCCAAAATTAGTAAACAGTTCAATACTCCGTAATCGGAATTCAGCTCCTTATTTTGATTTCGATTACGGATACATAAACACACTATTAGGGTTTGAGGAATTAGGGATTGGATGAATTGTGAATGGGAGAATCGGGTAGTGGATCGATGAAGGGTCTTGGGAACGCCCAGGCAAATGCAAGCGCACCTCGACAAATCTAGGTAAGTTTAAGCCTTCTACTAGGCAAAGGCGGTTCCACCACCGCCCCGCCTCCAAAGTTGCCTAGGCGCGTTTTCTAAAACATTGTTGTGCACCAACAAATTTTAAAGATCTCACCCTACAAACA
The DNA here is from genome assembly GCF_916048215.2 of Malus sylvestris. Taxonomy (NCBI): domain Eukaryota; kingdom Viridiplantae; phylum Streptophyta; class Magnoliopsida; order Rosales; family Rosaceae; genus Malus; species Malus sylvestris. Next base: position 3,024,780 of record NC_062272.1, read on the forward strand.
TTAGTGCATTCTATACACTGATACGCATTTCATGGAAATCTCACCCTAAGCTATCACCAGAGACTTTTATTTTGCTTCACAACTTTGGTGAAACTGATAAATAAAAGAGCTTATTTAGGTTAGGCCGCTGCTGCTGCAGAAGTCATGAACTGAGTAGGCACGCTGCAGGGTGACAATAAAGGGAAAGACAGAGATGGCAGTTTTTTCAGCATGAGACAAACGAGGAGCAATATCTTTTGAAAATAATTGAGTTCCAACCAAACGGTCCCTGACCAATTAAGCTTGCTGAGGGGAATCCCAATGGATTTGTTTGCCCTGCCTGTAACCAACAACCCCTAAAAGAAAAATTACCTTCTCCTTTTTTCTTTCAAATTTCCAACGAGATAGAGACAGAGAGATATAGACACAGAATGAGACTGGGACAGAGTTTGTTAACCTAATTAGTACCTATATTAATCCATGCTTTTGCAGCCAATTAAATAAAGGAGATTGTCATTGCGTGTTGAATATAATTAACATGATCCGATGACTTAATTAATCAGTTGGTTTTATAATTAGTTCCATAGCCCTGATGCAGTAATTGCAAATAACATTGCTTGTTAGTCATGGGTAGTGATAACTTGTATCTTTACAAAGTGATTTTCGCACTTCCCGCATTCTTTCATTTTTTTCTTTCTAGCTGCATGGTTGAATAAACCGGAGGATTAATAGACTAATATAACTTGTACAAGGGAAAAGCGCATAAAGAGAAGCTGAAGACGTGCAAATAAGAGTGAAAACTAAATCACTACGCTATCTTTTTTTCAGAATCCCATGATTATCCTGGATTCATGATACGAACTGCAAAGTAAAACTTTCCATTCATATAATTACACAAAAGTTCCCATGATCATCTGATTTTCCCATCATGCACTATGAAAGAGGTACAAAGAGAGCTGCAGCCTGCATAAGCATCCCAAAGCGGCAAAGTCTCTTTCCTTTGTATCACTTTCTTAGATTGAGAGAGACTACGTAGTGCGGTAGTGGTAATTAACTCCCAAAATTGAAAGGGTTGAATTCTAAGTTTCCAACATTAACACAATCTAATGTCAAAGATTTTTAACGCTCAAAATTATAGCGGACCTGAACTTAGTCAAATAAGTTACTATGCTTCTAACTCCACACGGGAATTCAGATCTTGCTCTCGTAGTTTACATAAAGAAGAAATTATAACAATGATCCATTAATTTTAACCTAACCAGAGTAATCATTTTTTAATTAAAAATTCATGATCATTGGTCGCTTAACTCATTAAAACGTTCAACTATAGTTATTTTCGTCAACTCCATTAGAACTTACGTCAACATGAGCTGGTTTTTTATTTTGAAGAATACGAAAAAAAATTCAAACTTGAAAGACCATGAGCTTCTTTCTAATAAGTAATAAAGCATAACACCTATACATAAAAACCCACAATCCCACATTCTTAATTAGCTCCAAAATTTGAAAAAGAGAGAGAGAGAGAGAGAGAGAGAGAGATGCATGGGAGAAAAACCCAACCTCCAAATTTTCATAACTCAATCACAAAATTAAGCAGAATATGGATTAATCGAGCCTAATTAATTAAGCTAAACTCTAAGCAAATAAATGCTAAGCTCAGGACCCCCAGAGCCATCAGGGTTCATCATGTAAAATGCCTCAGAGTCCTTGGACCCCGCAACCCTCTCAAACTTAGCTCTCATGTACATGAGCTCCCCCTCCGCCCCAACGCCGTCGTCACTCGCCGGCAGAACTCCCGCCCCCATTGAAATCGCCTCCAGAGCTTTCAACACCTTCCACTCCTCACCGCCGCACTCCCGCTTCATAGCAAACCCGCATTTCTTCCCGTTGCAGTAAGTCCTCCACAGCGGCTCCTCCAGTAACTTAAAACCCTTCTTCTCCGCTTTCTTCTCCGTCTCCAGCGCTATCCGCACCAACCCAGATGCCATTTCTCGCACCAGAACGCTCGTCGGCGTCGCCAGCTCGATCAGGAAGGCGGGCGCCGACTTGGGCTCGTCTTGAAATGCCAGGTGGACGTGTCCACGGCGGTAGCCGAACAGAGTGCCCATCACTCTGCGGCCGAGTACGGGGCGGTGGGAGCGGTGGCTCTTTCCAAACACCGTGAGAGCCGAGCGGAGCTTGGAGACCGACATTAAAGAGTGTTTCTTTGGTGGGATTACTGCAGTTTCTGCCTGGGCGACTGGGATTCTGAGCTCCTCGTGATTTTCTTTCTCCGATGATTCTTCCGAGAAATGCAAGTGGCTGAAGTTTAAGATTTCCTGGTCGTCGTCCTCCTCGTCCTCAGATTTCTTTTTCCAGTGGAAGTACCTCCTGGAGAAAGAGAGTGATGAGTCGTGAAGGGTCTTTGCTGCCATGATTGTCCTCATCTGGGAAGTTTTGGAAGAGAGTAGTGAAACAGAGGAACACTAATAAATTTGGTTGGTTTGACTCAGAGGGAGTGATGGGAGAGAAGAGGAGAGTAAAAACGATGGAAGATTGTGATTGTGTTGTGTGTGATTTTATTGTTTGCTTGTAACACTGTCTGTCATGATATGTGGCTAACTTTAGAGAATCCTGACAAAAAGAAGGTGAGCAGTCCCCACCTAACTGTAACTAAAAGGAAATATGAGAGAGAGAGAGAGAGAGAGAGAGAGAGAGAGAGAGAGAGAAAGAGAGAGAAGAATAGGTGAAAGGTGAATTTGGGGAGGGATGGAAATGGACAATTAATGGAGAGATGATTGATATAATTTGATGGTAGAAGCAGAGTAGACAAAGCCTTGTGCTAACTCTTTGTCATGTGAAGGGTTCATTTTTTGCTCACTACTTGAGAATATGAGAGAGAGGAATAGGTGTAAAGTGAAATTATAGAGGGATGGAAAGAGGAGGTAGGTTATTTGCCCTTCCATTTTCCGTGCCCTCCTTTTTTTTGTAGTCACAGTTAAGCCATGTCAACCTTTTATATTACTATTCTGTTGATGTGGCTTAACCGTGATCACACAAACAGAAGGACACGGGAAGTGGGACGGTAGATAATCTGCCTCCATGGAAAGATGATTGATATAATTTTTTGCGCCTCTATATTTATTATAGTTGAATTAGTTTAAATTTTGATATTTTTATCTGTTTATTACACAGATTTTAAAATTTAGACACATCTAACAATAATAAATAGAATATTTCTGTCATGGAAGGCAAGGGTGGACAATTGATGGAAAAATGATTGATATAATTTGATGGTGGAAGCAGAGGAGACAATGCTCAAATTCTTTGTCATGGGAATATGCATTTTCGCTCACCACTCGAGAATATGAGAGAGAGAGAGAGAGAGAGAGAGAGATGAATAGGTGAAAAGTGAACTTGGAGAGGGATGGAAAGATGATTGAGATATAATTTGATGGTGGAAGCAGAGGAGACAATGCCTTGTGCTAATTCTTTGTCATGTGAAGAGTGTATTTTTGCTCACTACTCTCAAGTGGTGATAATACTGTTATATTTATTACAGTTGGATTAGTTCAAATTTTGAAAATTTTGACTATCCACTACACAGATATCGAAATTTAGACTTATCTAACAATGATAAATAAGGTAATAAACATTACCATCACTTGAGAGTGGTGAGCAAAAATATATCTGTCATGTGAAGGCAATGGGTGTACAAAGAACACTACTTGGTTGCTTATATATAAGGTCCTCTTTTACGGAGGATTAGTTTGGTGTGTGCATCCTCTTAGAACATTTTCCCGAATCGGAAACAAGGGAAACCTTGATAAATCGGGGGGAAGCAGGGCCTGCAGTTTCCACTAATCCAGTCGCTTCCCAGAAGTAAACCAGTATGTCTAAACCCCCCCCCCCCCCCCCAGTCGTCTCCTTACTGTAGCAGTTAGATGAAATCAAATTAAATTAAGATGTGAAATTTGAGATTATGTGTGATATATGGATTTTGTGAGTGTGATTGTTATAAAATATTGTTGAATCAAGCTCAAGCAGTCTAGAGCCTTTATTTGACAATCAAATTGCACAATTCACTAGGGCTAAGGAATCATTATCTGTTGCATATAAATTTCAATCCATCACGTATATAAAGTAAATTGTTATATGAAAAAATAAAAAGGTTTCTACACATGTATTAAATTGTTAATTGTCTAAAATGCCTACATGCATGCATAAAATAGAGTGCATTTAACTTATCATCTCATTAATTATCATTAAATTAAATCAAAATTCATCTAATAATAATAAATCAGATTAGAGAGCAAAAATTATTCCCATGAAATAAGGGGTGTGTGACTGTGTGGTATGGTGTAGACATGGAATGGGAATGACTCACTATTGCATTGGAAACAGTTAAGGCCACACCACCGTACTGGCCATTTAGTCCTTTCATGCCCCCACCACGTGTAACAATGCACCAACACACGTACCCAGGAGCCACCATTAGCCCTGTAATGTTTTGTGTTCCAATTTGTTATCTTCTGTTTTCCCTTGTTTTTTATGTTTGCATCTGAATATCTGTTAATTTCTCTCTCTGGTTCAATAGAATGACTGGTCTGTGAGTTGCAGACATTGTTCACAAACAGTAGTTTTATGAGATTATTCTGGCTATCTTTAAGTTTTGGATTATCTGTTACCTTGCAGTGATTCTCAAATTTGAATGAAAGAGAGAGACCAAAACTTTTTTTCAAAAGTAGTTACCTTATATGTACTTTTTGTAGACAAATCATAAAATTGTGTATAAATTCTTTGGATTTTCGCTATGTCAAACTGTAATTATAGTTAATCATAAATAATTGTTTATGCTTAAGGAACAATAAAATCATATTCCAGGCTTGTTAAAACTTAATAGAAGACCACATTTGAGTGCCTCTTTATGTTAGTCCATTCTTTCTGGACCAAGAAGACTTACATGGACATTTCAGTTTCTACTTGGCCATTATCATGTGGTTCATCAGTGCCAAAACTAAACCTAAAATGTGACATGTGAAATATGGGT